>NC_138054.1:91267609-91362464 GCF_964194185.1 Rhinolophus hipposideros | reverse complement strand
AGCCCCACTCCCAGATTTATACCGCCAATTATGCTCGACTAGGAAACGGAAACGCAGAGAAGCGGTGCTTTTATAGATGTCTTTTCAGCAGCTAACAATATGGTCTCAGTAACAAACAGTAGGCTCTACCCTCCTCCAGCCACGTCTCCATGGTAATCACAGAGCGCGGGTGCGTGAGGGGAGATTTGTTTCCCGTCGGTGGGGTCAAAGCCGTTTTTGGAGTATTTTTTTGTTTTAGTGCCCATCCTTTCTCTTCCTAGACGTTAAAGCTTCTAGCCTCTTTCAGCATCATTTTACCCGGAGAGAAGCCAGTTTGACCTGGTGCCCCGTCTCTGCTATCCGTGCTTAGCATCAGGGAAGCAGCCTGGGGACCCAGAAGAGAGGGCCCCGGGGACAGGAAAAGACTGTCCCTCCTGGCATTGGGGGTCTGTTCTAACTCTGACTCCATGGATTGCCGCCCTGGCAAGACGGCCGTGGCAGGCTAAGGGGACGCCTGGTGCCCAGTGGCGAGGTGCACTGGCCCGTGCACGGAGGGGAGGGCGCGCCCATCCTCCAGGGCTTCAGGTCACCGACGTTCCTTGGTTTCAGTTTAGTGCTCCCCTGAACCCGCCAACTCCGGTGGCATTCTCTGGCTGACGTGTTGAGGGCTTGTCCTGCCTCGAGACAGGTGGGTCTGGGTGACCACTCGGAGGGGCGTCATAGTCCCAGCCTTTCTTGTCAGCTTGAAGGTTTTCCTGAAGGTGTGCTGTGGGCATCGGGGACAGTTCCTCTGCACAGCAGCCTGCTTGTTGGCAGGCAGACCTTCCAACGGAGAACCGTCAGGCTGGGGCTGGGTTTAGACTGGGTGTGAATCCAACAAGATACCCTGTGTGAGAGGAGTCGCCCAGATTAGGGCAGCTCCGGGCGGCGTGGGGCAATGGTGACAAAGCCCCAAACTGAGGAGTGACATTGTAGAGGGAGCCCGTCGTGCAGGACTCGACATCAGGCACTGGATACCCTCTCAGCTTCCCAGAGGGGACAGTGTTTCACTGTCACAAATGCTGCAGGACATCAGAGAACAAGACATCAGCCACATAAATGATAAAACCATAGCCAGAGTCTATTTGTTTTGCTACCGTGTAAACAGTAAACATTTTCATCAAGATAGAAAACAAGGTGCAGAACACAGGGTGTGAGCGCTTTGCCTTTGGCCCTGAAAGCAAACCGTGTTCTGGAGAAAGCCAGCCCTGCTGTGTCCAGGTGCCCTGGTCCTTCTGGACCCTCCCAAACTCCAGCTCCCCTGGACACACCGTTTTATGGACTGTCTGGAAAGGCAACGCTCTCTTTCCTCCTCTTTCACAAGTATGGGGCTTGGGGTTCCAGAAATGATTTAGGCTCTCACCCCAGCGAGGCCGGCATTGATGGTGTCTCATCCAGGGGCTCGCGGGGGTGCACTGAAGCCGACAGTGTGGCTGCTGCCTGCTCTTCCAGACGAGCTGTCACGGCGCCCGCGTGGCAGCGTCACCCACTTTTCTAACAAGCGGTTCTGTTCCGAGTTCGGAAGTAACATTCTGTAATCAGGAGTGTGAGTTGGAGCCCGTTAGGGCTAAGAACGCATTCCAGAACCTAACCTGGCAATGATAAATGTGTAAAGAAATGATTTCCTGCCAGCGCTGTCCCCGGCTTACGGGTAAGACCCTCTGTGGACTCCTGTAAGATGGGCCCCTGCTTCTGTCCCAATGGTGGGGGCTGCAGACTGTGAGCCTGATGGTCAGTCAGGGCCAGATGCAGGCTAGGGCTGGGCAGGCCTGGCCCCAGGCTGCCAGAAGCAACCGCCTCCTCCCCGTAGGGACCTGGGCTCAGGACTCGCTGTCACAGGCTGGTGCAGAGAGCCGGTAGGTCTCCTCTGGGCCGGGGAGCCTGTGCTTGGACCAGCCTCGTGGGTTCCCGGCTCAGGCCATGCTCGTTGCACCTGCAGAGGCGCGGGCCTTGTGGGCCTGCTCACCCCACTCTTAACGCTTCCCTGTTCCCAGGGCTGGGGAATCAGGGCATGGACCTGCCCAGGTGCTGGGGCGTCATGGCTGATGCCCACTAGGCAATGGTGTTGGAGCTGCTGGGAGAAATTCCCGTCAGGGCACTTGAGTCCTTCCCAGGGGGAATCTGCATTTCCCTGGGTGGTTTCTGAACGTGGCCGTGATGAATTGTGCCCTAACAGGGTCTCGACAGTGAAAAATGGGGCCACGCAATGGAGCACAGAGGCGCGGGGCCCGTACTGAGCAGGAGCCCCACACCTGAGCGCGTGTCTCAAGCCACTGGCAGACGGGTGCCTCCTCTGGCCCCCACAGACGTGCAGCCTGCTCTCCACCTCTCTTGTCTCTCCCTGTGTGCGTAGCGTCTTTCTCTGGCCTCCCACTGTCTCTCCGGGCAGTCGTGTGGCCGTCAGATACGTCCTCCTGCTTTCTCGCTTTCCCTTTGTCTCTCTCCCTCTCTCCCTTCCCACCTTCCCTTTCCTTCTTTCTTATTGGAGTCTTTATTATAACCAAACTCCGCCCATTGGACCGAATTTTGGGGAGGGGGTGCGGAGGGAAGGATGACAAAGGAGCATGAAGGAAATTTGGGGGTGACGACATGTTCCTCCCCTTGATTTGCTCATGGTTTCACAGGCGTGGGAGACGTCGGACCTGGATGGTGTACACCATAAGCACACGCAGTGTCAGTTCTACTTCAGTAAAGCGGTTTTTAAAAACCTCACCCATTTCAAGTGAGAGGGCAATGAGGAAATGTTTTTGTATATTTGATTTTAAGAAAAGCCTGTGTCGGCTTCCCTATAAAGTAGAGGGTGGCTGCGACCCAGCACAGGGTGATTGTTTCTGGGGTGTGGGTGCTCTAAGAGCAGAATTAGCAGTGCCAGCAGCAACCGCTGTCTGGGGAGCCGTTTAGTGTGCATGGCGAGCTTATGAAATAGCTCTTGTATTTGTCCCCAGAGACCCAGAAAGGGGAAGTGAAGTGACCTGCCCAAGGCCACACAGCTGTTCAATTGTAAAGTTCTGTCACACCCAGCTCTCTGGAGTGTCACCTCTCCACCACCAGTCATGATATGGGACAAAAATGCTACTTAGAACGATTAACCGTGTGTGTTGGAAACTGTGTGTCACCTACCCTCGAGATTTGGCTTGAGTTTGAAGAGATGGTGTCTGCTTCTCTTGCTCATGGGCTTCCCTTTGTGTCTCTGCTGTGACCCCATTCCAATAGTGTGTCATTCGTCTCATTATCCCTCCTTTCTGTGAGAGAGGCCCATGGAAAGGGCCGAGGATGGGGGCGGCCGGTTAGCTCAGTTGGTTAGAGCGTGGTGCTCATAACACCAGGGTTGCTAGTTCGATCCCCACATGGGCCACTGTGAGCTGCACTCTCCACAACTAGATTGAAATAACTGCCTGACCTGGAGCTGATGGGTCCTGGAAAAACACACTTAAAATAAATAAAAGTTAGAAAAAAGAAGAAGAAAGGGCGTAGGATGGCCCCGACGTGAGCACAAGGTGCCGCCAGTGTTGTGTGTGCTGGCTGTGGAAGCGGGGCGCATGACGAGGGAGTTTTTTCTTACTTTGTCCTCCCTGAGTGGTCTAGGATGACATATAAGTAAAGCAGCCTTTCTTAGAAAAAGTCAAATTCTGTCAGATCCGAATTTCTGAATTTTTGGGCTATCCAGACAAAATTGCCGCAACTTCTGATCCTAGAGATGTAAACGGGCCCCAAATGCTTGGTGGCATTTTTTCCCCCTATTATCTTTTCTTTATCTGATTGGATGGTATTGATTGGCCATATGCCTGGGTATTTAAAGGAGGGCTAGCTATGTCCATGGTTTAGTGTGTTGTTGGTGAATATTAGGCAAGAGTATAATTCCCTTGGGTTGGGGGTGTCTACACTGGAACTTTTAGTCCAGACACAGACTATGCACACGTGGGAGTCACTTCTCTAACTCTAAACCCATAGAAATGATGGATTGGTTATAAAAGCAGCCAAAACGTAGTTGAATTCAAAGGCGAGATTGGGAGATTTCCAGGTGCCAGAAATGAAGATGAAATTCAGAATTGAACTTGAGTAGCCCTCCTGGGTCTTCACACTCCTGGGGAGGAGGTTACTAGATCTCCTGCATGAGACTGGGAGCAAGAAGGGGCCGTCCTTTCTGTCAATAAACCCTGGAACGATTCTGTCCATTAGCCTAGGCGTGTGACCCCCTACCCCAAGCTGTAGCTGTAACCGGGTTCCACAGGAAAGAGGGGCACCCAGTCTACAGTGTACATACACAGATATGAGACCAAATTGTGCTCTGGCCATGCAGGTTTGAGACTCCAGGCTGAGAATATAACATAAAATTTGGTCGAAAACCAGTAGGGGCCCTTAGTGCACTGTCAGGCAAAAGTGTAAAACTGCCCTGTGGGGCTGCTTCTTCAACCTAGGGCACACATCGGACTCCCGTGGAACAAATTGGGGGACTCTTGGTGTAGATCAGCTCTTAGACAAAAATTATAAAGCAAACAAGAAAATTCACCATCACAGGACATAGTGGACAGCTGCCGTGAAAGGAGGATTCACGTGTCGGGGCTATAGATAACAGAGCCATCTGAGGAGATTATTACACCAAATGTGTTTATAATGGTTTAAGACACGATATAAGAAAGAAAACCCGTAAGATTTGGATAGGAGACAATGAGGCAGTTAAAAAAAGAAAAAGAATCAATTAGTTATTCTAGAAATAAAAATGTATAGTATTTGAAAGTTAAAAAAGAAAAATCCTCCAAGCCAATTCCCAATACATGGGGTAAACAAAAGAATAGACACACTGCTAAAGGAAGCGTTAGTAAACCATCAGCTAGTCCTGAGGCTGTCATCCAGGCCGTCGCTCAGGGAAGCAGGGATGGAAAATGTGGGTGCGAAGGTCCAACATGTATCTAATGGGAGTCTGAGAGGAGAAGCTAGAATGAGGGAGGCATGCTTGAAAGAAATATGGCTGAGGTGTAAAGAAGACACATGCCCTCCTGTTGACCCGGGGTCCAAAGCGGAATACATGAAGCAGAAACCCACGTGTGGAAACATGGTGATGGAACTAGTGAACATCGGAGATAAGGAGGTATCTAAGACCTCCGCAGTAAGACCTCATTAATTTGGATAAATATAAAATGGGCAAAATACAAGCCAGGGGCTGCTTTCTATATTTTAGCCTATCTTTCTAAGAAAATGTAATAGGGAAAATGTGGGACTTTGGGATTTGCAGTCAGTCTGTACTACGTAGCAGTGTAAAACCAGAAGTGTCCTTTTGTGTGTGTCTTTGCCTGGGCTTTGTGAAGCATTGTTCACCTGACGTGTTGCCAGTGCTGTGTCTGTCCCATGAATGCCTTTTGGGGACAAACCTTCAAATATGGGCCATGGGCCTGGGATCCCCTTGACGGGTGCTGCTGACAACGAAAATGTGATATTTCCAGGGTGCTTACCTCCTATTAATAAAAGAAAAAAAGCAAACTAAATTAATCTTGGGAAAGAAAGTGCCCTATGAATCAGCTTTCCTCACTCCGAAAATAACTTCCTAAGAATTTATAGATCCCCTAAGTTCTGCTGATTTTTTATATTGTTTACTTTCCTCTCCAAAATATCAAATAATTCACAGGTGGTAGGTACAGTGGCTATGTGGGTAATTTGAAATGAGAAATGGCCAGCAAGAGAAATTTCTTTCGAGGGGGTCAGTGCTGGGGTGACTCCCTTAGACTAATGGTGCTGGATTCATAACCTGGGGCTGCTTCAATATTCATAGCCTGTTCCCTCTGAAGGCTGGGATATTTCCCACTTTTATGCCCTGCACAAAACTGTAAAGCAGAGATGGTTTCATTGCAGCTCTGTGTAATGAGATGCGCAGGAGCTGCTCCTGCCCATTAATCAGCGTTTGGGGGAGGCTTCTGGAAGCCTGACCTATTGCCGAGGCAGCTGATCTGAATGCAATGACTTTCCCCTGTGGGAGTCCATGCCGCAGCCCCTGAGAGCTGCTCTGGAAGCCTGGGGGCCTCGGCCGCGCAGGTGTGCTGCGCAGAGGGGTCCGGTTCAAGCCTCAGGTGCACAGGCAAATGGCCGGGTCTCTGAAATTGAAGGGCTACAGGGCAGTGGAGGAAACGGTGGGATGTACCCACCTGTTTCTGGGGTACATCGCATCAGCCCCTCCGGCCTCAGTGGGGTGGGGTGGTTGAGTAGGGTGGATGTAGCTAGATTCACCAGGACTTGGGGTGCATCTCTGTGCCCTGCTGGAGAGACACCTAAATAATCGAGACGTGGCCTCTGCCTGCAAGGGCTCCCAGGGGAGAGGGAAGGCAGAGACCCAGACGGATGATTTCAGTGGGCGGGACTGGTGCAATGGCAGGGCTCTGATGGGCACACGATGAGCCCTGCTTACCCACTTGGCAGGTGGAGGCTGGGGGAGGGGCATGGTCTGGGCCGGCTTCCTCAGAAGGTGTCCGAGCCACATCTAAGGAGTAGTTGAGGTTTGTCCGCGGGCATAGGAGGGGGCACTGCGTGGGCAAAGACCCGGAAGGGAGACCTGCCATCACAGCAAGAGGCTGCCAGCGCGTGGCCGCTGCTGGCACAGCTGTGATAGTCACGTTACATGTAGGTGGGCATGCGAGGCCGGCTGAGGTGTGACCCAGGTGAATGGATTTCAGAGGATGGGGAGGCGGCTGGAGGCAAGAGCAGTTCTAGGTTTTCTGCTGCATTGTGGCTCCTCTTGCCAGAATTTGAATATAAGCCAAGAGGTAAAATTAGTTCCAAAAGGTTTTAGAGACCTTCATGGGTGGTTTCCAATACAGGAAAACAGAGGTGGGGCGGGGGCGAAATCATTACACAGACCCAGAAATGAAGGGCTGCGGCGGGCCGATAACTGCCCACCTTCTCTGGCATGAGCTTCCGGCCACGTCAATAGGTCTTGTCCTTGTGCTGGTGGCTTTCTCTAGAGATGGCAGAGGCGGGTCTGGGTGAATCCCTGGTCCTGGGATTTGTTAGAGCTGTGGTTGGAGTTTGTGCTTCTAGAAGTTTGTAGCTTCTGACCACATTTCCTGTTTGTATGTGGATTCATGTGTGTGTGTGAGTGCTCGCACACACGGACACACACACACTCTTCACTGCTAGCTGCTGAGGTTCCTGATAACACCTCCAATAGCTGCCTTAAAAGGCTGCCCTGAGGATCGATAGCTGCGCACGTGCTGCATTTAAATATCAGCAATTAAGGTCAAAGGCTGACAGCAGGACTCCTGGGATGGCCCCTGGGCCTGGGGGGAGGGACAGATTGAACCTTAGTTATATATGTCGCTGACCTAGAGATCACTATGTGCCAGGTTCCATTTTCTTCTCTGTTCTTTAAATGTCGGTCCTCCCTTGGGCCTGTATTTTCAGTGTTCTCAGTCGGCTCGGTGTTCCTGCTGACAGTTGTGGTGACCCCGTGAGTTTTTGTTGGTCCCCTTTGGTAGTCAGGCCGGGATGTGTGCGTCCTGTCAGCCAGATCCTTTTAGGCATTTGTCTTCCTGACACTTTCCTGGGTCCAAGTTAATGGCAGAAACGAAGCTGAAGAGGGAAAGTGTAATTTGGTCGAGCAAGCAGTGAATGGGCGTGACGCACTGCGTTGCCTTCCTCCTGGAGCACAGGTATTACTGCTGGCGAGTCTCTGGGTGGGAGGGCTGGTGGTCAGAGGGGACCTACAGCCACAAGTCACAGTAGGAGCCAGTGAGGACGGCCTGCTGGTCCCCAAGAGGCTTAGACACAGGTGTCCTCTCGGTCAGGACTGATTTCTGATTGCTCTCGGAAAGCACAGTTTGATTTCCTACATCTCCTCCTCCTTGCTCCGGGCTGTGACTCCAAGTCCTACCTGCAAGGTTAGCCTTTCTCCTGAGGCTTCTCGCATGCCCTGACCCTTGGCCACCAGGCCTGGCTCTGGACTCTGTACACCTTTGTCCAGCAAACGGTGTCCCCATGGGGCTTAGGGAGGCAGTTCAGCAATGTCTTTTGTCATTTTGTGTCCCTACCTCCTGGCTTTGGGATTTTCTTATTCTTTTTTTTCCCATTAGTTTCAAGTGTACGAAACAATGTAATAATTAGTTATTAACACTTCTCACAAAGTGATAACCCCCCACAATCTACTACCCCCTGACATCGTATATTTGTTACAATACCATTGACTCTATTCCCTACGCTGTACTTTACATCCCATAAACATATATATATATATACATATATATGTATATATATACATATACACATGTGTGTGTGTGTGTGTATATATATATATATATAGTGGGGACAGAGCCCCAGAAAGCAGTTTCCAGGCTGTCGGCCTCACATAGAAAGGTGCTGGCTCGGGTAGTAAATGGCCATCAACTGTGATCAGATGCCAGCAGCTGTGGCTAGTTGGCCATCAGCTGTAACCTGTAAGCCATTGGCCACTAATATAACGGCTGTGGCTACGCTAGCAGGAAAGGAATGGGGGCTAGCAAGAAGATGGTGGCTGGCAAGCGCGGACTGCTGTTAGGCACATTATGTAGATCCTGCTTCCTGTGTCTCCAGCCCAGACGCCAGCAAGAATATATTGGTTTGACTCCCCTACCTATGGCTCCGTGGGTGTTCCTTTTTGGCCTTACCGTGTCCTGCGTTCTTATGTGGGGAGCGGGACCAGAGACCCCGCAGGCCTCCCTGAAGGACACATGGCGCGGCGAGCAGGGTCCCCTGCACGACATATATATATATATATATATATATATATATATATATAAAACAGTTGACATTCAATAATATTCTACTTCAGCCTCAGGTGTACAGCGCAGTGGTCAGGCCTCTGCACAGTCTATGCCGTGATCCCCCTGATAAGTCCAGTGCCCGTCTGGCACCCTACGTGATCTTTACAATATTACTGATTATATTCCCCCTACTGTATTTCATATCCCTGTGACTATCATTCTGTATTTTCCAGTCCTTTCACCTGCTCCCCCGTCCCCAACCGCTCTCATCTGGCAACCCATCACTTTTTTCTCTGTATCCCTGAGTCTATTTCTGTTTTGTTTGCTCGTTTATTCTGGGGTCCTCTTCTGGATGGGTTGCCTGCCCAGGACCTTGCATGGAACTCTGCACATGCTCCGTAAGTGTTTGAGTTGTTGGAGGTGAACAAGTGCACACTCTCGTCCTTTCTGACCTGGCCCTCAAAGTATTCTGAATTTAGGATTTTCAATCACTTTAAATTGCCAATAACAGATTAAAGACTGAGTGCCTAGCTCCTAATCTCTCCCCTTCCCTCCTATGTCCAGCTGAAAATGCACAGCCCACCGCACCTTCCCCCCACTCCCAACTGAATAAACGCCTCTGTTCTAAGATCTGGGCACTGAACTCTAACCTGAAGCCAGGGAGCTTCTCCTGAAGCCAGCGGGACCTGTAGCGAAACCACTATATGGAGCTTGATGTCTCCTTCTGTAAAGCGGGGAGGTTTATCCCTGCCCTTACCCACTGCACGACTCTGTGGTATGCATAGATTAGCCCTATAGGACTTTGTATTTAAATAATTGATGAAGAAAAAGCAAATGTCAGTGCAATTGGAGCTCTGAGCACCACGGATTACTTGGCCCCAGGAGGTTTGCAAGTCATGGACAAGCACCACGGGTTACTGGTTCCCAAGAGGCTTAGACATAGGTGTCCTCTCGGTCAGGACTGATTTCCGATTGCTCTCGGACGAGTCCATGACTTGTCCATGACCAAGCTGATTCATCCATTCGGCAAATATTTCTTGAGCCATGTGCTGTGATGCTGTAGGCCTTGGGGTGCAGGAAGAAAGAAATCTCTGCTAAACTCACGGCATCATGTTCTGATGGGGCAGAGGGAGGCGATATTCAAATGCTATGTGACATGTTGCCAGGCAAGTGCTACAAAGGAACATACAGCAGAGTAAAAAGACAGAATCTCACGGCATGGTTTCAGAGAAATTTGAAAGTGGGAGCTGTTATTGGCTTGGAATGAGACACACCTGGATTCAACTCCTGACTCCCTCACCTTCTAGGGCCATTGATTGAACCTCTTTGACTCTCAGTTTCTTTATCCATAACATGTGAATAAGGTTCATTTTCCAGGATTGTTGAGGATCACAAGGATTTCAGTTAGAGTGTGACGACTGGCACATAGGAAAGGTTTAATGCATGGGAGCCTGTGATCCTCATTGTTATACAATCAAGGGCTCCATCAGTCACCGGCATTCAACAGTCTGTTGCTTAGCGTGGAATCTCCCGGTTTTGCAAGAAACACCTCCCTTTTCTGCATAGCCGATGACTAAGCAATTCAGCTTCTCTAGAATGATGGTTTTCAAACTTTTGGACTCAGGACGTCTCTACTCTTAAAAGTTATTGTGAATCCCAAAGATCTTTTGTTTATGGGAGATAGCTATAATATTTATTGCCTTCAAAATGAAAATGGAATGATTATTCAAATCTGTATTAATTCATTAAAACATAACAGTAATAAACTCATTTCCTGTTCACATAAATAGCATATTGTTTAATGAAAAATAACTGTGTTTTCCAAAACAAAACAAAATTTAATGAGAAGAATAAGATTGTTTTATGTTTTTGCAAATCTCTTCAACGCCTGGCTTAGTGAAAGATAATTGAGTTCTCACATCTGTTACTTCCAATCTGTTGCAATATTTGAAATAAATGAAGAAATCTAGCCTTACACAATACATAATTAGAAGAGGAAGGAGGACGGTATTTTAATTTCCTTTTTAGAGTATTGTGAATATTCTTCTTTGATACTATACCAAAACTTGACAAGTGGTACTTTTTTAGAGGTTAGTTGCAATGTGGAATCTGAAACTGTATCAATGAATTTTTGTACCATTACATTAAAATACCTTGGTCTGTCCTGTGTGTGTGTGTGTGTGTGTGATCTTTTAATACAGATCTTTGAAAACATCTACCCAGGCATGGTTTTATGAAATTACATTAGTCATTTTGAAAATATTGGTTCGCCGAATTGTGTGGATTTTCCAAATGTTGTCATATTTCATTGTGCAATACCAAAAAATTACCTTTGTTAATATAATTTCCAAGGATGTCATCAGCAAAGTTTTCAAGTTTTTGCAAGCTGTCAAGTTCATAGTGGTGAATATAAGTTTTCCCAAATTCTATTTTTTACTTAAAAAGTTAAATTTTGTTATGGGCACCAAGTACAATCAGTTGAAGTGATAGTCTTGCTGTGTTCATTACTGAAAACATATCTGCCAAATATCTGTCTGATCCTACTTTCTAATTTTATTCCATTGTGGAATAAAAAAGTATATCAGAGGACATACTTTGTATGACTTGAATTCTTTTAAATTTATCAAAACTTATGGCTCAGAATATTATCTATGTTAGTAAATATTCTGTGTGCACTTGAATAGAATGTTTATTCTGCTGTTGCTGGAATGTTCTATAAAAGTCAGTTAAATCAGGTGGTTGATAATGCTTAAGTTCCAGTCTTCCACATCCTTACTTTTCATTTTTATTTGTTTTGTCAGTTATTAAGGGGGGGTCATGGAAATTTCTAACTGTAAGTATAGTTTTGCCTATTTCTCCTTATAGTCATATCAGTTTTTGCTTCATAGCACTCTTGTTTGGTACAGAAACGTATTTATGACTATTACGTCCTCTTGGATAATTGACTCCTTTATCATTATGAAATGACTTTTTTGTTTTTTTAAATCCTTGGTAGTATATTTTTGTTCTGAAATCTTCTCGGATCACATTTATATAACCACTCCAGATTTCTTTTAATTAGTTTTGGCACAGTATAGTTTCTTCCATTCTTTTACTTTTAACTTATTTTTTTTCTCTTCATATTCAAAGTGGACTTCTTGTAGTCAGCATATAATTGAATCTTGTTTTTTAACCCAATCTTATAACCTCTGTCATTTGTTTGAGGTATTTAGACCATGTACATATAATGTGATTTTCACTATGGTTGTGTTTCCATTTGATTTCTATTTTATACATCTGCTGTTCTCTCTTTTCCCTTTTTCTACCTTCTTTTGGGTTAACTAAGAATTTTTATGATTCCATTTTATCTCCTTTGTTGGCTTATTAGCTATAACTCTTTGTTATTTTAGTGGTTGTTGTAGAGTTGTTAGTACTCAGCTTTAACTTATCGCAATATTATACCACTTCATGTGTAGTGTAAAAACCCGACAGTAGTATAGTTCCATTTCTCCCTTCCATCCCTTTTTTATTCCTCGCATATATTTTACTTCTAGATATGTTATAACCCCCACAATTATTATTGTTTTCGCTTTAAATAGTTGATTATTTTTCAGACAGACTTAAATAATAAAAATGTCTTTATATTTACCCACACAATTACCATTTTTGGTGCTCTTCATTTCCTTCTGTATGTTCAGATTTCCATCTGGTATCATTTTTCTCCTGCCTGAATGACTTCCCCTAACATTTCATGTAGGTTATGTTTGCTGGTCATTAACTCTTTTAGTTTTTATACTTCTGAAAAAAGTCTTTATTTTTGAAAGATATTTTCAATGGGTAAAGAAGTCTCAATTGACAGTTTTTCCTTTCAGAACGTTAAAGAAGCTGATTTATGACTTCTGGCTTCCTTGCATTGTTTCTGATGATAATTTTGCAGTTCTCCATTTTCTTTGTTTCTCTGTATGTAATGCGTTTTTTTTCTGTGGATGCTTTTGGGAGTTTTTTTCTTTATCACTGGTTTTAAGCAAGTTGATTATGATGTGTCTTGGTATAGTTTTCTTCTGTTTTTTGTGTTTGGTGCCCATTGAGCTTTCTTGGACCTATGGATTTATAATTTTTATCAATTTTTGACATTATTATTATTGTAAAAATACATATATAAGACTACTTTTAGCTGTCACTCATGCTCTGTTCATTTTTTATTTTTTCTCTCTTTGTTGTATTTTGGGTAGTATCTATTGTTATGTCTTTAAATTCAGTAATATTTTCTTTTGAGATGTCTAATTTTCTGTTAATCCTAACCAGACTGGTTTTCGTCTCATATTGCACCTTAGGTTTTCACTGCAGTTTTCTTTTTTAAAAGTTCTACTTGGGTGTCTTTAAAATATCCATGTTTCTTTTTAACACATACAGTCTTCTTATCTAGAATTTTATCATTGTGTAATTTTTGGTTCAGTTGTGATTGATTTTTCTTCTCATTGTGAGTCATATTTTCTTCTTTGCATGCCTGGAAAATTTTGATCTGATCTCAGACATTATGAATTCCATCTTGTGGGTACTGTATATATTTTCATTCCTATAAATATTCTTCTGCTTTGTCCTGGAATATGATTATGTTATTTAGAATCAGTTTGATCTCTTCAGGTCTTGCTTTTATGCTTTGTTAGGTGGGTCCACAGCAGCCTGGAGTCAAGGGCTAAGTGTTTTCCACCACTGAGGTAAAATTCTACTGCATACTCTGTGCTGTATGTATTAGGAAGATTTTCACTCTGGTTGATGGGAACAGGCCCAAGTGTGAATGGCAGTGATTGTCTAATTCTTTTTCTTTTTAAATTAAAGTTTATTGGGGTGACAATTGTTAGTAAATTTACATAGATTTCAGGTATACAATTCTGTATTACATCATCTATAAATCCCATTGTGTGTTTACCACCCAGAATCTGTTCTCCTTCCATCACCATATATTTGATCCTCCTTACCCTCATGTCCCTCCTCCCAACCCCCTCTTACCCTCTGGTAACCACTAAACTATTGTCTGTGTCTATGAGTTTTTGTTTCTCATTTGTTTGTCTTGTTCTTTTGTTGTTTTTTGGTTTATATACCACATATTAGTGAAATCATATGGTTCTCTGCTTTTGTCTGTCTTATTTCACTTAGCATTATAATCTCAAGATCCATCCATGTTGTCACAAATGGTACTATTTCATCGTTTCTTAACATTGAATAGTATTCCATTGTGTATATATACCACGACTTCATTATCCATTCATCGATCAAAGGACATTTTGGTTGTTTCCATGTATCGAAGGACATGTTGGCCACCATAAATAAAGCTGCAGTGAACATTGAAGCACACATGTCTTTATGTATAAATGTTTTCAGATTTTTTTTGGTAGATACCCAGGAGAGGGATTGCTGGGTCATATGGTAATTCTATTTGTAATTTTTTGAGGAACCTCCACACTGCCTTCCATAACGGCTGCACCAGTCTGCATTCCCACCAACAGTGTATGAGGGTTCCTTTTTCTCCGCAGCCTCTCCAACACTTGTTACTATTTGTCTTGTTGATGATAGCCATTCTGACTGGGGTGAGGTGATAGCTCATTGTAGTTTTTATTTGCATTTCTCTCATGATTAGTGATGTTGAGCATTTTTTCATATGTCTATTTGCCATTTGTATGTTCTCTTTGGAAAAATGTCTCTTCAGGTCCTCTGACCATTTTTCAATTGGGTTGTTTTTTGTTTTTTATTGTTGTTGAGTTGTGTATGAGTTCCTTGTATATTTTGGATATCAGCCCCTTATCTGAGGTGCTGTTTGCAAAAATCTTCTCCCATTCAGTTGGTTGCCTCTTTATTTTGTCGATGGTTTCTTTTGCTGTGCAGAAGCTTTTAAGTTTGGTATAGTCCCATTCATTTATTTTAGCTTTTACTTCTCTTGCCTTTGGAATCAAATGCATAAAATAGTCTTTGAACCCAAGGTGCATAACTTTAGTACCTATGTTTTTTTCTATGCAGTTTATTGTTTCAGGTCTTGCGCTTAGGTCTTTGATCCATCTTGAATTACTTTTGGTACAAGGTGACAGATAGCAGTCCAGTTTCATTCTTTTGCACGTGGCTATCCAATTCTCCCAATACCATTTATTGAAGAGGCTGTCTTTTCTCCATTGTATGTTTTTTGCTTCTTTGCCAAAAATTATCTGTCCGTACTTATGTGGGTTTATTTCTGGGTTCTCAATTCTATTCCATTGGTCTCTGTGTCTGTTTTTCTGCCAATACCATGCTGTTTTGATTATTGTAGCCCTGTAGTACAAGCTAAAGTCCGGGAGTGTGATACCTGTTTAATTCTTTTGTATGATTCATTACAAGGCCTTCGATAGTTTTTCAGACACATGCACTCATCTGTGCTTATTGAAATACCAGAGGAGGACCTTCTGTATAGCTTAGGAGTTCTCTGTGCTATCATTTTTAGTACTTTGCCCTTTACCTCCAGCAGCCGTGGCTCCTTGGCTTCTTGGTTCCTTCCTCTCAATTCAGGGAGAATGCTGGGTCCCCTTCCTGTGCCATGGCCTGGAATTTCTCTAGAAAGTAGCTGGTGCAGTGACGGGTCTCACTGTTTATTTTCTATCTCTCTGGGATCACTGTCCTCCATTGCCTGATGTCTAATGTATAAGAAACTGATGTTTTCCATATGTTGTCCAGCTTTTCAGTACCAAGCAGGAGGGTACGTCCAGCCTGTTGCTACATCTTGGCCAGAAAAAGAAGTCCTGCCAAATACCCGGGTCTGAATAACCAGTCATTGTCAGTCGTTCTTTTAAGTAAAAGTGGTATACCATGGAAAAAGTGGCTAGTTTAGCTTGCAACCAAAACAATCACACAAGTGCTTTTCTTCAAGTTGACCCTCATACTTTAGTTTGCAGCAGAAGTGCTTTATGTATGCTTTCATTTTTGTGATACAGAATATTGAAAAGACGTGTAACCAAAGATTGAGATTTAATAAAATCAATAATTTTTATTATTCCATTAAGGGATTCTTAAGCAAAACTAGTATGGGGTGGGTGAGTGTGTGTGTGTGTGTGTGTGTGTGTGTGTGTGTGTGTGTGTTTCTGTAAGTGCATGGTGGTGAAGAATACATGACTACTAACACAGTTTGTTGCTGCCTGCCTTAATCCTTAATTTGTGCTAAGGCCCCAACAGTTTTATCCACCATGACCTTTGCTCCCGTAGTACAAATGTCAACATAGCGACAAAGTCAAAGGCCAATAAGTTCTTAGTATTTTACAAAAATAGTTTTGAATTCCTGGTCCCCTAAAGGCTAGTTGGGATGGGGTTCACAGACCGTACTTGGAGAACTGCTGCCCTGTAGACATTCTTTGCCTGTGCTCAGAGATATGTACAAGAATGTTCTATGTAGCACTGTTTACACTAATACTAATTTGCAAACAATTAGATAGTCACCAGTAGTAGAATGGATAAATTGTATTTTATTTATATAATGAAGCAGTAACAGTAAAAGTGAATAAACTAAAGCTACATTTATGTGTCTATATGTATAAAGATCAAAAGAGCTGAGTGGAAAATAAGACAAGTTGTTGCAGAAAGAGATGTATGCTACCATTTTAAGCTTAAAATGTAAAAAATGTATGTTGTTTATGGATACAAAACTAAGTGGAAAATAGTGGCTACCTCTTAGAAGGAGGGAGGAGAATGAGATGAGATAGTTAACAGAACTCTAGTTATATCTGTAATTCTTATTTCTTGTTTGTAAAAATAATAAATCTGAGAAAATCTAGCAGAATAGCAAGATTTAAAAATACGGTTCGTTGGCAAGTAGGTTTTTATGATATTCTCTATAGTTATGAGGAAGCTTGAAATCCTTCATAATCATCATCCTTATCCTCATCAAGAAATATGCAAAAAGAGAAAATGTATCACACAGAATAGATTGACACTTCTACGTGAAAATATGCTCAGTGAGTCCTAGCTGGCAAACTCACTGTGGTATCGTGGTGCCCACAGCTGCCGTTACGGAGACACTGCGACCTGCCAGGGATGTCACCCAGCTTCACGTTTAGCTTTATGATCACCTGTGAAGTAGGAATTCTTATCCTAGTTTTGCAGCTGGGACCATCACATTCCGAAATATGTAATTTACTCACAGTGAAACAGTTAGTCAGTTGTGAAGTCACAAGTGGAATCCAGGTCTTGTAGGTTCCAGGTCTGTGCTGCTTCTACCGTGCTAATGTCTGAGATGATCAGCTTTTCATCTGAAGTGCTCTGTTTCTATTTGTCCTCTAAGTCTTTCTCCAAACCCATTGTTTTGTAGTTTCTGTTTCTACTAAGCGAGACTGCCATGTCAATTCCATTGTGTTTCTCGCTTCCTTGTGCTGTGAGATTCAGCTAGGCTGATGCCCCATGATTTTCAGAGGGCTCTTTCCGGTGGGTACTGCTTTCTTGTGTTAGAAGCTAATTGTGTCGAGGCTACGTTTTGGTGAGGCCTGGATAGGGCTGGTTAGGGCTAAATTTAGGGCTGGTACTACAGCTTGTTGGAGGAAGATTCTTAATCAGTTTTGTAATGGGATTCTTTATAATGTTTTAGGTAGTAAAAAAAGCTTTTGAGGTTGTTGATGACAATATCCCACTGACACATGAAGCTTTGTCTAAAGATTTATTTGAATTAATTGAGAGATGATGGAAACTGAGATGATGTACGCACTCATGGAGTCCTTTCTACTTGCAGCTGTCTGATAATGAAAAATGGAGAATACTTGAGATTACACACATGCGTCTGGGGAGGTGGGTCAGGAATTCATAGGGCTTCAAAGTAGAAGTTTGAGGGGTTTGTAGGTATGTTACCTGCCAGTGTTCACGCAGGAGCAGGGAGGGTACACATTGTGGAGGTCAGTCATGTTCGCACGGGGAACACCCCACGTTGAGCAGGATGGTGTGTACCCCCCCACCACCATGCCCTGGCTTTAATGAACACGACATCCGTTCCCTGCCCAGCCCATTTTCTGCTGCTTTCTCTCTGTGTTGGGCTCTTTGCATCTGTGTTCATTGTATCTGGAAATACGGACAGTGTTCAGTGTTTTCTTTAAGCTTTAGCTAAATTTGAAAACAACACAACTCAGGGAAAACAGTGACTCTCTAACACTCTTGGTGGGGATGTACATTGATTTGATCTTTCTGGCCATAATTTGTAAGCATGGCAGTTAAAAGTATCAGGTCTGGAGTCAGACTGCCGCTTTCTGGCGGTGAGACCGTGGGCAAGTCATTTAATCTCTGTGCCTCAGTTTCCTCACCTATAAAATGTGGGACAGTAGTACCTACTTGATTAGGTTGTTGTGAGGAATGTAAGAGACAATACTTGAAACGTGCCGCGTAGAGTAAACTTGCAGTGGGTGTTAGCTGTGGTTATTATTACCTATCGGAAGTGTGGGTGTTCCCTTTGAGTCCCCAGTTCTGCATTTAGGAATTTAGCTGATAGAAAAGCTATCGTGGGTATGTTCATAGACAGGTTTACACGGATGCTCATTGTGGGGTTGTCATTGTAAAGTAACCTAAGTATCTGTCTGTGAGGGATTGGGTAAGCATTTGTGGTGCTCCCATCAAACGGAATCTTTGCAGCTGTTTAAAGAGATTTATATGTATTGAGATGGAAAGTGATCAATGCCTTAACATTAAATGAAAACGTTAGTTGTTTTTTTTTTTTTTGCCATTTCAGTTTGAAAATTTTAAACATACAGTAAAGTCGAAAGAATTTTGCACTGAAACCCGTATGTCCACCAACTAGCTTCCACTAGTAACATTTTATTCTGCTGTTTTATCACATATCGATTCATCTTAATATTTTAATTCATTTCAGGGAAACTGGCAGATATCGATACACTTCCCTGACACAATTCAGTGTACACACATATCATTCATTAGAGTTTGTTATTCATTTACAGTTCTTTTGAAAACTTAGTTTGTATAACAATACAGATATTGTATGACTCCATTGGTGTAAAAACCAAAGATGTTTATATGTGCAGGTTTATAAGGGTCACAGCAAGCCACTTTGGGCGGTGGTCTAGTAAGCAATGTGCTTTCACTTTCTAAATGTATAAAGTTTGAAGTATGCCATTTAATATATTGGTGGGGTGTGGCTTTGTGGGTTCTCCTCCTCCTCTTCCTCCATCATCATCATCGTCATCATCAAACATAGTCATAGAAAGCTTTGCTTCTGTTGTAAAGGTACAAAATCCTTGGGCAAGCCCAGCATTTCATGTGGCAAAGGGGACACAAATGGACACTCTTCTGATTGGAGGCACCTGCTTTGTCTTTAAGTCTGGGACCCTTTCTGATATCATTGTATGAGGACTCTGAATGAAAACTAATAGCTCCTCTGTAAACATCTGTACTGTCCTGTGAGAGCCTGACTTGACCGGACTCCTGAAGAACAAACGGGGATATGGACAAGACCGTGTCGGTATGTGGGGTGATTTATCTCAAGGGGTGTTTTAGTCTGTGAAATGCACGAGGTTAATTGGCGTATGTCAACTTGGCTAATGGGACTCGATTTGAAGTCTGAAACCAAAGTTCTAAAAGGCAGAAAGATGAGGCTCTTAGATTTGTTGCAATTAGGTATCCATGCGCTTAAACTCCACAATTTTCCTTTCTGTGGGCTGTGGAGTGTGGGGGGAAGATGGGTAACCTGTAGGGGTGTGGGGGTGTGAGTACAGACCTATATATAATTTACTTTCCTGGAAAGATACATAGTCAAGTCATTTCAATTGCTTTTTTTCTGGGGGCGTGTATCCTGCAGATCCTGCTCCGAGTTGGGTGGAGTCCATTAGAAGAGGCAAAAACATTGTTTTCCGGAGGAATTCAGGCAGTTTTAGAGC
The DNA here is from genome assembly GCF_964194185.1 of Rhinolophus hipposideros. Lineage (NCBI taxonomy): Eukaryota > Metazoa > Chordata > Mammalia > Chiroptera > Rhinolophidae > Rhinolophus > Rhinolophus hipposideros. The sequence goes on along the minus strand of NC_138054.1, from coordinate 91,342,861 downwards.
TTTGCAGTGCATATTTTTTAATACGTTAAGTGCTATCAGAGGGTTTGGATACCTCAGTCTTCTTCGTTTTTTAAAAAGGCTTTTCTTTATATGTTAGAACAGGCACCACTTTTTTTTTCCCTAATTTTATTGGGGAAGGGGAACAGGACTTGATTGGGGAACAGTGTGTACTTCCAGGCCTTTTTTCCAAGTCGAGTTGTTGTCCTTTCAGTCTTAGTTGTGGAGGGCGCAGCTCAGCTCCAGGTCCAGTTGCCATTGCTAGTTGCAGGGGGCGCAGCCCACCATCCTTTGCGGGACTCGAGGAATTGAACCGGAAACCTTGTGGTTGAGAGGACGCGCTCCAACCAACTGAGCCATCCAGGAGGCAGCTCAGCCAAGGTGCCGTGTTCAATCTTAGTTGCAGGGAGCGCTGCCCACCATCCCTTGCGGGACTCGAGTAGTTGAACTGGCAACCTTGTGGTTGGAGCCCACTGTCCCATGTGGGAATCGAACCGGCAGCCTTCGGAGTTAGGAGCACGGAGCTCCAACCGCCTGAGCTACTGGGCCGGCCCAGTCTTCTTTCAATAAGAGGATTTTACAAAAGCTAAGTGGTGACTTACTCTTTTGGGGGTTGCAACTCACAATAGCTCCACCTTTCAAGTGAAATTTCAGACATGGTAGGTTCTAGAATACTAACTGAATTTTTTGGCTTTTAGCATTTTGGAATAAAGTTTCAGAAGCAGGAAGCATATTTCACTCATCTGCTGCTGTGTTGTCTCCTGTTGAGAGCATAATGCCAGGGCCACAGAGATGTTTTCCCGATGTAAATGATTTGTGTAGTAAAAGCCATCTAAACACAAAAGCATGCATGTGACTGGCTGCAATAAAATTGCCTGGATATGGTTTAACATGACGGACTGCAGTAGTTGCTTCAGAGTCATTAGAGCCAGTGTTTAAATACTGCACATTTTACAGTTGTCTCGAATGTGCTCAGACGTGGATGTGAAGGCCTCTTCCAGATTCATGAACTCCACCAAGAATCCCCGTTCACAGCTCCTGAGGGCATTGGCTGCGTCCTCGCACACTAGCTTTCTGCACCGTCAGTTTACCCATCTCCCACATGTATTTGTGAACAGGCATTGGGGTTCATCGTTTTACCTTTAGAAGTGTGGGGTCGTGAACGAAATCAGGGAGAGTGAGATTAAAGTCTGGACCCAGGATTTCGCGCCTGTCCTTTGGATCCCTCACCCGTGTTTTATAAAGACGGGACGCGTGGGGCCAGCGAGGGCCCTTGTGTGTTGCCCTGTGTTTGGAGGAACAGGACAATGAGAAGAAGCTGAAAGATTAGTCCTTAATATTTGCCCCTGAGCCAGCACGGGTGAGATGGTCGGGTACTCGGCTCCGTTTCCACACGTGGCCCCCGGCTGGATGGCAGCTGGCATTCTTACCACAGGTCTGCCTGTCGGCCCCTCTCTCTGCTTCCTTTCTGGAGGCGTGGAGATGGTCAGGTTCAGCCTCGGAGGGCTGCACATCTATTGTTGGGAGGGCCGGTTACGCTTTCGCTTTGAAAACACACACACAACATAACATAAATCAGAGCCAGAATCTTTCAACATTTATAGTTTTAAATGAAATTCCTGTTGAGAGTCTCTTAAGCTAGATTTATATCTGATTTCGCATTGAACTGTGTCGTTATGTGGGGCTGAGAAACTCTTACGAAATTAAGCATAATGTGAAAACATGCTGAAAAGACAGTTCTGTAGAAATGTGAAACATTATTATGTTATAGAATATTGGAGTGAAGAAATATGCATAAAGGCACAATTACCATGGACATTTTCCTTTTAATGACGCTTGTACGATCCTTGGCAGAAAGGTTTGCTGACGTCTCCTCGCAGATAAAGGAAAATTGAGACAATATTGATATTCCACATCCATTTTGAGTTTCAGAAAATACCAGTCTAGCAAACCAGCCTATTTTCATATTGCAAACACCGAGGTCCGGCCTGTCCAAACTGCTGCTTGCAGGAACCTTGGGAGAATCTGTCATTTTGGTTCTGGGATTTGGCCAAAGCCTACACACCATGAATGAACCAAGAGGTTGAAATAACATGTGGAAAGATTAACTTCTGGATGTTCTGAACTGGAAGCTTCCAGAAGCTACTAGAATGGGTGACTCTGAGGTTGTCAGATCCTTTTCTGTGAAGGGTTTTTAGGATTTAAGAGCATCTGTTTAGGATGGTTTGGGGGTGGTTCTGCGGATAAGGTGATAGAGACTCTTATCTAGGGCTAAGCTTTATTGTTTTTCGCTGGGGGCAGGGAAAGCCATATACCCCTCATTCCTTACCCCACAGGACCCCTGCTCAGCCTTGTTTCCCATGGAAGACTTCCCCACAGCCAACCTCAGATGCCCCCTGACCTGGCTTAGGGCTAAGTAGATATTTATTCTTCCTTCCTCCCACCCTGAAGCCCGCAGCTCCAGTCTCTGCAATGACCTCAAAAGCAATGCCTCATTTCACCCCTTCCCTGGACTACCCTGGCCCCTCGGCATGGGTGGGGTGTTCCCCCTCTTGTTTCTGGTAGACTTTCTTCTTTTGGTTGGGGGTTGTGATGTGGACGGGAAAGGAAATACTAGTTCCCTACCTCCTGGATTCAGTCCCCCGGTCTACTGCTGGCAAGAAGTCCAGGGCAGCTGGAGCAGGCTGGTTGGCAGCACTGGCATGCAAGCCTTCTAGAAACCCTCCCTTCCCCCCGAGCTCCTGGCAGGTCCCCTGGCAGGTTGAAGCTTTTCTGAAAATCCTCCCTGTGACTTTGCCCTCTAATCCTGGCATTGAGATGCCATCAGCCTGGGGGGTGGGGGAGCAGAGGCTGAGCTGTCACCTGCACTGGAGCTCAGAGGCCTCGCACAGTTGTGTGGGGAGCACCATGTGAGAAGCCCAAGCTGCTGGGTGAGACTCAGGGTCAGGTGCCAGCCATCTCCTACCTTAGATGGGGTGGGCGGTAGCAGCTCTCGTTCTGTCGCTTCCTTTTCTTCTGCTCTTCTTAGAAGCTCTGAAAGGACCTCAAGGCATTTGTTACTTAGAGTTGCTTGAAATTAAGCAATTTAATTCTAATTTGGGCCTGCAGTGTCTGGTTCTTGACCACCAGAGGTCACTGTAATAAGGTGGAAAGCAGGTGTTTTAGAGTCTTCAGTTGGCAGTTGGCTCAAAAAAAATAAAACAAAACCAAACAAAATCCCCCCCACCCCAATTTTCTAACCCGCTTTAGTGTGCCGCAGTGTGCTATGGGGCGTGGACCTGTACTGCCTACTTCCTTCTTCCTTGGGGAAGATCTACTCAGCTGCACCGCCTGGCAGGGCCAGGGCAGGTGGCTACCTGGGGACCATTGCCCTCCTCAGGCCCCTGCTGCAGGCCCCCTGCACGCTCACTCTCAGGGTGCATTCGGGCCCGTGCTTAGCGGGAAGGTCTCTCCTCCCCAGCACACATCCTTAAAACCCATTTCTTGCAGCCACTCCAGGTTAGGCTGTCTTAGGAGTGCGTGTGCGCATGCATGTGTGTGTGTCTGTAAGAGGGGGCCACCTAGAGTTGTTTGGTGTTAAAACGGGTGAGGTGTGGTGTGAGGGCTTCAAAGCTCAGTGTTTGGCTCACAGCGGTGCTTGGTAAGTGCCGGCCATAATCGTGTTATTGGGAGGACCAATGGAGACGTTCACACCCAGAGCGGCTGGGGCTCTTTCGGGGAGTCACGGTGCCCCGTCCCCCCCTTTGGTCAACTTCTCTGTGTTATGCTGTCGGGAGACAGGAAGGAGCACCTGCGCTTATGGACAGCACTTCCTGATTGTTCCTTCTGAGGCGGGCGTCTGCCTTTGTGGTGGGTGGCTGGCGGGAGAACTTCAGGGCCCTGCGGGGCTCTTGGGGGCCTGCATTCAGCAAACACCTGGGCCTCTAGCTGGAGCCTTCGTGCGGCTTCTCGCGCACTGGTTTCCCTTCCAGTTCCAAGTGCCCAGCCGGCCTGAACAGTGGCATTAGATGTGCGGAGTCCTCGCTAGCAGGCCGGCGGCGTGGGAGTGGCCGCTTCCGAGGCCGATGCTCACTCACATTTCTCAGCGGGCGCATTTGCAGGATATATGGGTCTCGGGGAGGCTGAATGCATTACCTGGGTCCTCTGGAGGGCCGTGTGGCTGCCAGTGGGGGAGGTCAGGACAGTGATGTGCAGGACGTGCTGCTGCGTCCGCCTTCAGCGGTAATTTCCCCGGATGTGTCTGCAGAGGGCACACACACACGCACACGCGCACGCACACTCACACACGCACACACACACTCACGCACATGCACTCACAAACACATACTCACGCACGCACACACACACTCACGCACTCACACTCACACACACTCACACGCACACACACGCACACACACACTCACGCACATGCACACTCACACATACGCACGCACACGCACACACACGCACACACACATACGCACGCACACACACACGCACACACGCACGCATGCACGCAACGCACACACACGCACACACACGCACACGCACACACACGCACACGCACACTCACGCACACGCAAACACTCACGCACATGCACACTCACGCACACACTCACGCACGCACACGCACGCACACTCACGCACACGCACGGAAACACCTGGTGGCTGCAGAGCAGGTGCTCGAGCTGCTGGGCCTGGGAGCCCAAGTGCAGACCAGCCACAGGCTCTGCCCCGCCTGGGCGGGGAATGGGAGGAGACCCGAGAGACCAAGCAGTGCTGCTGGGGACCCTGTGCCTTCTGCTGAGACTGACAGCACAGGCGTGGGGGCTCCCGCAGGTCCCAGAGGCGCTGAGGCTGGAAGGGCCCGGGACGGTTAGCCCGTGGTGATGTGCCAACAGTCCGCACATGTTGTAGTGGGTGCTGGGGGGAGACGCTCTCCGACCTTGAAGACATGGCATTTAGAGTCTGAAGGAGCTGGAGGCAGGAAGTCCTTGGCCCGCTCCCTCTGGGCGACCTTCTGAAGCAGCAGCTCTTCACTTGCTTTGGAGAGGGGACTTATCCCTGCATGTGGCCCTCTTGGCTCCTGCCTGCTGTGTCTTTCCTCCCAGCCGCCTCCTTATCTCCTCTCTCCCACTTCCTCCCCCCTGCGTTTTCCTGTTCTCTTCATGTTTGCCAGCCCTAGCTCCTCTGCCTGCATCATCCTGTCGTTCTGACTTCAAAACCCAAAACAAAAGCCATCCCGTGAGTGTTTTTTTCCAGGTTCTGGAGTTCCTTGGAGGCAGCACTCCGTGCAGACAACAAATAAGTCTCTTCAGTTGGTGATAAGCTGCACAGAGACCTGGCCGGGTTAGCTGGTGCCCGGGCACTCTGTACAGATGAGTCTGTCCTGTTTTTAACTACGTGCCAGGCACCAAGCAAATGATTTACATGCTTATCCTTTAATCCTCCTCACAACCCGAAGAAGCCGGTACTAATGCTAGCCCCAGTTTTTAGATGCAAATCAGAAATTCAGAGCATTTGAAAGATGACCCGCCAGATGTCACCCAGCTGCAAGATGGCAGAACCCCAAGGCCTGCCCTCTGACTGCTCTCTGACCTGTCACCTCCAGGGACAGTGGTCAGCCTGTCCTGGGAAGGCCCTGGCCCGTGCTGCCCACAACTCCCGTCTGACTCCTTCTACTGTCGTTGGAAGCCTCTTTCCTGATCCTTCTGCCTGCAGCTGAAATGCCACACAGCTGTCTCCATCCTGCATGAAATCCCCCTTCCTGTATGTTTGACTAGTCATTAGGTTGCCCGCAGGCCAACCTGAAACTCTTTAAACTTTTAAATGTATCTACATTGAAAGATTATTTTTATTCCATTAGAACCATTACGTGCTCATTGTAGATACCCTTGAGGAAAAAGGGTCTCTGGCAGGGGGGACCTAGAATGTGACTGATGTTGCTGAATCCTGCTTCTTTCAATTCAAGATGTGAAATTGGCTTTTGGGAGCGCAGTGTGCTGATGGAACCTGAGTGGATTTCAGGATTTTCCTCTTGGAAGATCCTCCAGGATGTGCTCTTGGATTGTGTGACTGATAAGGCTTGGAGTTAACACATCCTTACCTGATATTAGCTCCCCCTTCCCATTAAAAAACGTAAATTCAGAGACCTTGAATGTGCCTGGTTTAGATTTTTCGATACTGAAAGGCAGTGTTAACAGTGTGTTTGGCAGTGATGTGGGATCTTAGACCCGAGTGAGATAAAGGAGAAGGTGAAATGAATAGCTTACGTGCTGCTGCTCCTCCCCCAACTACTTCTCCGGTACCCAGAACCCAGCTCCTGGGAAGGGCCCTGGGCTTCCCCCAACGGGGTGCCTCCGCGGGGAGGAGACCCCTTCCCGAGACTCCCTCTGACCTCTCCTCGTAGGAGTGCGCAGAAAGTCCCACTGCAGATCTGCTTCTGCATAGTAAGAGCAATATTACTTTTAAATTGAAAATTTCATTTTTCCTGCCTGGTGTGCAAGCAAATAATTGAGACCTAATTTACTTTATTTAATAAGCCGGCAGCTGATGTGGTTAAAGCCGACACTGATGAAAACTTGGGGGGCTTTTGTTGATAACCTCCTGGATTTTTCTGGCGCTTGTTTGGGTGGGGGTGCGATCTGGAGCCTCAGGGGTCCAGGCAGCAAGACCCCCCTGCCCCCATTCTCCTGACAACTCCCGAGTGGTCCCCGCCCCAGCTCTTGTCATCCACTTACAGTACCTGCCAAGCGGGAGCTGTCCATGGTACCTGTGGTGGGGAGCAGTGGGGCGCCTGCTGCTGGGGCAGCACGTGCTTCCTTACGTGTCCTTGGGATGGACCTGCTGGGCTCGTTCTGCAGACATTTTTGAGTGCCTGGTACTGTCCTGGCCAGACAGAGAAGGCACTGTTTCCCCTTGAAGATCTCACAGTGACGGGGGAGGGGGGAAGACAGTGGGAGAGAGGGGGTGAGCGTCGTATTCCATTTATGACAGAGTGTGGGGTGGGGCAGGACCGTGCGTTTGGGACTCATGCAGGGCCAGCTTGGGAATACTGCTCTTTTTACGTATTAGACATCTGACCTCAGCAAATATATCTAACTTCTTTGAGCCTTGGTTTCTTCATCTATAAAAAATGCACAGCGTAAGGCTTTTCTTTCAGGCTTGTTATAAGGATGAGGATGAACTGCAAAAATGTACAGATGGGCAGGGCCCGTCACAGCTCCAGGTCTGGGGGAGATGTCGGAGGTGGGTGGCCTTGGGGTGACCATCAGCATTTCTGCATTTCCTCCTGGGGCCCGTGGCCGGACTGCACTTCCCTCTCCTCTTTGAAGTTATGGGTGGGTGTACGACTGGCTTTGGCTGGTGCAACCTGAGTGGAAGTGACATGGGTCTCTTCTGAGTAGAAGCTTTCAGAACCAGTAGGTGGTTTTCTCTGTGCTCTTCTCTTGACTCTGCGCCTCAGTCAGCCTCGATCCACGAGGCACTGCAAGGACAGGGCCCCTCCCCCAGTGCACTGGATCTGGGATGTGAGCAGGAAGCAAACTGTGTTTTCTGAAGCCACTGAAACGTCAGGGCTGTTACTTCAGTGCACCCTCACCGATCCCAACTCCACTTCGCAGAGGATATGGCTTCTCCCTTCGGTGAGAAGGCAGGTGCTCCACAGAAAAGGATCGTTTGAGCACAACCTCAGATCAGGAGTCAGCCAGTCAAGAGATGTGTTTGGGTGGAGTCGGCCCAAATTTAATGTCTCCCCGCGCATAGAGCTCCTGTGACTTGAGTAGCTTCGGTATAAACCCTGGGATTTCCATAGCCAAGTGACTTTTTCTGGTTTTCATTGGTAAAGAAGAGATTGTAGGATTTCCCTCACCCCAGTTCTCCTGTGAATTCCCTGTTTAGCTGGTGAATTAGTTGGTGAATTCCAGGCTAAGTTATCCTGAGAGCAGGGAAGGCTGCCGGTCATTATTGTACAGCCTGTCTGGGGGCCTGGGACCCAGAGAATCTTTTTGTGGGGGTGAAGGTAGTGTCTTTCTGGCCTAGTGGCGATCAAGACTTTGGCTGGAAGGCACTCAGAGCTGTGCTTTATTAAGGGAATCTGAATATAATCACTGGGAACAGAACCCATTAATTATTATGACAAGGAGAAATTTTTGATTGTGGATAAAAGGGAGAGAGAGAGAGAGAGAGAGAGAGAGAGAGAGAGAGAGAGAGAGAAAGAGACTGACTCCAGGGTAAAATAAATCACTACAATGGGAAAGTCCAGGTAATTGCTAGAGTGAGACAAGCACTAACTAGATAGCCACAGTGGGAGTCATTTGATAAACAAAATACAATTAAAAGTTTAATATTTGATGGAATTAGTCAGTTAAGAGTTGCAGGAATGGGTCTTCTTGGAGAAGGGAGAGTGCTGTATGCTTTGGAGGGGCTGCGTGGGTGGCAGCAGGATGGGCCCCAGTCCTTGGTAACCTGGAGAGACTCTTTCCATGTCACCGTGAGTTGTCCCATTTGAGCTCTGGAAGAAATCCACCATTCTCCGTTACCAAATTCTGGCTTTCCTTTTATTCTCTTCTCAGCAGCTCTAGAGTCAGAATGCATGGCTCCATTTGTTGCTTGGATGATGGTTTTCCTCACACATGGGAAGACGAATCTGCAGATGTGTGTAGACTTCGGCTCTTGAACGGGTCTGTGTGTCTTCCTAGGATGGGATGTCTGCTTGAAGCTGAGCTTTGTGATAAGGCTTCCCCAGATACATTTGAAATTGTTCATAGGACTTCTGAGACTTTAGGGTGATCCCTCGACTTGTGTTGCATATCTCTTCCAGCTTTAGGAATTAGTTTAAAATTAAAGTTACAGACAGGCCAACTCTTGCTAGACCCAGGCGGACTCAGAAAAGTACAGTGTGTGGCTTCGTTTTAACAAGTAGCTCCCGGCATTGTACATGAGGGGGGTGTCACTGAACGTCAGTTGGGTGACTTGACACCAAACATGAGCCATTCTCCGGAGTGTGAGCTCAGTGCATGTCAAGTGTGGGGGTCACACCCTCACTGAGTGTTGGTTCTGAGGTCTTGGTCTACACTGGAGATTCACTTGGAATCAGTGTGAACAGCAGAGGGAGAGACTGCCTGGTCAGAACAGTCAGCGTGCCGTCAACCTGAACCCCACACGGAGGCCAGTGGCACTCTTTAGGGTACCGCACCCTCTCTCCCACCTTCACGTGGGTCCTCAATTCTGGGGAAATGTGATGAATCATGCTACACATATTGATGCATTCTATCCTTATTTTGTGTCTCTTGTTTTCAAAGGAACAACTAACAGCCAGTAAGATGAGATGCTTTTCAAAGTGTTTTGTCACCCCTCGAATACTTATGAAGCACCTCGTGTGTGTCTGGCACCATCCTGGATGCTGGAGACCTCTGCCTTCGTGGCGAGGGGGTCAGACAGTCAACAGGACGAGTAGGTGCATTTCATGATGCCTCGGGGGGTGACTTGTGGCCCGAGAGAAGTGAGGAAGGGACAGGGGATAGAGAGCGTGAGGGCAGTCAGGTGAAACAGGGTAGTCAGGGTCAGGAAGGCCACCCCAAGTGATGTTTGGTGAAGCCTTGGGGAGGAAGACGAGCCACATGGACATCTTGGGAACGACATCCACTCAAGAGGGGACAGCGAAGACCGTGTCTCTGTGAGGCTGCAGATGCCTGGTGCATTTGAAGGACAGTGGGAGGCTGTGAGGCTGGCGCTGGGTGAATGGGACGGGGAACGTGGGGTAATGTGGTGAGATCAGAGAAGTGGCAGGGCCGTGGGCTGCGTGGGACTCAGGCGCTGCCAGGGGCTGGGGGCCTCTGTTCCTGACCAACACGCTGTCGTCTGTGGTGGTGGAGGGATGAAGGCAGGACCGGAGCCCCCCGTCTTGCCTTGCTGGGGTGACAGGGCAAGATGAGTGTATAAAGAATGACCTGTCTGCACCCGGAAATGCTCGCAAGGCGGCATCTACCTGCACTGGGGCCGGGGGAGGAAGCCTGCATCCAGGCCCCGCGGGTGACGTGTCCATGCTCCTGCTGCTCTTTGGCCTCTGGACCCTGAGGGGTGACGGGTTTAGACATGGACCCTCCCAAACAGGCCTGGGCTGCGCCAGACGCCGTCCCCAGGGCTGGCTGCGTGTGGAGTCGGACGTAGCAGCTGGAGGACGACGTTCAGACTTCTTCACATGTGTCCGGAGCGGTCGTCGTGGCAACTGCAGGCTACTGGACTGTGTTTGTGTAGGCCTGGCCCTCCATTCTTTGTGTACAGGTAGACAAGTCTGAGGCTTTGTCACATTTCTGTATGTGAGGAACTTCGTAATAGATGAGCTGACTTTGGAGGTACTGTGAGGGCGGGTGGGTGGAGGAGAGGTTGGGGGAACAGCCCCCAAGAAGTCCTTGCCTCCATGAATTCCAAGTCCTGCAAGGGCAACACGGGACAAGAAGAGGGGGTCCTTTAAGGGGAAAGGAACCGAATCTGTGGCACACTCGGCAGAGTATGTCCCACACACGAGAGCCTAATGGTTCTGCTGCCTCTTTCTGGGGTTCCTTGGCCCGTCCTTTATGTTTCGGGCTTGCTTGGTGAGGACCTGGCATTGGGTGACGGGGACACCAAGAACAATGTCAGCATCCAGGGTGTTGCTGGGACAGCTTGGCGCGAGACCGATGCTGCCCGTTGGGTCTGAAGCTCTCTTGCTGCTAAAACTCTCAGGACTCAGGCAAGCGACTTCTGAGGCAGGTGGCCACGCGCGGCCAGCGATGGTGACTGAGAAGGCAGATTACCTACTGCTGTCATTGTAGTTTCTGTCCCAGGGGACATTTCAAACCTGTGATTCCCCTAAATCCTACGTCTGGGTGGGGCTTACGGGTGGAGAGGGGTTTGTCCCTTCAGTCCCCTGCGCTCAAAGCTGTGCGTGGGGTCAGCCTCGGAGCTCACTTCAGGGCCCAGCCTGAGGGTTCGAGCTTGGGCACTCAGGTGCTCTTTGCTCTGTGCTAGAATGTGCTTTCCGTACTCATCCTAGGAAGTGGGCCTCTGAGCTCGGCTGGCGCCCCCTGGTCTCCTGAGGTATCCCCAGCCCCTGGACTCTGATTCCGTCCGCCCCACACTCACTGCAGCTGCTCACCTGGTCCCTCTCCCTGAGAGCCCCGAGGCGGTCAGACGGCAGCTTGCATGCCTCGTCTCCCCCCCACACTCAGAGGGCTCGTACCGTGTTCCCCGAAAATAAGACCTCATCGGACCATCAGCTCTAATGCGTCTTTTGGGGCAAAAATTAATATCAGACCCAATGTTATGTTATGTTATGTTGTTATGTTATGTTATGTTATAAAGACCTGGGATTATATTACATAAAACCTGGTCTTATATAAGACTGGGTCTTATATTAATTTTTGCTCCGAAAGACGCATTAGAGCTGATGGTACGGCTAGGTCTTATTTTGGGGGAAACACGGTAGGATTCATGCAAAGCCAACACAGCCGTGGGGAGAGAGGACCCTGGCTCGGGCAGGTGGACGGATGGGCTGTTCCTGCTCTGCAGCGACACTTCACTTGAACTTGACCCTGAGCCCCTTGTCCATTCGAAACCGTTGCTTCTGCAGGTCTTTGTCTTTCCTGTGCAGGCAGTTTCCTCTACTGCCTCTCTTTTTCTTGCTTTCCTTCATTCCTGGCCTCCCCATCGGCATCCGCATGTGTTCCCGTCATGCAAAGGCCCTCTCCTCTCATCTCCCTCCAGCTCTGACTCCATTTCTGCTTTTCCCTTCCAGGCAGACCTGCCTGCAGGATGGGTTCATGCCCGCGGTCTGCAGGTTCACAGCCGCTGGGGGGCAGCCGCAGCACCCCCTGGCTGCTGTCCAGGGCGTGTCCTCTTGCTTCCCCCTGCTGCCCGCAGTGCGTTCTCCACACAGTTGCCCGAGAGGTCCTGTTAGAACACATCAAATCCTCTCACGTGTTTGCTCAATAACCTCCTATGGTCCCCTGCTCAATGGGAGGAGAAGCCAGAGTCCTTACTGTGACTGACAAGGCCCGCTTGGACCTACCCATGCATGTCCCTCTGAGCTCACCCCTCAGCTCTCCCTCCCCTTGCTCACTCCACTACAGTGACACCGGCCTCTTCACCATTTCTCACCCCAGGGCCTTTGCACAGGCTGATCTTGCCTGGAATGCTCTTCCGCCATGTCTCCGAGTGGATCCCTCTCACTCCTGCAGACCCGGACTTTTAATCTGTTTTGCTGTGTCCCAGCACCTACAACAAGGCCTGGCAAACTGTTGATGCTTAGCGCACATTTGTGAATTGAATGAATAAATGAATGACTGACTGAATGAATGAATGCTGCCACAGGGAACACTGAATCTTTCTAATGGGAGATGGCTCTTAGTAATGCAACATCTGCCACAGTCCCCACCCCTGTTGGCCACCCAGACCTGGCCTCGGGTTTTGCTCTTGCTGCTCCCTCTGGGTCCTTCTGAGCCTCTGTGTGCCTTCCCATCTCCTCTCACCCCCCCCCCCCACCTGGGGACCTCTTCCCTGGCAGGAGGCAGGGTCAGTGTCACCCTTTCCTCCAGGTCTTTCAGAGAGCCCAGCCCAGCGGGTCACACGTGCTGATGGAGAGGGAGTGTAGACAGCTCGCAGCGGCGTCCCAGGCGGGAGGCTGCCGAGTGAGCAGACAGCAGTGTGGCCTTTGGGGCCAGGCTGACCTAAACCTGAGTCTCAGCGCGGCCACTCCCTGGTTGTGTGGCCTTGGGGAAGGCAGCCCTCTAGCCTCTGTGTTCTCATCTGTGGTTGGGATCGTAATAGCGCCAAGCTCGTTGGTTGTGTGAGATTAAATAAGAACGCATGGCTGCGTAGTGAGTATTAACTGGTAGCTCTCCCTGTTTCGAGCAGAGCACTAGAACTGAGAAGCAGAGACTTCCTGTGACACTGTGTTAGGTCTGCACAGCACCTCACAGTCCGGCCTGAACTGGCTCAGCTCTGCCTGTCAGCGGCTCCAGCGGGACTTAGCACCCCTGAGCCCCCCTTCCTTCTGCATGAAATGGGGTGCAAACGAGAGAACACATGAGAAGGGACTTTCTGAACTCTAATACACTGTAGGGACTGTCGTTATCTATTGCTGTTTATTTATGCAGCCATCATTCATCGTGCCCATTCTGTTTCGGTTGCTGTGGGAGGTGGCAGCCTGCACAGGTAGACACCTGCCGAGCGGTGGCCCAGTGTCCTGTGGCACCTTTCCCGGGTAGCTCAGTCCTTATCCGGAGGCTGCGGCAGCTTCCTAGTGGGAGGCCCTCTGTCTCCCATTGGCAGGCTCCAGGCCATTTGCTCCATCTGTTCCACCCAGGGCCTTACCTGGCAGGCACACTTGGGCACTGACAGGCCGTGTTCTTCCGTCTGCACCACGAGTCCTGACCGGGAGGGTTTTGGGGCCAGGCACCCAGTGGAGAACAGCGTGTATCTGATCCAAATCAGATCACAGCCCTGTTCCAAACTCTGCACAAGGGACCGAGTTTTCTTCTCACTGGACGTTTCTGTGCCTCCTGCCCTCTGCACCATCCCACGTGGGTCCTGTGACTCCTACAAAGCTTCAGTCAGGGGGCGGCGTGAATATGAACACACAGGACACAGAGCTGGTCCTGGGGCCCAGGAGCCACTAGGAGTGACAGCTCAGGGCTTTTGGTCACACACCTTTAGGATTGTCCCTCACCTGGACTCAGTCAGGAAATGGCATTTCACCCACACTTGGGGTTTGATGACCTCTGATGTTCCCATGGTGCCTTTGAGTATTTACCTTTATGGTTTCAGTAATTTATCTGTAACCACTCAACTAACTGAACCTGCAATTAGAGCACACTGCCGCCAGGTGGGCGAGGGGCCCGCCAGGTGGGCGAGGGGCCCGCCAGGTGGGCGAGGGGCCCGTGACCGGACCTATTGGCTTTAGCTGTATATGATTATCTGAAAGGCTTTTTGGAGTAATCTCTTTTCCAGCTCTTTTTATTTTTAAAAGTGAAAAGAAGCACTCTGCTAAAACGGCGACAAAAAAATGCTGCAAAATACCAGATGGAGGGGTCACAGATGGGTGAACTTAGCCAGTGTTTATTGAACACCATTTATTTATTTATTTGAGATTTTTATTAAAGATGTAGTTAGCATACAATATCATATTAGTCTCAGGTGTACACCATAGTTATTCAACAGTTATCTACCTAAAGAAGCGATCACCATGATAGGTCCAGCAACCATCTGACCCCGTCCCACGCTGTCACAATATGATTGACTATATTCCCCCTGCTGTACATTACATCTTATGACTTATTTGTTTTATACCTGGAAATTTACCTCTTATTGCCCTTCACCTTCCTCCTTTTTACAATTTACAATTATACTTGACATTCACTATTATTTTCTGTTAATTTCGGGTGTACAGCATAGTGGTTAGACATTTGTGTAATTCAAGAAGTGATTCCCCTGATTAGTCTAGTCCCCACCTGGCACGATATATAGTTATTACCATATCATTGACTATATTCCCTATGCTTTACTTTACATCCTCATGATTATTTTTTAATTACCAGTTTGTACTTCTTAATCCCTTCACCTTTTTCATCCTGCCCCCCTTAACTCCTCTCCCATCTGTCACCCCAATGAATCTAGCACCCATCTGACCACACATAGTTATTACAATATTATTGACTATATTCCTTATGCTGTACCCTACACTCCCATGACTACTGTTTTAACAACAAATTTGTACTTCTTAATCCCTTCCCCTTTTTCACCTACCCCCTCAGCCCCCCTCCCATCTGGCAAGCATCAACATGTTCTCTCTATATCTATGAGTCTGTTTCTGTTTTGTTTGTTTATTTTGTTCTTTAGATTCCACATACAAGCAGAATCACATCGCATCTGTCTTTCTCTGTCTTACATTCCACTCAGCACAATAATCTTCAGCTCCATCCATGGTGCTGCAGATGGAAAAAACCCGTTCCCATCACTGGCCGAGCAATATTCCACTGTATATATGTACCACCTCCTCTTTGTCCATTCGTCCACTGAGGGACACCCAGGCTGCCTATCTTGGCCATTGTAAACAGTGCTGCAATGAACATACGGAGGCACACATCCCCTAGAAGTAGCATTTTGGATTTCTTTGGATAAATACCAGGAAGTGGGATTACTAGGTCCTTCTTCGTCTCTTGTTATAGCTTTTGTTTTAAAGTCTGTTTTGTTTGGTATAAGTATTCTACCCCAGCTTTTTTTCTTTTTTTCCATCTTTATGAAATAACTTTTCCCATCTCTTTATTTTCAGTCTGTGTCTTTCAATCTGAAGTGAGTCTCTTATAGGCAGCGTGTGTAAGTGTTTTGTTTTCTTATCTATTTATCCACCCAGTGTTTTTGACTGGAGCATTTAATCCACTTACATTGAAAGCAATTGTTGATAGATATATAGTTTATTGCCATTTTATTATTCATGTTTTTTATCTTTTTTTTTTTTTTTTTTCCGTCTTAAAGAAGTCTAAGATTCCTTGTAATACTGGTTTGGTACTGGGAAGCTCTTTATGTGACCTTAGATTCTAAATGATAACTTTGCTGGGTAGAGAAATCTTGGTTATAGGTCCTAACTTTTCATCACTTTGAATATTTCCTGCCAATCCCGTCTGGTCTGCAAAGCCATGCTCGATGAATAGATAGGTGATGGGTACTTTGTGGGTTGCTGTAGTTCGGAGTGTGGCAGAATCCATGGAAGCTGGGCTCTCCTCTGCCAGAGGCCATGTCTGCACCGATAGCCTCTCCCCAGTTCTCGGTCTGAACATAGAGGCCAGGGCTTATCGAAATCCCTCTTTTCCTTAAACTAGAATATTCTAGATGTCATCCTGGCCCCGAGGAAGGATGAAAAATATTTCTGATAAATCAGACAATTTCTAATGGCTACAGCTAGTGTAGAGAATGGTGTGTGTACACACACACACACACACACACACACACTCTTTCTTTCTGTTATGTGCTCCCAGTCTTCCCCACGATCTCCCACCACCGTCCTCTGCGTCTCAGGTTGCCACCACCCATCCCATCCATAGACATTTCTCTCCCTAGACAGACTTGGGAGGAGGGCTCCCTCCGCTGGACTCCTTGCTTCTTTACTGACCTCAAAGACTCAAGTTTGGTTCAGTTTAAGAATGTTGTCAAGTAGATGGTGGGGCGGAAGGGGTGATGCTGATGAATCTGGGGATGGTAGAAGAGTTTAAACAAACCTTATGACATGGTTCCCTTCTTGGCCCCGTGGGTTTCACTCTTGTTCACATGGAGCCTCTTTCCTCCCTTTTTATTCTCAAGCGTACTCTTCCCAGCCCTTACGCCCAAAGCAATCAGAGTGGAATCATGTTTGTTGAGGAAGGATCGAAAATAGAATACAACGAGTGTAATTTATTGAGCTTCCCATTGTGCTGGGCACTTATGTGAGTGCTTTAAAGATATGATGGGCTCGAAATCTCACAAGAACCCTAAGAAACAGATGCCATTATTACCCCTATTTTAGACAGGAGCGCCCCGAGGCCCAGGTAGCACACCAGGCTCCAGGACCTCTGGGATTGGCGATGTACCTTTTATGTGCAAATCTTCAGTGGATAATTTATGAGTTGGGAACCTTACGATTCATAAATTCCCCTTCTCAGCGGCTGTGTAAGTCTGCTGGGACTGCCAGCACACAACACCACCGACTGGTGGCTGAAGCCACACAAATGTGTTTTCTCCCAGTTCTGGGGGCCGGAAGTCTGAGATCAAGGTGTTGGGAAGGTAGGTTTCTCCTGAGGCCTCTCTCCGTGGCTTGCAGATGGCGTCGTCTCCTTGTGTCCTCACACTGTCTTCCCTCCGTGCACCTGCCTCCTGCTGTCTCTGTGTCCTAGCTCCTTTTCTTATAAGGACACCAGCCACGTTGGATTAGGTCACCCTAACAGTCTCCTTTTAGCTTAGCTCTTTTAAGGCCCTGTCTCCAAATGCAGTCATATTCTGAGGTACTGGGGTTTAGAGCTTGAACATAGGACTTTGGGGGTCTCAACTCCGCCGTCACAGGGCTCTTCTGCTTAACGTTGGAGAGGTCTCCTTGGGGTGGTCCCTTTTCCACCTGTGTGCACGTCTTCAGACCACCAACGGAGACAAGGGAGCCCAGAGCTGCAGGTCGTCCTGGCCACACGTCCTGTCCCCCCCTCGTGTTCTGTTCCATCCAGAACAGCACATATTTTCTTCAGACTGTGGAAAGTTTTGTGGCCTCTTGTATAACATAAGACAAGCTTTCTGCATTGAAATTGTTCAAGAATCGGATCCCAATTTCCCAGGAGCACGTAAAGTGTTGCCAGAAAAGCAGAATTGTTGGAGATTTATGTCGGTTTTTCTGACACAACGAAGATTTCCCTTTGTTTCTTGGAACTGACTGGAGTGTGCTTGCCAAAAGCACGGCCTCAGAAGGCGCAGATCATTTTCTCTTGTTCTTCCTCCTTCTTTTTTTATTCCCTCTCAATTTATTTTCAGGTCCGAGCTTCATGAGGTCGCCAAAGCTGTGAAATCTGACAGACTCGCCATCTGAGCTAACAGACTGTCCAGGAACAGGTTTTATTTGGCTCACCAAGGCGATGTGACAGTCTGGGAAGATCCCTAGTCTTCCCATTCTGCCTTTGCCTGAAAGAGTTTGATTCAGCTCAACAAATATTAATTGAGTACCTCTTTGGTGCCAGATACTGTGTCAGGTGTCGGCTCTGACACTGGGTAAGCCCCACCCTGTCCTGCGCAGGCAGATAGGTGCCTGCGCACTTATTCTCAAGGTGTGTCCCACACAGCCCCAGAACATGCCTCTGGCAGGCAGCTAGCCACCTGTTCTCATAGGCTGGTGACCCACCAAAACAATTTTGTAACCGTTGATAAGAAGGTGCCACCTGAGATCGCAAGTGCCCCGCTACTCTGGCCTGCGTCCACTCTGAGTACTGGTGTCTGTGCCAGAGCAGGTGTTAAGTATTTTGAATGTCATCCCTGTGGAGGGCACATGGATGGGAGGGGTTCAGTCGAGTCTCAAGTGTTGGGAAAGGCCTTTTGGAGGGGTCAAGTCTAGGCCATATTTTGAGCAGAAGTTTGGCAGACAGACCAGAGAGGAGCAGGAGGAAGGCCATTTTGAGTCGAGGCTCCAGGCTGTGCAAAGGCCCTGTGGCAGGAAACGGCATGGTGGACTTGGGACAGTGATGAGGGGGGAGGAGGGGCAAGTGCCTGGCTGGAAGCGGAGCAGGGTTCAGCTAACACGGCTTTGCTTGTCGTGCTTGCATGCCGAGCGAGCAAAGGGCTTCTTTGGACAATGTGTATGATCCCGTGACGTGTCCACGTGTACGTTTACTTATAGCCTTGTTCCAGAAGGGATGGAGGTTGCTCACACACAGCTGATGCTCAGTACGTGGTTTGCGGTAAATTATATATTTAAGGCAAATTGTAAAGAAACATATAATACAGCCAGTGAAACGCTGTTGGTGCAAAATGTGAGAAGAAGAGACGACAAGACCAGAGTAAAACACAATGTGTGACATGACCGTTGGTCAGGTGATTGTCAGTGTCCAGCGTCCTGTGCACAGAGGACGCTGTCGCTGAGAGGCAGGCGCGGTGGGGGAGGAAGTGGCTGAAGAAATCTGGGTGACAGACTCTTCCCTGAGTGGCATCTCGCCTTAGGGCCAGCACCCGCCGGGTGTGTGCTGGGAAGTGTGCAGACTCTAGGTGTGCGCAGGGGCGGGAGGACCCTGCACCGCGACTCTGGGATGCTGGCGTCCCCAGTCCCACCGCTGCTGGAACAAGAGGCCACAGGCTGGGCAGCTTCAAGTAGCAGAAGTCTCTTCTGTCCCAGTCCGCATCTGGGCATCCCAAGTGCCCAGTTCAGGTGCTGGCTGGCCTCCTCGGAGACTGCGGAGGACCCTTGGCTGCCTCGTCCCTCTTCTGGCGGTGGCCCTCGATCCTTGGTGTCCCTCGGCTTAGAGCTGTGCCTCCCGGTCCTGCCCCCACGGCCTCCTCCCTGCGCATATGTCTTTACAGGGTCAGGCACCCGAGGACTCCAGTCCTGTATGTAACGGGCCCACCCCACGCCCGTAGGGCCTCGTCATAACTTGATTCCATCTGCAAAGACCGTTTCCAAATAAGCTCACAGTCACCGGTACCACGGTTAGGACTGGACCTAATCATTTTGGGGAACACAGTTAAACCCATCGAGCAGGTCACATCTGGCTTGGAAGTGCTGGTGGAAAGAAATGAAAAGGGTGTGTGTACTGTGACCCCCGTCACGTCAGTGTGCTGGGGGACAGCCTCACAGGAGAGGTGCATCACCAGGGATCGTCTCTAACTTGTCTGACCACGAGCACCTTTCCCTGCTCGTGGCAGACAGAGCAGAGAGGAGCAGGAGGAAGGCCGTTCTAAGTCGAGGCTCCTGCCCTTCATTCTGGGGGGGGGGCGTCCCTGGGGAGAACGTTCTGTGGTGCACACCTTAGGGACACTAGTTCGCTGCACTGCAGATTGGAGGCAGGGACTCCAGGGACACAGAACCTGTCAGCGCTTGGAATGAACGACTTCTTCCTAGGAAATACTGCTTCATGACTCCCTTCCTTCCTCTTATTTTTTGGTTTAAAGCTATTTTGGATCTGAAATATCTTTCCTGGTGCTAATTTGCATTTGCATTTAGATTTGGAGTATTAGACACTTTCTTCTTATAAAAAACAGCAAGTTGTAGATACAAAGTGGGAGTGAGATCAACAATGACACTTTTGGGGGTACCTGTCATCTGTCGGGCATCCTGCTAGCCCAGGGACACCGTGGTGAATACATCGGAGACGTTTTGTGCTTTTGCAATTTATATTCTAGTGAGGGAGAGAGAAAAATAAATCAGTGTCTTAGTCGGCTCGGCTGCTATAACAAAGTGCCACAGGCCCGGCGGCTTGCACAACAGACGTTTATCTCTCACAGTTCTGGAGGCTGCAAGTCCAAAATCAAGGTGCTGGCAGATTCCATTCTTGGGGAGGGCTCTCCTCCTGGCTTGCCGACGGCCACCTTCTCCCTGTGTCATCACATGGCGGAGAGATCCCTCTCTCTTCCTCGCCTTATAAAGCCACTACTTCCACCATGAGGGTTACAGCTCGTGACCCCATCTAACCCAGATGCCATCATGTTGGGAGTTAGGGCTTCAACATATGGATTTGGGATGAGGGGGACACAGTTCAGTCCATAGCAATCGGTGAATAAATAAGCACAATTATGTCACTGGCGAGAAGTGCTGGGGAAGAGAGTAATGGTTGGGAATGGAGGGAGTGCTCACTTGGGGGCTAGTCCCCGAGGGCTGAGATGGGAAGAAGAGAGGAAGGCAGCCTTGTGAAGGGCCAGGAAAGGCGTGTTTCACGTGACGAGAAGCAGCTGCCAAAGGCCTGGGATGGGAAAGAGCTCGGTGTATTTCAGCACTGGAGGCGACCTGGTGGCTGGAGCCAGAGATCACAGAACTGATCGGGGCGTGTGGGGGCCATAGGAGGCTACGTGAGTGGTGTGGATGGAGTCCTAGGTCTTTTTGATGATGGTAGTGGCAGGAACGTGGCCCGGGGGCTGGTTGGGTGACTATTGCAGTTGTCCAGGAAAGAGACGATGGGGCCTGGCAGTGGGGATGAAGAGAGCGGGCAACTCTGAGACAGAGTTAGAACCAAAGAATTTGTGGGCTTTCAACTCGAGCACTAGGTGGTCAGTGGTGCAGTGCACCGAGAGCGGGGAGGCTGAGGTTGAAGGAGAAAAAAACCAAACATCGATTTTGGACATGCTAAATGTGAAGTCTTTATTCCATATCCAAATGGAGGGGCTGAGTAGGCAGTTGGAGAGTGGAGGCAGGAGCTCAGATAATAAGTTTGTTCATCATCAAGAAAGAGCTGGTGTTTAAAGCCGTGCCCCCGGAGGGGAGCCACAGGAAAAAGGGCAGAGACAAGGGTCAGCAGGGTCCTCTAGGGCCCAGGTATCAGAGCTGAGGAAGGGGAGCCAGTGCTTCAGGAGAGAGCAGGTCTCCCAGGATCTGAGTGGGGCGTGGGGGGAGTAGGAGAGAGCGGTCCGCTCTGCGGAAAGCTGCTGAGAAGCTGTGATGACAAAAGGTGTCATGGATTTGGTGGCCTAGAGGTAAGGGCGGCCATGGAGAGTTCAGTGGTGAGCGCGGCAGACGGGGGCAGCACGAGCTAACAGAGGGAGGGCTGGAGGGAGGAGAGGAGGGAAACCAATTTTGATTGACAATGCAGAAGAAAGAAAACTTTAGGAGTGAGGTCCTTGAGAAAGCGGGAGAAGATCGACTTGCCTGGGGGAGGGCTGCTCCGTGCGGGGCAGCAGGCGGGGAAGCAGAGAGGATGGGTTCCTCTTGCTGGTAGATGCCGCATCAGCTGATTGGAGGGGTCCAGCAAAGGGCAGGGTCCAGCAAAGGGAGGGCGCTGGGGGGTCGGTGGGAGCCCTAAGTCACAACACCTGATTGTAGAAGAGACCAACCAGGAAAATCCTTTTACTCTTCCGACGTGGTGAAGGCTTTGTCTCCTTTCAAAGAGCATTCGGCCTCAGGGATGTTTATCATGTCTACCCCCTGCTCCACGCGAAAGCACCACAGTATGTAGATGGAGTGAGAAGTAGAGAAGAACACAGCATCTGCTCCCATCTGGGGTGTCTGCCGTCCCTGAGCAGCGGGGCGGCACACGTCTTGAAGGGAGCAGTGAGACCTTCAGCGTTCACCCAAGGACAGGCCAGCTCTCAGGGGAGGGGCCGCGCCCCATGGAGGCTGCCTGACCTTGACTTCACCCTTCCTTCCTGTCCAGCCCCCCTTTTCTGGGCCTCACCATTGGCCGTGGGTCTTCTCTCTCTTGCCTTTCCGCTCGACAAATCGTGTCCTTCTTCCCACAAGCTCCCTCTTCTCCTCCCGTGGCTTCAGCTGGGTGTCCTGCCCGGTGCTTAGGGCCCTTCCGCCCCCAGGGTCGCATCTTAGGTGGGCTAGCTGGGTGCCCCCCTGGGCACGATGGAGCATGAAAGGCGTGTCATTGAAAAGAGGACACACAGTTTTCTGGGGTCTGAACAACACTTGGACTTAGTTACCTATAGGTCTGACTTTACTGCTTTCACGATAAACATGCTTACTTTTGGTAACAGCACCAGTGACCTCTGCACGTGGACTAACTTACCTGCTCCCCACAATCTGGGTGGATTTGGTAGAAGTTGCATCAGACTGCAGTGCAAGGTCCACGTGTCCCCTGGGACGAACAGTCGCCTCCTTTCAGACACCTTCATGCTCACGCACATCAGTGACACGTGGCAGACAGCCTCCCACGTGGCGTGTGAGCCCTGCGATGGCTCAGGGCGAGCACCGGGGCCGGAGTGGACCTGAACAACAGGTGAAGTGAAGAGAAAGAAAATTTTACTTCCTTGCCGAACTAGGTTTTCATCTGGGAAGTACCAGGGGCTCACGGATTAGAGGGTTGCCCAGTGTCCCGTACCTACGTGACTATATGGACTGTCCCGATTCTCTGAAACCTCCCTGGGGCTTTGAATGTCCTCTGTTGTATTCCCAGACAATCTCGGATTAATTCCAGCATCCATCTGTCCGTCCGTCCGTCCATTCATCCATCCACTCATTCAACAAATATTTGAGTATGGTAGGCCAGGCACCGTGCTACTTACAAAGGCCATAGCAAAGAACAAATCAGACAAGTTCCCTGCCTTTTTTTACTGTGTGTATGTTTTGCTAGTTTAACGCAGACCATCTTTGGAGAGTATCAGTTTCCCCTGTTAGAGGCGACTTTTGATAGTTGGCCCAGCAGCTGTCAATCCCCTCTTCTTTCTTGCTGGCAGCTGTCAGTGGCCAGACTCTTCAGGAGAGGCCGGGCCCCTCTGCAGTCCTGGGGATCCCAGGGAGCAAATCTGATTCCGTCATGCCAGTGGTTGGTTGAGGGGCAGCCTGAACTCAGTTATTGCCGATGAGATGGGTAGGAGCTCCTGGAGAAATTCCCAAGCTCTTAAAAAGGCGGGTACGCGTTCTCTCCATGACTGGAGGGAGACCCTGTGCCCACCCTGTGCCCACGTGGGTCCAGCCACGGTCAGAGGCTGGCCGAGCCGAAAGCAAGCACCTGGGCCCTTGGTTGTGTTGACGGCAGTCCGACCTCCAGCCCTCCTGGGACATGAGCTAATGCATTTTCCTTCTTGTCTGAGGCTTAGGTTGGATTTTTCTGTAATTTTGCAGCCACAAGTATCCTTGTTGATACAGACACTTTGCTCTGTGCTGTCAACACCAGCCCTTGTTTTAACCCTTTCTGAGGTTCCTTGTGCTGTGCTCAGTTATGTGCACAGGTATATTCCTTTTAGTAGGTGGGTGCAAAAGTAATTGCAGTTCAAAAGGTTAAAAATAATTGCAAAAACTGCCATTACTTTTGTCCCAACCCAACTTATACTGCGTTGTCAGATGCTCAAGGTCATCCTTGCCTCTCTTGCACCACCCTCCCAGCACAGCGCCTGGCCAGCCTGCTGTCCTGCAGGTAGTAGGCTACCACAGTGCTTGCTGAGTTTGTAGGACAGGAGTTTAAGTTTAGTGACTACCCCTGGGCTTCTGAGAAAGTTCTGCAGGCCGATCAGTGGTCGGAGGGGAGGATGGGCTGACCAAGGTGTGGACTGCCCGGCCTCGTGATGGCAGTGGGGATGAGCGGGGCCAGGGAAAATCCATCATGCGTCCTGAGCTGTTTTTATTGAAAAATCCATTTACAAATAATCTGGACAAATAAAGTAAAAGGCACTTTATTGGAATTCAGAAAAATTCATGGCTACAGAACATTGGCCCAAATTAGCTTCATAGCTCCTGCTCAGCTGCCTGGGCCTCTCTTCATCACAGGGGACCCTGCTTTATCACAGGGGACCCTGCTTTATCACAGGGGACCCTCCTTTATCACAGGGGACCCTCCTGGCTGCTCCAGGGGCTGCCCTGAGACCGAGTCTCTTTCTTATTTCTTAGTGTGCTGGGATGGACATCTTTCTTTTTACACATCAGCATTTATGGGGTGTTTGGGCCAGGAGGAATTATTGACGTATCTTCATGTAGTTTCCTGACAGTGAGGGGAGAGGAAGCAGATCGTTGGTGTTGACCCTCTTCATTTCCTTGCTGGAGGACGCCTGAGGCAGCGGGAGGAATGGGAGCTGCCAGAAGCCTGGCCTCTGCAGAGCTGTGATCAGAAAAAGCAGGTTTCGGATGTCCACTGCCCTCGCAGGCCTCTCTCATGCCCTTGACCCCGCCAGGTCTCTGGTGCCCCATTTCTCATATTTATGATGGTTCCCTAACCCAGAGGCAATTGGGGAAGATGCTCATGCTTGGCCGTGAAGGAGCAGTCATTTATTGAGCTCCTGCCTCACGCCGCACTCCGTGCTCCATCTCTCCTAGCCCTGCCAGACACCCTCCGAGGATGGGGAGGCTCTGACCTGTTAAGTGGCTTGCCCAGGTCCCCCGTTTGGAAGTGGTGGAGTCAGGATCCGAATCCACCATTTCTTTTTTTGGGCCTCACCTCCTTCCACTGGGACCACAGAGATCATATTTTTCAAACCAAAAATTGGATGCAGACTTCCGGGCGCAGAATAAGGAGGCAATTAAGTGGCTGTTGAAGGAATAAACAAATGAATCGGATCACGGGTCAGCCGACGACGGGACCCATCTTGTGACAGTGGACTATTCGAGGCCCCTTGGCAGGTGGGCTGGGGAGCCACAGGGAGCCTGGGCGGCACTATCTGCACGGCTGTGGGCTCGGAGTGTGGCCTGGGGAGGCGGGCGGGCAGCGGGAGGCTGTGGGCCGTACACGTGGCTGCTGCCTGGCAGGACTGGCCAAGCCGCCAGCTCTGGAGCTGAGACGCCAGACTTATTCTAGGCCCGGCTTGGGACAGTGTTACGCAGAGCAGAATAAAATGAAACAGTATTAACCATAGGCCCACATTGCTCCTATATTTTCAAAAGCCTTGTGCAGCTGAGACATATCAAGCCGGCACCAGCATGAGGCCATCTTGGTTGATGAGAACCTCCTCTCCCAGCTCATTTCCTGGGCCTCCCCCAGTCCCACCCACTCGTCCTCGGGGTCCAAGAGAGGCGCCTTGGAAGGATGTGCCCTCTGGAGGAAGGAGGGCTCAGCTGAGCGGTGAGGTCTGGAAGTGCCCTGGCACTGCCAGCTCCCTGGGTGTGAAAGCTTCAGGGGCTGCAGGCACCTCTTCTTTCCTCTGTCATCAAAAAGGAAAACAGCAGAATCAAGGCAGCTCAGGTGAGACGGGCCACAGGAGATCGTATGTTACTGGACTTCCTAGACTTTCAGGAAAGAGCACGACTATTACATAGTCACTTCTACTTTATTTCAGGTGTGTCATGCATTTCTGTTGGGTCCCAAGGTCAATAACTTTTCGTTCAGTAACTTGTTTTCCTCACTTGAAAAATGGGCCTGTCTCTGATCTGCTGGTGGTCAGTGTCAGCTACCCGTTGCTTGAGAGTGACGCTCTGGG
Source organism: Rhinolophus hipposideros (assembly GCF_964194185.1). Lineage (NCBI taxonomy): Eukaryota > Metazoa > Chordata > Mammalia > Chiroptera > Rhinolophidae > Rhinolophus > Rhinolophus hipposideros. Next base: position 91,317,349 of record NC_138054.1, on the reverse strand, counting down.
GTCAGCCATTTCCCTTTCCGGTTGCTACAGCTTCATTGGCTTTGCTAAACCTGCCATTTGAGAACCCGGCTGTCATGTGGGGCGGCCTGCGGGGTCTCTGCTCCCGCTCCCCACATAAGAACGCAGGACATGGTGAGGCCAAAAAGGAACACCCACGGAGCCATAGGTAGGGAAGTCACACCACTATGGCCTCACTGGAGGCTGGGTTCACACGACGTGTGACCTGCTGTCCGCTTTGCTGCCAACCGACCGACTCGCCTTGACTCTCCTTCACTTTCCTCCACTCTCCACTCACCTCAGCTTCACTCCGTAGCTGCGGCAGTTATATTAGTGGCCAGTGGCTCAACGGTTACAGCTGACAGCCAACCAGCCACAGCTGATGGCCATCTACTACCCAAGCCAGCACCTCTCCACATGAGGCCGAGAGCCTGGAAACTGCTCTCTGGGTCTCTGTCCCGCACTCCACCCTACAGGTTCTCGCCTCATAATCTATGTGACAAGCGTCTTCTGCGAGGCTCCATGTGCCATATTAGCCTATTGACACCTACGGACGAAAAGAAACGGTAGTCTTAGGAACCAACAATGGCAAATCCCTTCCATCTGGGAGGATACACGCTAGCTTTTTGTCCTGGGGAAGGAGGGTCGCTGCCACTGGCACCTTTCCCGGTTTGCGGTACCAGACCTTTATGACAGTGCTTGGGGTCCCTTGCGTAGTTTCAACATGTAACAGAACAGGGGACCCCATAATAGGCCATAGTGAGAGCACATAGCTTCCCCGCAAAATCATCCCTGTATCGGGACCTCTGTATACTACAGTCACTTGCGGTGGCCACTCAGCCACCACCCCTGGCGTCACTTGCAAATCATGAGTCAAACCGGCCCCCCTTGGGGCTGTCAGGTCCAACCATCGACAGTGGGGGCTTTTGACCTGCCAGGGCCAAGTCCATTGCTGCTGTTCCCTTGCTTTCAAGCATGTGGGTGCTGGCAGCAAAATGTTTCCATTTCTGCCGTAGCCTGGCTTTTACAGAGTCTCACTGGTGGTAACTTGTAACTGAATGGGAGCGGCCGTTCGATGTAGCAGAGCTTCTATTGGTGCGGGCCCTCCCTTCCGTGGTCTCTCATTCAGGATTCTCAGGACGCCCCACAGACGCGAGACCCAGTCACGCATTGTGGGAGGGTGTTTTGACACCCAGAGTCCTTGCTTCAAAAGGCCATTATAGTGTTCAATCATGCCAGCTGCTGGTGGGTTATACGGAGCATGAAACAACCATTGCACGTCCATCCTGGCAGCTCAGCGCTGCACCTCTTGCCCCGTAAAATGGGTACCCCTGTCACTTTCAATGACTTGGGGACACCCATAGAGGGCGCACAGCCATGTAAGAGTAACCACTGTATGCCGCTGATCCGCGGCCGGACACCGCCAAGCAAACATCAACCCCGTAGCAGTGTCCACTGCTGTGAAGGCATACATCACATTGCGGCCTTAGGCAGGGGTCCGATGTAATCCACTTGCTAGCGAGTGAAGGGCACCCTCCCTCGCGTTATCTGCTGTGTCTCCCAGGGGAGCCTCTGCCGTTGGGGGCTGTCCTGGGCACAGACGGCACAGTCATAGCAGGCATCTGCTATCTCCTGCCATTTCAAAGGCAGACCCCAGCGTCTGCTCACCTGCCACATGGTCTGCTTTCAGCGTGCTGCAATTTCCTATGTAGCCAATGGGCCACGTCAGTGGCAGGAGCCCGTTCTAACCATCGGACCTGTGCTAGGGCATCTGCTTCATCATTACCTGGGGACACTAAGGCGGAGTGACCTGTGACATGCATTAAGGTCACCTCCTTTCTCTGCCCTAGGTCCCAGAGGTCCTGCCACATGGCTTGACCCCACAGTGGACGGTGTCCTACCAACCAGTTTTGGTGTTTCCATGTAGGGAGCCACAACGTTAGGCCTTGGAACACCGCTCAGATGTCAGTACAAATAACTAGGGGCCCGGGCTCGTGGCTGATTACCATCCACACAGCCCGTAGCTCAGCCCACTGGCTACTCTGGTTCGTCCCAGTATCAAACCAAATGGTGTCTGTTTGGGGCTGCACACCAATAGCCGTCCAAATAGCTGCAGCCCCACAGCTAGAACCTTCAGTATACCAGGCATCTTCAGGTACTGGGGACTGTCCTTCTCTGTAGGGCGAGGGCTCCAAGTCCTCCCCTCTAGGCAGAGCGCTTGGCTCAGCCTGGGCTGCAAGCTCCACAGGCCCCAGGACCTGTTGTAGCTCTGTGCTCAAAGGGCTTGAGCTAAGGGTGCTATGTTGCTCCAAGTGGGCACCTCACTTGGCGAGGGTCGTGGTCTGTGCCACCCCCATTTTGGGTCCTGGGTCCACGTATGCACCCACCCATGGACAGGATAGGTTGTTCGAACCATTGCCCGTGCCATTCCTGTAATGGCTTCTGTGGCCACTAGGGCTGTGTACACAGCGGCCAGCTGTTTCTCTATCAGAGAGTAGCGGACCTCCGCTCCTTTCCACAATTGGGACCAAAATCCCACTGGCAACCGGAGACGCTCCTGCCGTTGCCAGAGGCCCCATCCGTACCCCTCTTGGGTTACGTGAACATCAAGTTCAAATGGCCAGCCAGGGTCCACTACTTGCAGAGCCTGTGCCTGCTGCACTGCCCGTTTCGTGGCAACGAAGGCTTGCTCTATAGCCTCTGTCCAATCCCATGAGGCCCCCTTTTTTATCATGTTGTCCAAGGGCCTTGCCATTTGTGCCATGTGGGGTACAAACGCCCGCCAATATCCTAGCAGACCCAAATATGTCTGCAGTTGGGAGACCTTGGTCGGCCAGGGAAAGGCTTGTATCTTACCAATAATCGCCTCGGGTATAACCTTTGTCTTACCCGACCACACAACACCCAAAAACTTGACGGATAAGCCAGGGCCTTGGACCTTTTCCTCATTCACCGCCCAGCCGCGTGACTTCATGTGGCAGAGAAGAGAGGGAGCTGCTTGCTCTAAATCAGAAAGAGAATCTGATGTTAATAGAATATCATCGACATAATGAAACAAGGCCACAGAGGACGAGTGATCCCACTGTGCCAAATCCTGGGCCATGAGCCCGTGGCAGATAGTGGGGCTGTGCAAGTATCCTTGCGGAAAGGACCTGAAAAGTCTACTGCCGCCCATCCCAAGTAAAAGCAAACTGCTCTTGACACTCGGGTGCAATGGCAATGGAGAAAAAAGCATTGGCCAAGTCCACTTCATAGTGATATGTCCCCAGGCGGACAGTCAGACCATCCATCAAATCATGTATTGAAGGTACTGCCGCGTGCAAGGGTGGTGTCACCTTATTTAACTCCCTATAGTCCACAGTCATTCGCCAGGTCCCATCTGGCTTCTTGACAGGCCATACTGGGGAGTTAAAAGGACTGTGCGTTGGCCTCACAATATGTGCCTTCTCCAATTCCAATATTGCACGACCAGTCTCCTCCTGCCCTCCTGGTAGGCGGTACTGTCGCACTGTAACCATGCGCCAGGGCTGTGGCAACACTTGAGGAGGGTGGTGAGCATGCCCGGTGTCACCGCTTTCACCACCCGGATCCGGAGACGGAATTCTCCTACCGACGTCTGTAAGCTGAGGCCATGTAGCACGTCCACCCCTAGAATATCCTCCGGAACGGGGGAGACATACACCTTGTAGGTACGAGGGGGAAGCCTTCCTATACCCAGTGGTAAGGAAAGGGCTTTCACAGTCACAGTCTTTCCTCCGTAGCCATCAATGCAGATTGCTGGTCCGGGGAACAGTTCTGGGTTCCCATAAACGAGACTGCAGTCTGCGCCAGTGTTAACTAGGGCCAAAACCCTCTGCACATTAGAAGGGGACCAATGTATGGACAGTTCCATGAGGGGCCTCCGGTCCCTGCTCGTCCCCTCTGACCGGGTACCTTGGCCCCGCCCCTAATCAAGCTGAAAGGAGTCGGCCTCAAGCTGCTGCATGAAGTCCTGGAGGGACACGGGTCATGCTTTCCCAGACTTCTCCTTTGTGCTTCTCCGGAATTGTTGTACCGGACGCAATTATTTCCAAAGTTCCAGCAGGAGTGCATTGGGTTGTCGGTCTATCTTCTCCCGATCGACCCCTGCTGCCACGAGATCACGCCACATCTGTGAGCGTGTTACTCTCTGAGGCCCGCGACCTCGCCCCTTTACCTTTGGTTTGGGCTTCCAGGTCTCAACTGTGCGGACCTCCTGTCTTAACTTTCTTCGCCTCCGGCTTTCAACATCCCCTAGGGTGGCCATGGCAGTTGTAACTTCATGGATCCATCGCCCCACATAGGGCGTAAGAATGGCGACCAAGGATCCAAAAGCACTCGCAGGTGCAGTATCCAAAACCAGATCTCTCATGCTGGCTGGAAAAAGTTTGTCATCCAGCCCCTTCATGTCAAGGTTAAAAATAGCATGTCTCATACCCATTTCATGGATGATTTGCATGAGTTTTGTATATGACTGCCATTGACTCACAGTGTCTGGCAGATTGCCTGTCCCCATACTGTACGTATCGCAGCAGTGAGCCACTCCATTAGAGAATGGTTACCCTGCTTGCTTCTCCATTTGCTGTGTGGGGCGGCCTGTGGGTTCTCTGCTTCCACTCCCCACATAAGAACACAGGATGTGGCTAGGCCAAAAAGGAACACCCACGGAGCCATAGGTAGGGAAGTCATACCACTATGGCCTCACTGGAAGCTGGGTTCACACGACGTGCAACATGCTTTCCTCTTTGCTGCCAACCAACCGATTCTCCTCCACTCTCCTCTGCTCTCTGCTCTCCTCGGCTCCCCTCCGTAGTCGTGGCATTTATATCAGTGGCCAATGGCTCAACGGTTACAGTTGACGGCCAACCAGCCACAGCTGACGACCATCTACTACCTGAGCCAGCACCTTTCCACGTGAGGCCGAGAGCCTGGAAATTGCTCATCAAACTGTCAGCAGCAGCCAGTTTTTTCCAAGCATAGAAATTACCTTTGTGTGTTTTAATTCTAGGCGAGGGAAAGACTTGGAAAGTAACTAGCTTTGGTGCATGGGGCTGGGAAGCAGGTGTGCTTTTTCTGGCTCCGAACGCCCCGGCGAGGGGCACCGCAGAAGGGAGGACTTTGTGTTTCTGGGCAGGAGAAGCCTAAAGAGGGACAGTCTGAGCTCCTGGCTGCCGCCTCTGGCAGAAACGACTTGTTCTTGGGGGAGTTTTTGCGGCTCCTGCAGGAAGGAAGACTAGCTGGCCCAGGGGGAGGCGGGAGGGAGCTCGTCAGCCAGGGCCCAGAGGCCCACGACCTGCTCAGGATATGAGGTGCAGGGTGCCCCCCCTTCACTTCCCCTCCTCAAACAAGGTCATCAATGACAAATGAACAAATGATGGCAAAGGGGGATTGGGTAGGATTTGGATGTGTTTCTTCTGACCTTGATGGGGCCATGTCCCTTCTATTTGTAATCTTGGGCTAGAACAACTGACAAATGGCCTGATAGGAAACAAAAGCAAACAATGGACTCACTTGAAAGATACAGTGAATAGAATTTAATTGAATTTTTTTTTTGGTGCAGACATTGATTTGACTCCGTAAGATGTATAGACTAAATCATTAGGGGGATTAATATACATTAAAATGTAGTTTATTATTATGGAACTTTTATTGTGCTTGTAGTTGTGTTTTTAATTATTATTTTAATGACTTTCTGTATTTCAAATTGTGATAAATCTATTTTACTTTTTTTTAAATAAATGGACTATAGTTTTACAAGGTGACGTGCAGAGCTCAGCTGTGGATGAGTATTGTTCCTTTATAAATGAGAACGAACAGATTACAAAGACTGAAAATGAACCGATTTACACACTTAAAAAGCCAATTAATATCTAACCATTAAACACAAATGCTATAGATTAGTCTCACTATCTTATCTATTCTCTGGGCTCCTATTGGATCATGTGGAGATTGACTTTTTAAACCAAAGAAGCAGAGGAAGCTGTAAAAGTGGAGATGCCTGGGACCAATTAAAACCAGGATTTGGGCCATGAGTGGGGAGGGGGCCTGGGGGGTCGTCCCTGGGGCATCTTTCCTGAAACTGTCACTAGCTGGAGGTTGTGTCCGGCTGTCTGTGAGGGAGGAGGCAGAGGCAGGGGCTCTGGTGGGAGGATCGGGGTTTGGGGCTGTTTCTCCAGTGACAAAGGGGGATTTGTGCTGACCTGTCTGCACGGTGTCTTCTGAACCTTCTTGTGATCAAGGGCATGTCCTTGTTACATGCTTGTCAGGGCTTTGTGTACAGTCCTTCCAAATGGAGATCACTTCCCTGACCACTCACCACTCGACTCATCCAAGCTGTGCAAAATGATATGTGCTATTAGGCTCCCGATCATACACCCCCCATTTCCCAGTGCAAGTCTCGTATTTCAAATATTTGATCCCATTCACCATGTGGGGGCTCACACCAGCTTCCTCCCTGGCTGCGTGCTGGTTGGATATTTCTGACTTTGCAAGGTTGTCAGGCAACATGTCTTGACAACCAGAAGCAGGAGAACGTGGATGGGAGGTGTGTGGGCTCTGGAGACACAGGCCTCGGTCTGAAACCTGCCACCATATGGCCTTGGACGGGCTTTCGTTTCTTCTATTTTTGTTCATTCAATAAATATTTATTGAATCTGGGTAAAGCACTGTTCTGTGGGCCGGAGATGCAGCAATGATCAGAATGGAGAAACCTCTACGTTCCAGAGGGGGTGGTAGTAAGGGGCAGAGATGGCCAATCAGAAAGTAGTATGGCCATATGTATATTGCAGAATGTCAGGTGGAAATAAAACAACATGGGTGAGAGGGGCAGGGGTGCGTAAGGGAGTGTTGCTATTTTATACAGCGATTAGGGAAGGCCTTACTGATAAGGGGACACTTGGGCTAAGACCCAAAGGATGTGAGAAAGTGACCTCAGTGGAATTCTGAGAGCAGCGTCTGCCATAGGCAGAGGCCACTGCAATGCAGAGGCCCCGGGGCAGGGGCATGCTGGTGTGTTTGGGGAGCAGTAAGGGAGCCCGGTGGCTGGAACAGAGTGGTAGGGAACGGATCTGAGAGGTAGCGGGCCAGGGCATGCAGCCTGGTAGGCTTGGCTTTGACTTTGAGTGAAGTGGGAGCGCCGGAAAGCATTGCCTTGGCTGGTATGTGGGGAGCAAGAGTGTAGACAGGAGGCCAGATAGGAAGCCAGGGCAATCCTCCAGGTGGGGTGCTGGTGGATTGAACCTAGGGGCCAGCAGGGAAGGTGGGAAAAGGGTTGGAATTTGGACATATTTTGAAGGTAGAGTGATAGGATTTGCTCACAAATAGAATATGAGATGTGTGAAAAGTAGAGGAGACGAGAATGACGCCCAGATGTCTGATTTGAGCCACTGAGTGGGTGGAGCTGTCATCTACCAAGATGGGGAAAACTACAGGAAGAGAAGGGAGGGCGTGTGTGCGTGTGCGTGTGTGTGTGTTTGGGGGGAGGACCAAGAATTCATGTGTGAGACATGAAGTTTACGATGAATAGAGGTATTCACGTGGAGTTACTTGGTATGCAGTTGGATATGTGAACTGGAGTTTAGGGGAGAAGTCAGCTTTGAAAATATCAATTTCGGGGTCGTCAGTATAGCGATGATGTTTACAGCTGTGAATTTTGAGGTGATGGGAGTGAGTGGGCATAGAGAAGAGGTCCAGGGGCTGAGATTTGGAAACACCAATGTTTAGAGGGCAGGATGAGGAGGATGAGGAAGAAGGAGCCCGTGACAGTGAGAACAACAGCCAGAGAAGTAGAAGACCGCAGGAGTGGTGAGTCTTACGTGGTGGCCGAGTGAAGATCGTGTTTCAACAAGGAGGGAGTGACATCAAAAGATGCTGCTAGGGCAAGTGAAATGAGATTTACAGCTGGCTTTGGCAATGTGGAGCTCGCCATTGGTGACCCTGACAAGAGCTGTGGTGATGGGATGGTGGGGGTAAAAATCTGATAGGAATGGGCTGAATCACGGATGAGAGGAGAGAAATTAGAGAGAGCAAGTGTAGATACTCTAAGGGGTGCCTATATAAGGAATGATAAAGTTACTTAATTTGTAAAATTTTTAGTTTCCTGAACTATAAAATGGGACAGTGACTCTACCTACATCGTAGGTTCTTGGGAAGATTAAATGAGATGTTTGTGGAGAGTCAGTGCCTGGCGCCTAGTAAGCACTGACGAACATTTGCTGTTACTGGTCCTAGTGATTGCGGTGTGGGCAGGAGCCTCTGACCGGGTGGGTCTGGATTCCGGGTTGTTTAAGGTAATTTCTGTTACGCTGCCCTCCTAGGGTTAGAAGTAAATCAAAAGTTTGCATCAATTTCCCATTTTCAGCAGTTATGAAGTGTCATCCAAAGATCAGAAAGTCAGAAACCCCACATTGCAGCTAAGTGTGGGCTTATCTGGATGAATGTGCAAGCAAAACACATTGCTTTCCTCATTCCTGTGTTCAGTTTTATTGCCTGCTTTTGCAAAATGGCACATCTCAAGATGAAAGGCACTTTGACCGTGAGAGTCTTTGAAGTATCGATTTTTCTTTTCTGATTATAAAAACACACACTAATTGTAGAAAAAATGGGAAAGTTGAAGAAAATGTACCAAAGAGAGATGTGTCTGAGGCCTCACACCCAAATACAACTGCTGTTAACATTTTAGTAAATTTCCTACCAGTAGTTTTAGGAACTCTTTTAAAACGTACTTGAGATTGTTATACTGTTAAACCGCTTTGTTTCTTGGTTTTCCTCTTCAATATTGTGTGATAAGCATTACATTCTCATGCATATTTTTAATGTCTGTAACATGGAATGTTTGAGTTTCCCACCTAAACTTGTATCGAAGTAAAATGATAATAATAGTTAACCCTCGTATAACAGTTGTGGAGTTCCAGGCTCTGTTTTAAGTACGTTACATATATTAACTCATTTAATCCTCATTACTTCCTTCTGACATAGGTACAGTCATTACCCTGATGTACAGCTCAGGTCCTTAGCACTGAGCTAAATGCAGCCCTTCGTTGAATGTGAGAACCCAAAGGATGAGGGACAAAGACATTCCCTTAGCAGCCAGAGAGGGCTTTAGTGGGCTTGGCGTGCAGCCACCTTCTTCCTGGAACCCCTGTCGTGTTGGGCGTAGAGGTTGGGGACATGTCTGCCACTTCAGCTTTTCAGGAAAACATCCTAACCATTTTGATAACCATAAAAAGCAACAAAAGCCCCTCTGCACCCCTCCCCTCTCCCTCTCTTAGTGGTTGGAGTCCTCTGTTTGCTTATCTGACTCTGTGTCCCGTTTTCCCTCCTGTCACTGCCTCCTAGCTGACACTTTGGTCAGAATTCCTGGGGACAGGAGTCTTCAGATGGACAGAAACAACTGTGCCCTGAGCAGTAATTTCCTAACACTTTGTCCTTGACATCCAAAAATACCTTTCATGTCATGACTTAGAACAGACATGTGGATACATGAGGTGGGCATCTATGATGAAACACCTGGACAGAAGTTTCAGGAAACAGTACTACCTGTGGTGCGTTCTGCTATTTTCCACTCCATTCCATTCAACTCCATTAAAAATATACCAATCTCCACCCTACATTAATACTAAGACTCACTAATGAGCCAGTGGGTTACAACCCACAGTAAGAAATTGCCACCATGGAACACACATTGGTTCAGGACCAAGGACAGCAGCCGAGTTCTTTCCTGTCACAATGTGGTTCCTTATTCTGACTCCTCCTGCCTGCGTTAGATCTTAGTGGTCTTAACGTCTCATGTCACTTTGTAATTTAGGTGCCTAGTCTTCCAAGATCGTAGGCTTCCTGAAAAGAAGGCCCGGGCCTTCTCCATGGCTTATATCCTCCATGTCTGACCCAGATCCCTAAGGAATTTAATGAACTCAAACTGGGGGCACGGCTGGCTGCGGATCCACTGGGATCTACTTCATAGACTGTCGTCACATTGGACAGGGATGGCCTCCTCTTTTGGAATCTCTTTCTTTTTTATACTCTGTTTCCCCGAAAATAAGACCTAGCCGGACCATCAGCTCTAATTCTTCTTTTGGAGCAAAAATTCATATAAGAATCGGTCTTATTTTACTATAATGTAAGACCGGGTCTTGTCTAACATAATATAATATAATACCGGGTCTTACATTAATTTTTGCTCCAAAAGATGCATTAGAGCTGATTATGCAGCTAGGTCTTATTTTTGGGGAAACACGGTAGTACCAGAAAAGGACCATTTCAGCCCTCCTGTTGATATTGCCCTGTGATGACACTTCGAAAAGCAAGCTCCCTTTTAATAAAAGCTTGGCTGTTACATTCAGCCTCATCACATCCCAGTTCTCAGGAAGGTGCATTTGATTGACTGTTTGTTATGCTGCAGCCCATGTTGCTCTTTATACGACACAATATGATCCTTTGGGCTCCTCACCTTTCATCTCGCTGCTTGATGTGATCAAGAAACAGGAGAAGAGGAAGATCTCATGTTTCCTTTTAAAGCAACCTGAGATTCCGAGGGGAGGGCCCACCTGGTCAAGGGAAAAATGACAGAGACTTCCCAATGGTCCGTGTTTTCATGCATCTACCATTTGTAATTAGGGCCTGGTGTGGGACTAGGCTTGTTTTTTGGGGAGCAGGGCCTCTGCACGATTGATGAACGAGGTCTGTGGGTTGGAACCTGGACCTGTTCTCTTTTCCCAAAGTGATTCCTGCTGAAGCAGCACATCAGTGGGCCTTTTGAATTATGTGTCACCCAGGAAGGCTGTGTTCATGCATATGTTAAGGTCTTCTGAGAGCAAGCTCAACTGCTCTTCAAAGCGGGGTAGGACAATTACCTCTAGAAAATTCATGAATTCTCCTCCTGTTTCCTCTTCGATTGCGAAATCTCCGAGCTGGGGTGCCTGCTTGCCATGTGGGATTCATGATCACAGATGTGAGCAAATGGAGGTGGTGACTAAGCTGAACTTCTCGTATGAAGGTGGGTTATGAAATCCAAATAGCATTGAAATCCAAACACCTTCCATCAGTCGTGGTCACTGGTGGCCTATCATCAAGTCCTACTCTGTTAGCTACACAATTAACTTGTTTGTTTGAAGTGCGAATTAAGGATTTGAGGCATTTGCTAATTAATCTTACTTGCTCCCTACGTTAGCCGAAATCCCTGTTTCCTGAATTCAGGCAGTTCTGGAATTGAAGGAAAGATGTTTGTTGACTCTGTTTTCTTCCTACATGCAATCAGCTTCTGTTCTGCCTTTGCACAGATGGAACAAAGTGGCTCTCAAACCCTCCTTCCCCGCTGCATTCTTCCTTAATTCCTCTCTCAGTTTTATAACTTATGGGAGGTGCCTCCTGCTTACTGCTCTTCCAATGGTTCTCTTCCTGGGAGTGCTGAAGCCCTTCTGTGGGAGCAGAGGAGTCTCCCCTTTGCCAGCCTCCTTTGAGTCTCTCTTTGTTTTGTGACTCTCCTCTGGAATGAGTTTCTTTTGTAGATAATGGGATTCCATTATGGGGCGTTAGGGCTGCTCCGGAGGATTGTCGGCTGGGAGAAAAGATAGGAGGTTTTGATCAATGGTTCCTCTTGTATCTTAGATGTGTTAATTTGAAGATGGCTTGCTTCTGTTTTTATTAGTTTTATTGGATTTGGGGTGGGGGAGGGGTTAGGATGAGTGTTGGTGTTTGTTCTGCTAGGAAATGGAGGTGTTCAGAGTAAGGCGTCTCTGCTTTGCTTGGAGGCAGGAAGGGCCTGGAGCGAGGCCAAATGTACATGATGACTCTGTCCCTATAGGCACCAGCGCCTGTCTGCTCCTTTCAAAGCCTTTTCTGACCTCTTTGAATGATTTAAGACCCACTTCCAAAGGGCTCTACTGGTTAATATGTTAGAGCAGAGGTGGGGATTTGTAGCATTGTGGGTTGGGTTATCTATTGGTAGAAAGAGAACACACACACACACACACACACACACACACACACACTCCTGATATAAATTCCTGATTTATTCAGACAAGGATTCAGATTTATCTCAAAGGGAGGTGGCTACACAAAGACCAGGTGGATGCAGGTTATTTTTACATAGCTTGTCCCTCGTCCCTAGTTCTTAATGGGAGTTGGCAGTGTGTGGCTGTCACTGACACTATCTGTGCAGATAAAATCCTGCCAAGGTTGAAAAAGAAGCCAAATTCTTGCAACACTATTTCTGTTTTATATTTAGGTTTATATCACTATTCTAGAAGTACTTATAACAACAATCTGTGCTCTTTTAGGCTCTTCTGACTCTTGAACTGAGTGTGGTAGATCAGCAAGTCTACATCTTACTTGCTCCCTACCTCATCGGGGATAGAGGTGGAGGGCAGGTAGTGCTAAAGCAGAACCAGTGTTCACTTGTCCCTGGACATGGTCTGTCCCTCCCACGTTTTGTATTTGGGGAAGCCTTGGTCCCCATCTTCATGGGAGCCTCTCTCTCAGGCAGCTGTGGCACCCTCAGCGTTTTAACCCATTTGCTTCGGGCTGGCTATGTATGTCCTTTATCCAACGACTGCTGACCTCCCAAAGAAGGAAATGGAAATATAAAAATTCATGGTTAGACTTTTGCTGCTGTTCCTGATGGAGTAACTGGGGCCAGGTTTGTCCTCTTGCCATCAACAATGATAAAACTGGACAAAATACGTGAAATAAAGATTTTCAGGTGTTTCACAATAGTCAAGGCAGGACTGTGGTGCCAAGAGGAGATTGTGGGTCCTGCAATCTCTGTATTTCTGCCTGGAGGCACTCCAAGACTGTGGCTTCAGGGGAGGTACCCCATGCAGACTACAGTCTTCTTGCTGAGTTGAGGAGACCGATATCAGAGCTTGGGGAGTTTGAGATGGCCAGAATTCAGAAGGCAGAATTATCAGAGCGGAGAGGGTCTTGCAGAGAAAGTTCTCCAGAAATCTGCCTGAGGGCCCCTGACAAGTTCTGTTGAAGTGTAAGGGGACACCCCACAAGGTTGGGCTAAAACACCTAAGGTCTATAAGATGAAAAGTTCCCGGAGCTCATACAGGACTGGGGGGTATGCTATGCAATTCCGACCAGCCAGATTGGAGAGCTCTCCTTGAATAAATGGTACATTCAGTCCAGAAGTAAAAAATAATAATAATAGTATGGCTGAAACATGTCTAGAATAAGAGGTGCTGTAGACCCACCCTTCCAAACATCAGAAATAAGTCTTGAGAGGATCATACTGATCTTCAGATACCTGCCAGAGCAAAGCCTAACACTCTTTATTTAAAGAGGTAATGACTGACTATTTCCCAAAGTTGGTAAAAACTATAAAGCCAGTGATTCAAGAAGCTGAACACAAGCAAAATAAATACAAAGAAAACAACAGCAAGACATACCATAATCAAATTGCTTCAAATCAGCGATAAAGAAAAAATCTTAAAATCAACAAAAGGAGGGTAAAAGGGACACATTACAGGCAAGAAAGATACAGATGTCTACAGAATTCTCATCAGAAACCGTGCAAGCCAGAAGACAATGGAATAGAATTTCTTAAGAGCTGAAAGAGGGAAAAAACTGTGCCTAGAATTCCATATTCAGTGAAATGATCTTAAAAAAGTGAAGTAAAGATATTTTCCAACAAACAGGCACACAGACACTTTACACTTATCAGAGAAGTCATGGCTTGGAGACCTGCACTACTATAAGAAATGTTAAAGCAAGTTTCATGTGAAGAAAAATGATACCAGGTGAAAACTCAGAACTCTGCAGAACAATGAGGAGTGCTGAAAATGGTAAATATGTAGGTAAATATATTTTCCTTCACTTTTAATTTATTTAATAGATAATTGTTTAAATCGGTACATGGCAGTCTATAACATATCTAGAAGTAAAATACACAGCAACAAACAATATCAGGACTAACAGAAGCGGCAAAATGGAAATATAATGTTTAAGCCCTTACGATATACGTAAAATGGCATACTATTATTTGAAGGTAGATTCTGTTAAGTTAAAGATACGTAGTATAAATCCTAGAGCAACCGCAAATAAAACAGAGGCAAACCTAATAAGCCAATAGCGGAGATAAAACGGAATACTAAAAAAAACAAAAAAAAAACCAGTTAATTCAATAGAAGGCAAGGAAAGAGAATAAGGGGACAGAGCAAATGGGACGAATAGAAAAGAAATAGTAAATTTAAAATCAACCACATCAATAATTACGCTAAATAGAAACAGTTGAAACATTCGAAGCAAACAGCAGAGAACTTGGAGTAGACAAAGACTTCTTAAATTGGGCAGTAAAGGGGAAAATTATAAACTGGACTTAACCCAAATTAAAAACATCTGCTCTTTGAAATATGACTTTGAGAAAACGAGAAAGTAAGCCAGAGACTGGAGGAAATATTCACAATGCATAAACCCGATGAAGGACTCATATCTAAAAATACAAAAAGAACTATTCCGATTCCACGATAAAAGTACAAACAGCCTAATTAAAAATTAGGCAAAAACTAAAACAGACTTCATGAAAGAAGATATGTAAGTGGTCAATGCACACATGAAAAGAAGGTAAATATCATTAGTCATTAGGGAAAAGCAAGTTGAAACTTCAATGTAATAAACTACAGACCCACTAGAATGGCTAAAATTGAAGAGACCAGCGGTATCAAGTGTTGGTAAATATGTGGAGAAGCTTTCATTCATATACATTCCTAATGGAAATATAAAATAGTGCAACCACTTTGGAAAACAGTCTGGCAGTTGCATATAAAGTTAAACACATACCACGTGACCCAGCCTTTCCAGAACCAGGTTTTCACCAAAGAGAAATGAAAACATAGGTCCACACAAAGATTTGTAAATAAATATTAGTAATAATTTATTCATAACAGCCCCAAACTGGAAACAACATGAATGTTCCTCAACATTTGAATGGATAAACAAATTAGGACATAGCTGCACAATTGGAATTATTCACTGCAGTAAAAAAGAATGGACTGCTACTTATACACACAACATGATGGGTCAATCTCAGAAACATCTTGAGTGAAAGAAGCCAGACTCAAAAAGAATACATACTGTATGATTTCATTTACAGTGGTACCTCGGTTTTTGAACGTCTCCATTGACGAACATTTCAGTTTATGAACACCGTAAACTTTATGGATCTATGGTATCCTTAGATAGTAAAATTCATGCTAAATTTGCAGTTGTAGGGTTGATTTTAAAGGTCTGGAACAGATTAATGCATTTTGCTTACTTTCTATGGGGAAACCGTGCCTCGGTTTTCGAATGTTTCAGAACTTGAACTGTCTTCTGGAACTGATTACATTCGAAAAGTGAGGTTCCATTGTGTATAAAATTCTGGAACAGGCAAAACTAATCTACAATGACAGGAAGCAGATCAGGGCTTGCTCGAGGCTGGAGGGATGAGGTTGGCTGATGGAGAAGGGGCAGGAAGAAACTTTTCATGGTGCTGGGAATGTTTCATATCTTGAGTGGTGACAGATACATAAGCTCATTGTTAACAGTCATTGAACTGTATGTTTAAAATGAGTTGCGTCTTCCTGTATGTAAATTATACCTCAGTGGAGCTGATTAAAAAGCCCAGTGATGTCCTGTGTGCCAGGACTCCACATTCATCACATCATGTGACCCGGCGATGTCACCCCCTGTCTTGGGGGAGGAAATGCCCCACATCCTGCAGCCAGAGGGAGATGGAGGAACTTTTTTCTACTCTTGGAGAAATGCCTTTTATGTTCCCAAAGAGGCAGGTGAGATCTTCTCACAAATTGAAGTGCAGGACACACATTGTTGTGCTGCGGCTTACGCTGCTCTGTGGCCGGCATGTAGGAGACTTGCTGTGGTGTCCTCGCTGGCGTAATTTGCATATTTCCCAGCATTCATGCTCCTTTGCCTTCATATCTTTTCATGCATCCTCCCTGTACTTTTTAGTAAGTTTTCTAGGATGACACTGCAGTAAGGTTGAACGTATCCTCAGGACTGGGGACGATTCTTTTATCAGCCATGGTCCAGTCAGGACGCAGAAACCATTACTGGTTGTTTGAACAGAGAAAATATAATATGAATTGTTGACTAGCAAAAGGCGGTGGACTATTAATAGGGATAAAAGACAATTCTAAGAGCAGCTACTACCTCTAGGCCGAGAAAGAGTAGCGAGTCAATAAACTAAAGAATAGAAGAGGGCCCCACCCCGTAGGCTGAAATTCGGCCGTCAGAGCACAGGCCACCGCGGCCAGCTGGCTGCCACAGGACACAGCACGGGTGGGTCTGCAGACCTGGCTCTCGCTGCTGACAGTGGCCCTGAGCTGCAGCCGGCCAGCAGGAGAGGGAACGTGTCCGAAGGCGCAGCTGGGCTCCTCTGCTTGGCCACTGGGTTCCCGTAACAACGATGATGGTGACAATGGAGGACAGAAAGCAGAGGGGAGGAGTCTGCCTGTCACCACCATCCTGCAGAGTCCCGGCATTGCTCTCTAGTGACAAAGCTTAACATTCTGCCAAGCTGCACAGGAGAAATGGTGACAGGGCCCTGCTTCAGTGTCGCAAAGCAGGACAAAGGGGTGGCATCGGAGCTAAAAGATAATAACTTGGCAGCTGGCACAATATTGAAAGAGAAGTTGGGCAACCTGGAGACCAGCTTCATCAGCAACTGTCATTGGATTAGGGACAGTGAATGTTCAGCTTCACATCTCTCTTCTAAGCGCTGTTGCTCTCAATATATTTATTTCTGGATCCCCTGTATCAGTAACGGTTTAATAATCCACCCCATTTCCAATCGGGAGACGTCAGAGGAAGAGCCCCACTGTCACGTGCCTGCAAGGTCCAAGCAGGTATTATGGATGAAGACAGCCAGCCAGGTGGGGAGGTCGCCACCTGACAGCTCCTGCCCATCTGAGGGAGCAGCTGCTCCGTCAGCTTCACCCAGTGGGTTCTCTGCGGGCATGGGGGCCACAGTTGCCAGACCTGCTTATTTTCCAGGAGACTCTGGAAATGTCTGTCTCCCAGTCTTGAAATACTGACAAACAAACCAAATGGGAACAAGGGCTGTGTGTACATCTGTTGGTAGACTCAGCCTGGGGACGTCCTTTCCTTTGGAGATGTCCTCACCTGCTCCCACTGTGCTCCAGCCAGTTGTTTTGCAAACACCATTCATTTCACCAGGCAATTGTGCTGCAAACCCCATTCATTCCACTTTTGAAAACAATTCAACTTTGTCCCCCCTTTTCCCGTATCCATTGTCACAGTTCAGGTCTCCTACTCTCTTTCCTGAGCTGTAATCATAGTCCCCGACCAGCGGTCTCCTCTCTGCCAGGACACCATCAAAGCCACATTCCTACAGCAAGCTCTTTGTGTGTCTCCCCCATGCTGAAAAGCATTCCACGACCCCCGTGCCCCTTGTGGATAAAACTCCATTCCCCCGGCATTTTGATTCCTCCACAATTGGGAGCCTCCCTACCCTGTCCAGCTGTGGGTTCTGTTGTCTCCCCTGCACTGCAGACTTCCTGTAACCCAAAGCTCAGCAAACACTTTGGCTTTTCCCACTTCCCAGCTTCTGCATATGCCTTTTCCTTTTCCTAATGCCTTTGCCATTTGTCAGCTTGGCAACCTCCTACTCATTCTTCAAGACCCAGTTGAAATGTTAGCTCCTGGGCGCAGCCTGCGCTTGTCTTCTCAGCGTGAGCACATTGTTCGTGCTGCTAATTTAGCACTCCTCGTCTGTTTCGCAGTTGCCGCCATAGGCCTGGATCCTGTCTGTCTTCCCCGCTGTATCTCCCAGGACCATTACTCATATGTCTTTGTATCATTAGGGCCCCACATAGTGCGAGGCATATAGTAGGTGCTCAATAATTCATCGAATGATTGAACCAGTGAGTGGATAATGAAATGAATGAAAGACTGGCGGGCTGGCTTCTTCCCCGAATCTTCCTGTGAACGTTTTGATGATGGCTCACTCTTTCTGCTCTGATTGACACTTTGATGGTCGTGATGATGCTTTACCACGTCTCCATAACGGACAGCCGACTGGGCCAGGCTTCATTTCACAAGATGAGGCTGTTAGGAGTGTATCTTGACTGCTCCTTACCATGAAGTTGTCCAGACCAGACATCCTTGGATGGCTGAGCTCTTAGTCACCACCACCTTCGTACGCGGTACGCGGTCAGAGTTACGCTGTGTATCACATATACATGAAAAGGTGGAAACCACTGTACTACATGCTAGTTGTTTTAGCAAGAGCTGGTCATTTTGAAAGCATGATTTGGGGGTTGGTTTTGACTGGTGGATGGTGTTGGCTTGGCCGTCTGGGCCCTCGGGAAGGACAGCAGTGGATGGGGACAGGGACGTGGAGACATGGGGCATCGCACTGTTGGACCCAGGGTTGGAATGTTTATCTTGAAAGAGAAGACCCACCAGCCTTATATGCATGGGGCGCCCTGGAGAGAGAGCAGGAGAGATATGTCCCTGGGACCCTGGGAGCATTTTGGAATGGCTACTTATTGGTGGAAATCAAGACCCATCATTTTTTGTAAAGTGCAGTGAGTGGCGGGTTTCAAGAAAGTTTGCTTCCATGGTAAACATGTTGGTTAGAAGTCATTAACACGACATTCACACATTCCTAATAAAGTACATAACACAAATCTGGCACCTTTGAAATACCCAGAGGGTATTCAGTACGAGTCTTAAAATCAAGAGCATGGGAAACAAGATATTTTCACTTCTCGTTTGGGAGTGATCTAATTGCCTTTGTGGCTCCAGCAGGTGCCGGGGGACAGCTGTTAGGCGAGTCCTGGCCCACGCACCCCCTCAGCTTTGGTCCCTCACAGAGAAAACCCTCGTGCAGGACGCTCATAGAAAACAAACTTAAAGAAGTATCCCTTGGCTGAAAGATCCATTGTTGTGTGTGTGCAAAATATGAGATATATAGATCACAGTTATTTTTATTACTTAGACTCAGAAGAATACAAAACAAATCCCCTCTCTTATAGTTTGCTGTTTGGTTTAATTTGTCCCAGTGAGGACTAACGTCCCCTTAGGACTGACCCTTCTCTCTGCCTGGCATTGTGCTCATGTCCTGAAGACAGAGTGGGGATGGGCTGTGCCAGGATAGCTGACTGAAGACGATTGAAGGAAAGGGACTCCTGCCCTTTTTCTGAGGGCTGCGTCAGGGACCACGTCGGGGAAGCAGTTTCTCTGGGCTGGACCATTGTGTAGGGTGTCTGCTGCGGGTGGCTGGTCGTGAAAGCAAGCTTGGGCTGAGAGATGGAGGGGAATTCAGCCCCTCTGAGACTCCCACCTCTTCCTGACACATGCAGCCTCCCACACACCAGAGGCAGGACACGGCTCCCCCCGCCCCAAATGGACCCATGGGAGGGAGCCCTGCTTCAGAGGCAGCGTTTGTTGTAGCAGCCCCTTTGTCACGCCGGGGCTCACTGTCAGCCCTGTGGGCGCAGAGGGCTTGGCTGCAGACGGCACGTTGTTTTCTGCAGGCTCTGTGGTATTTATATCGTAGCGCCGTGCTGGCCATGTGGCTGCCACATGTGGTTGTCACGCACTTGAAACACGGCTGCCCCGAACTGCGATGGGCCGTCAGTGGAAAATACACCAGAGTGTGAAAAAGTGGTACAAAAAAGAATGTGAGATAGCTTGTGACTAATTTTTTGTTTAATTAGTGAAACCGTATTTTGAATACATTGGTTTAAAATAGAAAATATGTGGACAAGTAAAATATATACTCAATATTAATTTCTTCTTCTTACATTTTTTTTTTAAATGTAGTTTCTAGCAATGTCACAATCGCGCCCGTGGCTTGTGTTTGTGGCTCACGTTACGTTTCCACTGGGCAGCACTGCCCTGGTGCTGCTGGCCGACCGGAGGCTGCCATCTGAGTGCGGCCTGATTAGCAGGACATCTCTGTCCCTTCACATCGGGCACCAAGCCTTAATGGCAACTGCAGCTTTATCTGTCTACCCCCACAGGTCCCCAACTGGCAGCAGGAGTTGGTGCAGACAGACTGTATCTGTTTGCGTCCTTTAGAGGAGAACTGCATTCTTTCCTTCAACCTCCTCTGTCATTCGTCAGCTTTAGCTACAGGAACCGATTGTGGCTCTAAGTGATGTAGGAACTGAGACTCAGACCCGCCCCGGACTCTGCAAAACTGGGGAGGGTGAACCACTGTAAATGCACATAAATGCTTGCAGCAGACAGCACTGTGTGCTAGGAGCCCAGGAGTGGTGCACCCACTGCCGAGAAGGTTCCAGAAGCTGGATTTCAATGTGGAGTGAGACAGCTGGAAGACTCCCTGGAGTAGACGGGTTATGAACAGGGCCGGGCAGGTCATGTAGGCAGAATCAGGGCACGGGGGCTGAGGTGGGAAAGTGCAGGAGGAGCCAGGTTGGCACAGCGATCGTTCTTACCCACCAGTCCCGGGAGCGGCCCCCACGGGTGACCCCTGAGCCTCGCCTGCCCACAGCTGGCTCACCCCAGATGGGCTTTGCAGGTGTCCATCAGAGCCCATCAGCCTGGGGGCAGGCAGGCCCAGCCCTACCTGGCAGTTGGGGGGTGAGCTGTCTTTGGATGCCTTTGGATGGTGGCGAGGCCCCGCTGCCAGGCACAGCGCCACAGTGGCCGCCAATCCTGCTCTCTCTGCCCTTCACGCTGGGGCTTGATCAGTGCCTCGGGGGGGGCCCACCGCCTCCCTGGTCTGTGGGACCCAATCTGAGGCCAAGTAGCTACAAGGGGCCTCTGGGATGCCCCTGGTTTGTTCCCTTGCCACACAGACGTCATAGCTTGGCGGCAGTCTTTCTATTTGAACATCCAAAGGACAAACTAAACATTTAAAATCTGCAAGCTGGACAGTCTTTGCTTTGGAGCCTGCAGTGAATTCCTTCATCTTGACAGTCGAGTCATTCTTTCCAGCACTGATGCAGGATTTCGGATCCAGGAAGAGGGAGATGCCCGGGAGGCAGGGAGCTGGACGAAGCCTGCTGGGTCAGCGTCCACCTTTGGAGGCCGGGAGGGCTGGCGCTTCCTCCGGGCCGCACCTCGCTTCTTGTCTACACTCTTTTACTGTGGTAAAATACACATAACCTGA
The DNA here is from genome assembly GCF_964194185.1 of Rhinolophus hipposideros. Lineage (NCBI taxonomy): Eukaryota > Metazoa > Chordata > Mammalia > Chiroptera > Rhinolophidae > Rhinolophus > Rhinolophus hipposideros. The sequence goes on along the minus strand of NC_138054.1, from coordinate 91,296,231 downwards.
CATTGACCATTAGGGGCATTTCATGAATTTACAATGTGGGGTAACCTTCACCGCTACCTACTTTTAGACATTTTCATCACCCCAAAAGGAAGCCCTATCCTTATTAGCAGTCACTCCCCATCCCCCTCTGCCTCCAGCCCCTGGCAACAACCAGTTTACCTGTTTCTGTGGACGTGCCTGCTCTGGCCATTCCGTGCAAACAGAATCACACAATATGTGCTCTTTTGTGTCTGGCGTCTTTCACTCAGCGTAATGTTTTCAAGGTTCATCCATGTAGCATGTATGAGAACTTGATTCCTTCTTATGGCTGAACAACATTCTGGTATAAGAATCCACCATGGTTTGTTTATCTGTCCATTTGTTGATGGACACGCGGGCTGCTTCCACCTTTCGGCTTTTGCGCATAATGCTGCTGTGAACATTTGTGTACACGTTCTTGTGTGAGTCCCTGTTTTCACTTCTTTGGGGCACGCTCTCTACCTGTTTGAGCCTCCTGTGAATTTCCTGGGCCAGACTTGAGTGTGAGAGGCATCGAATAAGGGGGGAAGATCGTGCATGCGAGTTAGGAGCCATGGGTCCTGGTTTGGCTCAGCTACAAATGTGCTGACCGTGGGCAAGTCCCTTCTGTTCTCTGTGCCTCAGTTTCCTGCTCTGTAGAAAGGAGACTGACCAGACCTGTGTTTCCATCTGCCTGCTTTGGTGGAGCTTTGGGGAAAGAGGGGGAGGCCGGAGAGTTGGGCTGAAGATCATTCTTTTCAAACCTCTTCCCCTCTTCAGCTAGAGCACCTCTCTTCGTCGTTTTTGTCTGCCTTGTAAGACATTCTAAGCAGTAGGTTTCATAGATATAAGGGATTTTTCCTATCACTGAAGTAGATGAAGCAAATAAGGGTTTTGGGTGGAAATGAGGTTGATCGTGCTGGTAGGAGAGAATCCCACTCATGGATGCTCAGTCTGTCTCCTTCTGGTCCCTGAAGAGAGGTGGGGCAGTGAAATGACTCGGGTCTGTGGGGAGCAGGAGGCTGTTAGCCTGTGTTGGGGACGGCATGACTGTCCACTTGCAGGTTTCTATTTTCTCTATCTGAACACATCATGGCTGTCTAAGAAATTAGGAACCATTCTGCATGGGTTTAGGTTCTGGTTCTACAGAGACTAGTCATGTGACCATGGACAAACTACTTAACAGCTCTGTGCCTCAGTTTCCCTACCTGTAAAATGGGCATGTTTTCTACTTCACAGTTTCTTATGAAGATTAAGCGAGGTTATCTTCCTTAGGGTCCTAGAGGAGTACCTGGCCTGAGACATCACTCTACTACTGTTAGCCATTGTGACGGTAACAATGACATGGATGGCGAAGTCCCTCTTCCCCCCAGGTGACCCCCTTCCGTAGCCTAGCGGACTCTCCTGACTCGCAATTCTGATGGTTCTTTCTTTGCTCCACACTATTCAGCATCTACATATTCTGTGTGGTTCTTTGGCTTGTGCGCCTCTTTCTCACCAACCAGTTCTTAAGCTTTGGGAAGGCAGGGTCCGGCCCATGGCCTGCACGCCTGGTGACGAGGTGGACCAAGACCCAGAGAAGGGAAATGGGCTGGGTGGACTGGAAAGCACTGGGCGACTCAGACATGCCCAGTCCAGTGGGGAGCAGGCGGCAGCATGGTTGCCCAGTAGGAGAGCTCAGCTCTAGGGTCTAGCCAACTTGAACAGGACAGAGTGGGGAGCCTGAGTGTAGGCATTTTGTTTCCTTGGCTCAGAAAGTCTGCTGTTAAGTGGGATGGGTGGTCCACCAAGGGGGCTCTGTTTGGGTGGGCCATGGTTACTTTGGGGGTGGAGGATGGAGAGTCTCCTGCTCAAAGGCTGTTCATAAATCAGTGTGACCTCCGGGGGCCTCAGTAGACGTGTGGTGACCCTGGAGCTGGCTGCAGAGGTGCCCACTCAGCTGACCCTGCCAGAGCGCTTATCTTGAACTATTACATGACTCGTCTCTATCCCCTACTCGACCCTGAGCTCTTTCCAGGCAGGTTTCATAGTGGTCTTGTTCATTGACTCGCACATAGTAGTTGCTCAATAAATATTTGTAGAGTAAATATTGAATGCAGTAAGTGGTTGGGGGAGCTTTTCTAATTGAAGCACAGTAGCAGTGGGGGTCCATACCAGGTTGGGGCGAGGGTTGACTGAGGGATGTTGAGGACGGTCTTCTCTGGGTATCTGGGTCTTTGGAACATTGTGGCAAATCTGGAGGTGCCCGGGACACACTGTGTCCCCATCCTTCTGGGCCAGGAGGGGCCACTTAGTCTCAGCATGATCCTGGGCCAGGGCATAAGTCTCAGGTTTCCAGGTGGCTCAGACTATTTCTCTGGATCCCAAACCTCCGATAATTCAGGTATATGAGCTGATACACATAAGGGGCTCAGTTTATCCATTTACTAACTCCAGCAGATGTCTGCTGTCAGTGTTTTGTGAAACCCAGTGGGCACCAATAGATAAATGGAAGCATTGACTCCAACTAGCTCTGAACAGTCATTGTAAAGTTACCGTACATGGCGGGCAAAGGAGGGTGTGGGGGTGTCGGGGAGCATTGTGAAGGTAAGTGCAGCAGCGCTGGCAGCTTCTGATGAGCCTTTGGTACCTGGACAGGCAGCTCACACCGGGTAGACCTTGTGGTGACAATAATGGCAGGTGTTGCTGTGGGCATTGCTCTACGTATTGCGTGTCATAAGAATTGTCACGCCTTATAACTGCCCCAGGAGGTGGTATTATCTCAGTTTCATAGGAAACTGAGGTCTGGACAGGTTAAGCCATGTGCTCAAGATCTGGTGGGTAATAAGTGGTCAGCCAGCAGTCAAAGCAGGTCTGTTCGCTTCCAAAGAAGTATGTGTTCTCAACTGTGACACTATGTCACCTTCCTACAGCGACTCAGAGTTAGTTAAATCTTTGGTTAAAGGTTTATCCGGGAACTGCTGTGTTTTGCAGCTTTTAAGCTCTTGCTGCCACTGTTTTCAGTAATAAACATATATACAAACACACAGCACACTCAGAACACGCAGAGACACACATTTATGTATGTGGATATGCACATTTGTTTCTGTAAGGCCCATTCTTCCCCCACCCCCCCTCATCCATCCACCTACCAAGCATTTCTCAGGACACTCTTAAATTCTGGAATACAGGATGACATACTTCTTGCCCTTGAGGAGCTCATGGTCCAGCGGGGGATGCTATCCAAGTAAACAAACAATTGGGACGCACAGTGATAAATCCTCCAGGCTGGAGGAAGGTTCCGGGTGCCAGGGGAGCACACAGGATGGGCATCCAGTCCTGTCATCAATAGTTAGCAGGGCTAGCCAAAGCAGCTGACATCCATCTCTCGTGAGACCTTAGGGAAGCGTTTTTTAAGGAGAGGACATAGGATACAAAAAGGCTCTGGGATGAGGGAGAACCACGTGCTGGTCAATCACTGATTGCACCAAACATCGGCAACTCCATGTTTGCCAGAGGTCTCTGCTTCCCAGGTTCCAGACTGAGGTGGCGTGGGCTCCGGGGGACCGGTCACTGGCTACCTCGTGGCAGTGGCTGGTTTCCATGGTTATGTGAGACGCTGATCGCCACCTGGGCCTAAGCATGGCTGGTGTTTTCTAACATGCTCTACTTACCTGGTTTTGGTGATAGTCTCTTCGTTTTCCTCAAGGCCAAATGTAGGGTCTCTGGTCAAAGGTCTCAACTCTATTATGTCCAAGCCCAGTGCTGTCTAACTGCAAAAGAAGGCGGTGAGCCTCTGGGCAGAGGGGCTGCTCCATCCCAAGGAGCGCTCGAGGAACACTGGCTGCAGAGAAAGTTCAGGCCGAGGCCTCTTCTCTGCAGTTTTCTGATAGTCAAGGGCAGCAGCTCCCTGCTGTATCATCACCAAGATCAAGGGAGATGTCTACTAGTGCAACCTTAATTTAACTTACAATCCCTGCCAATTTCGTGTTAGCAGATCTGTTTGGAGCTGGAAGTAATGGGCCATATCATGCCTCAGAGCTGGAGCAATGACTTATGTTGATGTCACCCACTGGCTTTTTATGGAAATTATTAATAAATCAGTAATTCTATCTGCAGTGATGTTGTTGTGTTTATAAATATTTAATTTACCTTCAGGTGCCCACATTTTCTCCATCTTTGCCTTAAACTCTGCTGACATGGCTCTTCTTTCTGAAGCGCCGCTCAATAGATTAAGTTATCAGTAGTGGAAAAGGTTAACTTTCTCTCTCTCTCTCTCTCTCTCTCTGGAATATGCCTTCTTTATCGTTTCTTTTTAATCTTTGTGTGATTTGGCTCAGGGGGTTGGGAATCAAGCTGGGGGAATGCGACGTCTCTTGTGACAATGATGAAAGATTAGTTCAGCTTCAGAAGAAGACAGACTAAACTTTCCAATTATGACCTTGCATGAGTGGAGACCTGTTGTTGGCATGTGTTTTTCCCTCCTTCAAATTAATGACATTTGGAATCTGAAATGGTGTCTGATGTTTTCCTCCCACAGAGAAATATCTTTGTCCTTGCCACCAACTCATCTTTTGAAACCCAATGCTTTGATTATTATGGTATGGCAGGTTGACTGGAATGGGCTTAAAAAAAATCAAAATAGAAACACAGTCCACGTCGAGTATTTTTCCGGCAGAGATGGGGTTCTAGCCTCGCAAAGGAGGACAACAGCTGGGGAACAACAAAATCTTTCTTACCTCTCAGGATCCAACGTGAGCTAATTGTTGTTATTATCTTTTTATTCTTCTGTTTCAGGAAATTGCAGCTTATTTAATAACATTTGAGAAACACGAAGAATGGCTAACCACATCCCCTAAGACAAGGTAATGTCCCAGATCTTGCAGTTTTTCAAATATGTACAGTAAATGGATTGATTTTCATTGAGTTACCTGACCCGGCAGTCAATTCCTGGGCCAGCTGAAAATGCCATGTTGTGTTTGATAACTCGTGACACGGAGGTCTCATTAACTGCCCTAGGACTGTGGTAGTCAATGCAACCAGGCGACTCAAACACAGCGCCGCGGCTGCCACGCATGTTGGAACTTTTAACCTGATCATTCCACACGCAATCCTTCCGCCGGGTGCTCTGATGCCTGGGCGGGTAGGAACTCAGCAGAAGCTGATTTGGGGAAAGTGCCCACCGGCCTCCTGTGGTCTCTAGAAACCTACTTTTGAAAAGGGAAACTACCTGAACTGTCCACTTTCATCTCAATGCATTTTACAAGCTGAAAATCAAGTTATTCTTGATGGTGGTAAGAAGCGCTCCCAGATCAGAAGCAGTGGCTAAGTTTGCAGTTTATTCTACAGTGGCCTTGAGCCCACCAACTGCCACAGGCACTGAACTTCTCTCACCGCTTGGGAATAGAGGGACTGGGTGGACATACAGCTGACTTGTGTTCTGCCAGAGCAAGTGACAGTCTTTCGTGAAGAATGGTGCAGCTGGGATTTAGGGTTTGCCTTAAACGCAGCCTCTTCTTTCCCCCCAGCTCTCAGTTTTTGTCTTTCACACGTTACATTCTAGAGCTTCAGAAATATGTGGCCACTCTCTCCCAATTGCCATAACTTTTCTGTTGGTGGTGACAGGGCCAGGTGTTGATGAGTTTGAAGAGTGTGGCTTACAGGACGACTGGCCTGTGGGTTGGAGTTCAGACGCCGAATGCTCAGCCTATTTCACTGTGGGGAGAAGCAGCAAAATTTCCCGGTTTGTTAACTGGGAACAGGGAAAGGGCTGGGGGTGTGTCCTCTGCCCTGAGGCCATCAGCTGGACCTGTTCATCCGTTCTGAGTCATGGAGGAAACAAGGTCTTGTCCTGTAGGATGCCTACTCATTCTAGAAGGTACTTAAAAGTATTATTTCATTAGGCTTAGGTTTTTACAGGTTAGCTTCCTTTCACAGGTCAGATAGGGGTAAAAACTGCCATCATGGAGGTGGTCAGAAGATACTGAGGAAAGGGAGATCAGTCCTGAGATTCGCATCTTCCAGGTGGGGTAGAGGTTGGTTCTGAGTCTGTTACCTTTCTCCCTGAATCCCTCTGCAGGATGTCCTCAAATCCTTAGCCCGCTGAGGATGTGATTGCCTTTGCTGTAAAATCAAGTGGTTTGTATCAGTCAGCTTTTGCTGTGATAATGCTACGTAAGAAGCAATCTCCCAACTCAGTGACTTATAGACTTTTATGTCTTGCTCACAGGTTTGTGGGTTGGCTATGGCTTTGGGTTGGGTTCAGGACCACTCAACGTGTCTTTTTGTTTTGGGACCTAGGGTGGAAGCCCACATTGTCTGGGACATCTGGTTCTGATGGAGGATGGCAGAGGCTTAAAAGCCCCAGGCAATCCATGCAGGCACAACGAAAACCCCTGCTGGGTGTGGCATCATATGTCTCGCCTGCCCACAAATCCATTAGCCAAAGCAATTCCTGTGGCCCAGCCCAGTAAGAATGGGCCAGGAAGGACATTCTTGCATAGATGGTGGGCGGGGATGGAGTGGGGAGTGAATGGTGACCCCGTCTGCTATTTGGGGAGCACTGCTGTACCCCGAACCATGGAAAGCCTGGCATGTCCATCTCTGCTTTCTTCTGCGGCATCTTCTTGTAGGCAGTTATTCCCAAATTTGAGTGGACATCAGAGTCAGCTGGAGAGCTTGTTACAACATGCACGGTTCCCCCCGCCCTCACAGTTTCTGATTCCTTAGGTCTGTTGTGGGGCCCTGAGCATCGGTCATTTCTAACAAGTTCTCATGTGATGGGATGTGGCCAGTCTGGGACCTCACTTTGAGAACCGCTGCCCTAGTTTCTTTGGGGAGAAGGAGGTTGGTCTGATTTCTGCCTCTGCACCATTTCCCGACTCCCAATAGAGGCTCTCGTCTCGAGCAGCCTCCGGCCTCTCTATGCGCTCTTCGCTTCTCGGCAAAACACTCCTTGTATCTAAGTGAAAGGAAGAGTGAGATCTCTGGACCGTGCCCAGGCCAGACATCTGATTTCAGCTCTGCAGATGCGTGCCCGGCTTCAGCCACTGTTGATGGCAGAACAGGCTTGCATTTCAAGACAGGGATTCTGCCTCGTGTTTCAGCCTTCAAAATTTGGGTTTCAGTTGAGAAGGGAATGTCACTCACGGCCCTGGCTGACTCACTTGGCTTTTCGGAGTATAAATAGAGCCAAGGGACTATTCCCATCCTGAAGCTCAGGGGGAGCGCATGGAGGAGGAGAGGGGCTGTGGGTTTCAGATATTAACAGATCTGGTTTGGAGTCATGGCCTGTCACTCAGTAGCTTTGTGGCCTTAAGAAGTCACTTTATCCCCTTTAAAAGCTCCACCTTTTCTTGGTCACCTATGAAAGAGAGCTGATGTTGACCCTGCCGTTAAGGATTGAATAAGATGATATTTGCCATCTCGCTTTGCATGCTGTGAGGGTCCGTGTTGATGCATGAGGATGTCACCATTCCTCTCGTCAGCGAGGGACAGTCCCCGGGCCTGCTGGAGCCTCTGGCCTCAGGAGGCAGCTGCCAGAACTTCTGCAGGCTTTGCAAAGACAGACTTCTTTCCTAAAGCGCAAGGTGAAGACGGACTTTGCCTGTTAGTATTATAATATCCACTCCGTGTTTACACTTGAACGCTTCTTGTCCCAGGAGGAGGAAAAGTTGCTGCGATTGTTCAAGGACCTTCCCAAATTAGTTGTGGAGTCAAGTCTGGATTCCCCCTCCCTCTGTCGTATTGAAATTAATCGGTGCCTTTAACTGCTGAGTTCAGGCAAACCGGCCTCCCTGTACGCAGGGATTAGCGGCACCGATATTCGACTGAAAGAGAAGGCAGCACCACTTTCTGCTTGCTGCCGTGGCCGCCACTGCTAATTTCATTTTAGAAAATTAATAAAAATGAATTGCACCGCTGACATTTATAGAGTTTCCTAATAAAATGATACATTGTTTGTGTGGAGGGATCCCTATTAAATTAATTGTTGTAATCAGTTCACATATAGATGTTGGTATAGGAGCCACCAGGGACCCACTGCTTGTCTCCATGCGTGCTGACGGCTGGGGGTATAAATATAGCCCTTGCTCAGATTCTGCCCTAATTACAGAGACGGTCCCGGGAGCCCCGCTCACCTGTTTCAAAATGAGGTGTCTACACGGAGACTCCCAGGGTGGGGGGCCTCGGGGCGGCAGTGACACTGACACAGGGCTGAACAGCGAGTGTTCAAACAGCCCGTATTGTGTCATCAGCAGCTGGGACCTTCTGGAAATGGCAGTTTGAAAAATCTCCCTGCAGGATGTCTTTATTTGGCACTTGCTGTGTGCTCAGCACTCTGGTGATCCCATTTGGAGACTCTAGGGAACTCCACACTCCCCACCCCACAAGGTGAATTTAGAGTCTTGGAATTAAGAGCTTCTTCCCTCTGTCTAGAATGTTCTTCCCGCTCCTCCTTCCGGCCTGATTCAGGGACACTTTCTCTGTGAGGTCTTCCCTGCACACAATTTAGAATCGCAGCCCTCCCATCCAGCCAGACCCCCTTTCCTCTTTTCTTGTTCTGTGTTTCTCTAGCACACTCCTCACCATCTGACACATGACATATTTGTTTAATTTATTTAATTCGTTTGCTCACGATCTGACCTTCTCTCCCCAAAGGTAAAAGTGCCACGAGGAGGGACTTCTGGTCTGGCTTGTACATGGGGTGTCTCAGCGCCTACCACGGTGCCAGATGCATGGTAGACACTCAGTTAATATTTGTGAAACGAAGGAGAGCAAGGTCGATAGCGTGTCTGAGCGTGGTGAAGGAAGAGACCTGGTTTACTCTATTTGATTTCTGTTTTGTGTGTCCTGCCCACCAGGATCCGCTGGTTGACGTGGTCCTGTGCTCTGGAGCAGTTCCGTGGGTGTTTTCCAGCCCTTCCAGCAGCTCCTCCAGGCAGTGAGACACAGAGAGGGTGTGGGATTGCACAGCCAGTGGCAGGACTGGAATGTGAAGCCAGGATGATCTCACTGCTAAACCCACAACCTCAGCTTTAAGGCTATACCTCCCCTGTACGTGTGGGGTGTGGAGACTGAAGGTGGCCCTCTGTTCCTCCCCCCCCCCCCCCCCCCCGTCTCCATGACTTCTGAACCACTCGGTACCAGGCCCTTTGTAGGTGAGCAGGACTCAGGTGTGTCGCTCAGGTGGGTTCCTGTGCTGCGTGCGTCCTGAACTGGGTTTAGCCGCCTGATGCAGGCAGAGAGCCGAGCCGAGCAGAGCACAGGCATGGGGCTGCAAAATTTAGCAACCCCAATAATTTATGTCTCCTCCCCCGGGAAACGTGCAACCTTGCCTAGAAGCCAGGGACACGCAAAACTCATGACGGGACTGAATGCCCTTCCTTCCCGGGAATCCTATGTATACCAGGTAGAAGGAGGCTGGAAAATGCTATTAATTATCTAATTAATTAATTAGATTTATATAGCTAGCACCTTAACTCTGAAGCACTAAAGGTCTAATAATGGAATTTTCCTATAATGAACACTAAATGCTTCTTGGTCAATAAATAGTAAAACAACTGAGCAGAGGGAGGGGGTCTAGACGGAAAGAAAATTAAAGAAAAGAGACCTGAGCTTCAAGAAGATTCAAGTGACACTGCAGGAGACCCCGCCTTCCCTCTCCTGGCTCTCTGGACCCCAGCCCTCTGTCCACACCTATTCGCACCCCGGGGGTGTGGAGGTGGACCCCAAGTCTGAGGTCCTCTGCTCTTTCCTACCCTGTTCTCCTCCCAGGGCTCCAGGAAGTGCAGGCTGTGTGAGGTCACTGTCTGTGGACCATTCCCCAAGCCTGATTCTCCCTCCTGGGCATGTCTGTGTCAGAGTATTGTCTCAAAAGCATCACCTTTCCTCCTGCTGGGGAAGGAGGAAGGGAAGGAAGGCCTCGCTCCCACTCCAAACAACCACCTTATTTTAAAGACACCAAAGCTCACACCTTGTTCTACTTCTTGACCCCTCTTCCTTTTGTGCCCTGAGGGGAATTAGTCAGCGCTTCTGCCAGTGTTGCAGGCGGTAATTTACTTCCTTCCTTTCCTGTGTCTCCCCCCCCCCCCATCTGGTTTGGGTCATTGAAACAGCTTCCACTGTGATTCCCATTCCAGGCTGGGCGCCCCCCAGCCCCCCAGCTGTTTTCCTGAAGTGCTCCTCTTCTTACTTCATTGTTCCACTTGAAAACCTTGGAGACTTCCTGTGAGATAAGGTCCAGACTCGAGAGTGTTGTGTTCAAGGTCACGGTTCTGCTGGAACCTACCTTCCTCAGTGCTTTTCTTTGACTCCCCACCACAACGTACCGGCTCCTAGCACCTCCTGTGTCCCCCGCTTTTGCCTACACTCGGCCGTTGACGTCCCCTCGAATGCCCGTGTCCAGCCCAATTTACCCGTCCCTCGGGTTTCCCTTCTTCCTGGGCGCCCTCCCTAAACACCCCAACTCGTAGCGAGCCTCCCATATTCACTTTGTGGTCCATCATTTGACTCCGTAGCTGTCATAAGTAAGTCACACCTCCCCAGGGAGATGGTGAGCTCCTCGCCCTTGGGGCCTGCTATCTCTTGGTCTCTGAACAGAGGAGCAGGGGCTTTGATGGGGGTGCGGACTCATGGCCGAGCAGCAGGTGACACTGCACTGAGCATGAGCAGTAGGGAGAACTGGGCAGTGGTGCCAGTGAGTGGGAAGGGGCCCCAGCCAGCAGTCAACCTGATCAGGCCCCAGGCTGGCCTCTGAGCAGTTGTGCTGCTTTTGCCAGCCGCTCTGTAAGTGGTACATTGGGGTGCCCTGTTGGCCACCCTGGGTCATCTGCTCTGTGGGACAGTCACAGGACTTTTCTAAGGAAGCCCCTATTGCCGGAGGCTGCTCGAACGACCAGAATAGAATTGCAAAAGTCTTGTGGAGGTCCCATTTGGATCATTAAAAAGTTCCCAGAACTAGAGAGGAATGAAGTTCAGGCACCTGCTACCACGTGGATGAACTCTGAGGAGGAATACTGTGAGACTCCACTTGTCTGAGGTACGGAGAAAGGTCAAACCCATGGAGACAGAGAGGTTTCCAGGGGCCCTCCGGGGTGGGGACGTGGGAGTTCATATTTCACGGGGACAGGTTTCAGCTGGGGAAGATGACGAAGTTCTGGAGACTGGTGGTGGTGGTGGTGGGGCCACAGTGTGACTGTATCTAATGCTACTGAACAGTATCCTTAAAAAACGGTTAAAATTGTATATTATGTATGTTTTACAACAATTAGAAAAGAGATTCCCAGAGCTGCTCCTTTAGCTCTTTCTGTGTCCGGTTGTGCAGAGTTGGGGGTTGGGGCTCGGTTGTGTGTGCGCGTGCGTGCTGGGGATGCTATCGGGGGACAGTCAGGAAGGGCAGCCTGATACCCAGATCATTTCAGGGACTCTGTTCTCTGGAACCGCAGAAGGAAAAATAAACTAGGTCAGCAATCATTTCAATGTGGTGACCTTTGCATTATGCTGAATTGGGGACCTGCTATCAAATTAACATAACGATGTGTCATGTTACATCCATTTCAGCGTTTGCCTAATGTATTGAGCAAATTCTTGACCAAATCCCAACTATCATCATTAACCAAAGAGCAAATGTAGTGTGAGGGCAGTTCACGGCTGACATCTGCTGGCTCAGGACTCACAGGGAGCCCCAGCCCAGCCCTCCCCACCCCAAGGCATCTGCCTCAGGGGTCCTGTAGTTTCCCAACCGAGGAGGTGGGGAATTAGTTGTGACCTGGATCCCGGTAAAGCATCTGGTATCTCACCGGTGGTGGGGAAATCCCTAGCCTCCGTACAGAAGTGGGTCTGTCCCAGATTCCGGTTCATTATCCGGAATCACAGAACGCAAGAAGGCTAAGCAGGAAGAGATGGTGGAGGCCGCCTCACCGAGTTCCCGCCGAGCTGGGAAAGGTGGTGAGGGTGCCTGCTGCCCAGGACCCTGTGTCCTTGCGCCAGGAGCAGGCCCAGGCTGTCTTTGGGTGGCTGTCCTTTTTGCAGGTGGGCAGGGGGCATTTGTTGCGTACACGGGTCCGTGTATGCTCAGCTGCTCTCAGCGGCTTGTTGAAGTGGCATCGCCAGCTGGGCTGGCTTTCATCACCTCTTAGAGCCAGGAGTGAAAATCCAGGGCCTCCTTCCAGGAGGAAACTGAGGGAGGGGAATGGATGTGTGTGTCTCTGGTCTCTCCCTGGAGTAGACAGCTGCCAGCTTCCAGCTCCTGCCTCCACTTTCTTTTATTATTTTAATTTATATCAAAAATATACATGCACATCGTTTAATAAGTCAAATGGTTATAAAACATTTATAAGAGAAAACAGCAGTCCTCTGCCCTACAGCTTAATCCGATTTCCCAGGGGGTGACCACTTTCAGTTCTGATATTTACCTCCAGATTTCGCAGTATGTTTCTTCTGCTATTTCTTGATTTGTCAATTTTAGATGTTATCTTTTGACATCCTTATATGCTCAGTGAGGATTTAGTTCTCCCACCCTGCCCTCTGCTGTTTTCCTTCCAGGGGAAAGGGCTTGTTAAAGGAGGTAGCCAGCGTTTGGCTGGGCGATTCTGACATTCAGCATCTCTAGATGCTGACGTTTAGAGATGCCGCTTAGTTCTCCAGAAAAGGATCCATCAATGTGCTGCCTGGTGGTTTGGGCTGGCGTGGCTGCCAGGGCTCTGGGAACCAGGCAGGGGAGGGGCTTGGAAGTTCCCCAGGAATTACTTAATTCTCTGGGTTTGCAGCGGTGCTTCTTGCCTCTCCTGGGCAGTCTCACGTCCGGGGTCTCTCGGCATCTCTGTCTCCAGTAGGTGTCTGGCTGCTCGGCTCAGTAGCTGTTCCTCCTCACTGATCTACAGCCTGTCCCTGCCCCCCAGCCTGTTCCTCACCTCTGTCTTCTCTGGCACCGCTGAGTCTTTCTGGGGGCTCTGCGGGCAAATTGCTTTGTTGTCCCCTGTGAGGCACACGAGTTTTAGCTTCTTCTGCTCGGCTGTGTCAGTTATCGAGCCTATCTCCCTAGAATGTGTTGACAAGTCTGACCCGTGCTTCTCTCTGTTCCCCTTTGCTCTATGCCTGTGAGTTTATACCTGTTCTCGCGCCTGTACTGTCATTGGACCAGAGGCGTGATGCTCTGTCCTCCCTGTCACCTGGCGCCGTCTTCCTCCCTGGCCTCTCGTTTTCTCACCCTTTTTCCCCTTCTGAAGCTCATGCTCAGTCTTACTTGCTGCTTTACTCTCTTGCTTTTTTCTCTTCCTCTCTTTTTTAGGGAGAAATGCCTCATAATGCAATTTTGAGGTTTTTAAATGCACCACCGCTCAGGGCGCAGGAAACGCTGTTGCTGAGGTGTGTACCTCCTCTTGTGTGCAAGGGTGCAGCCCAGAGGCTTGCAGCCCCAGCTGACACCACACCCCAGCAGCTGCCTACCCCCGGCTTCAATGCACCACCCTGGGGTTCAGACCCTTTCCTGGTGGCGGCACAAGGGGCATGGCCTAGCCTGTCCCTGGGCAGAGTTTCGGCGGTCCTGGGGGCTGCCAGGGCCATCCAGTATGTCATGCATGTCACCTAACAGTGGCCCCTCAACTTCCTTCATCTCATTGGCCATGAAGGTGTCTTCCTTGGGTGGTACAGAAGTCCCATGTGGCAGGGTGCTTCTGTAATGCCAGGTGGGGTGCTGGGGCACCCTGATTGGAGACCGCTCACTCAGAGTGACGCCCGCTGGCATCTCTAAGCAGGACAGCCTGGCAGTGGTGACTGTCTGAGAATGAGATGGCTCAGTGACACTGCTCACACAAGTCGGTAGGCATCCAAATGGCCGGCCCGTCGGCATCCTCTTGTCTAGTGTCTGCTGCCTGTGAGTTTTCTCTTGGCTTCTTCTCTCCCCTCTCCTGCACGGGGAAAATCAGGCTTGTCTGTTAGTTCTGTAATGGGCCGGATTGGCACCTGTGGTGTTTCCTCTGGATCAATTCTGATCTAATAAATCGTTGCTGGCTGCAGGGAAAGGGAGCTGCCTGCATGCCAAGCGGCACTAAAGGTGGGGAGGGAGCCGTGTTCTCAGGATAGACCCCTTCGTGCAATTCACGCTTTTCTGTGTCATGAGTAATTCCCAAGGCGGCTGGGTATTCTGGGCTGGGGAGTCTCACACTGCTCTCGTCTGGCCAGGAGGTATTATTGTCTTTGCTATTGTTAGGTTTTTCCATAGTACTTTTTATTATGGGGCTTTGAAAAATATTCAGAACCCATATGCAAATATACAATACACACACACACACATACACATACATACAGACACATTCGCACATGCGGACACAGGCACACGTGGACATAAGTGCATAGACTCATATACACATATTGGCACACAACACACATGCACACATGGGCACACACATGCACAGACGTGTACTGGTGCACATGTAAGCATGTGTGCACACCACACATGTATCCACATGTACAACACACTATGCACATGTGTACACAACGTATACAAATACACAACACCCACATACACACATGTACACACATGACACACATTCTCCTGCTTCAGTCATGGTTTTCTTTTGTAAGAAAAACATTTCTGGGAAAAATTTCCTTCTTTTTATTCGGTGGTTTAATAAGATGGAACACTGAAACATTTTGGATAGAGGAAAATTTCTCCTAAAAGAAGAAATCATTTCTTCTGAGCTGGTGCCCTGACCTCACAGGTGGGGGACTTACCTGTTGATGGAGCTGTTTAGTTTGAGGTGACTCCGGGGCACAGAGGGGAGCCCAGGTCCTGGCTGGGGTGGAGAGGCCTGGCTGTGTGAGGCTGGGAGGTCTCGCTGGGCGCCTTCGGACTGGCTGCTGTGAGATTCCCATCACTGCCCTAACGAGGTCCTAGGAATTTTGGACCAGATTTTTTTTTTTTTTTGGACAACTCCTGAGGCACAGGACCTTTTTGACTGTGGTGGGGTTGGATTTGTATGTACAAGGGCAGCTGGCATCTGGGCTGAGGTGTCAGGAGATCAGACCACTGCCAGGTTTCAGAGGAAAGTTGTAAAGAAAAGCAACAAAATTCAGGAAAGAACAAAACTGAAGCACAACGATGGAGGAGTGAAAGCAGACGAGACGTGTGGTTCGCCTCTCCCCAGGAGCAGCCCGCACTGTGAAGGGCCATTTCTACATGTTCGCAGACACGCGAACCCGCAGCTCTTCTGCCTCTAGGTCACGGGCTCACGAGAATGAACTGGACCCACCAACACTGGGGGACGCTGCTCCTCTGATCTGGGGGTTGACGGCACACTGTTTGGGGAAGGCGCCGTGTCTTCTCTCGGGTTATTTGAGAGCCCTTTCCTCCTGGGCGCATGACAGCAAATTGTCACCTTGTGTTGATGTTGGTCTGCTTCTGGCCATTTGGAATGTATTTGGTGAATACTTTTTATTGCTCACAGTGCCAGGTACTGTGCTGGGCGTGGGGGCTGTAGTAGAGAACAGCACAGGTCGTTTATCACAATGGTACTTTTGAGCAGAGCCCCAGAGACGAGTGCAGTGAGAGGTCATCCCCTGAGCAGGGCGTGGCGGTCATGCTGAGCTTTGGGAAGAGACCTGCAGGATGAGTGTGCGAGTGAGTGTGTACGTATGTGTGAGCATGTGCATGTGTGAGTCTGAGACTGTGTATCCATGTGTGAGACTGAGAGCATATGTGTGTGAGTCTGTGTGTGTGCATGTGCGTGTGTGCCTGTGTGTGAGTGTGAGTGTGAGTGGGTGAGACTGAGTGGAGCATGTGTGTGTGTGTTGGGTGGGATTAAAGGCCATGTTATGTAGGAAGGGACAGCAGCTGGCGGGCCACAGTGACCTGTGCAGATGCAAGTTTGGCAGGTGTCAGGGGAGCGTGGGACCAGACAGATAGCCCTTACAGCTGGAGGGAGTGAAGGTGGGGAGGCCCGTGTAGACCAGGCTAAGGATTCGGGGAGAATGCTGGACGCAGCGGGGACTCCCTGTGGACGGCTCTGAGCAGTGACGTGAGCAGACGTGATGTGTGATGAACAACCTCATCCTGGTTGCCCTGGAGACCGCACTGGATGGACAAGAATGGAAGTACAGAGGAAGCAGGAGGGACTCTGACTTGCTAGCAGATACCCGTTTCCGTGATAGGAAGACTGAGTCTGTCTGTCTGTCTGTCTGAAGGTATCTGTGTACTGTTAGGAGCTGGCCTAGCCAGTTTGGAGACTCAGGGAACGCTCAGTGAGCAGGCTGCCCTGGGTGAATTGGTGCTCAGGGGCTCAAAGCTCCAGCCCCCCTCCCCCCAGAATGGGAGTTGCCCAGCATTTGGCTGGTGTCACATGTCACCTGTCCCTCCATCCCTCGCATTCTGGACTCCTCCGTCACTTACTCCTGCTCTTGCCTCTGATGCCCAATCCCCCCTCTTCCATTGGGGTCCTGACTGAGACTTTCGGGGGAGAAAGTGGTCCCCGGGGCCTGGGCCTCTGCTGGTTGCGAGAGCTTCACATTAGGGCTCATGTCTGTGCTAGAAAAACATTGACGACGACGTGGATGATGATGGATGACAGAGAGAATACTGGGAGAAATATTCTCTTGAAATAATGTCCAAACTTGGAGGTTTTTTTTGACCGTGGTACAGAATTCCAAGGTGAGAAAAAAAGTCTCTCCCTTCACTTTGTGAGTAAGTGGTTTGTTTTGCTTCTTGTACAGAAATTCCACCCTTAACCCCGTGTTTCCCATCGGCGCATGTCTGGAATTACCCAGAGTTAGCCACTTCTTTGGTGCTTAATTTTCTTGCCTGGTGCCAGAGGGTCTGCAAGGACACGTAAGAGTTGTGCAGTTTATTAATTTTGCATTAAATAATTAATAGTAAAGTTAATTGATGAATTATTCAATTTTCAGGTAAAATGGAATGATAAATATTCATAACTTATTTTATTAAGGGAATTTCCATTTCCTGTGTGATTAAATCTAGATTAACGAAGGCCGATTTTAAATGAAGATTGAAAACAATTGTGCTTTGGAATTCATTTACTAAGTTAAGGTCATTGCTGTGTGAATTTACCCCCTGCTGGAAAGTTAGGGCTTCATCATCTGGATAAGTGTCTGAATTCACAGAAGTAATGTCGCCATTAGGTTAGGAGAATTCCTCCAGTCTGCCCGGATTTCTCTTCATGATGTTGCCAGCCCCCTGTGGGCCTGCATGGGGCAGGTCGAGGTCCTGTCCCGCTAGCGTCTGGCTTGGAGCTGGGCTTGTTTATTCAGGAGCTACAGCTGGGTTTAATACCAGCTCAAACTGAATGCGACAAGGGACATCCTGGTAAGAGAATGACGCACACATGTGCCTCAAAGTCAATTTGAATACAACTTTGGGTTTCCTATGGAGTTTGATGGAGTTTTAGTGTGCCACGTTTTCCTATCAATGCTCTCGGCCAAGGGTTAACTACAGCTTCAGATTTTACTTGTATTTTCTAGCTCTCTGATTTCTTTTAGATCTGGTTTATATGCATTTGTGAAACTGCTTAGAGCAGCGATGCACAAACTGGCACTGACCGTTCTCAGTGCTCATTGGCTGTTGATAACTCGCAAAGCTCCTTTAAATCGGAGGTCTCAATCCTCATCACAACACTGCAGAGTGGGCAATGCTCCTGGGATACTGAGGCAGAGGGAGGAGGAGCGAGGGGGGGAGAGGAAGGGGAAGAAGGAGGGGGGGGAGGAGGGAGAGGAAAAGGAGGGGAAAGGTAGGAGAGGGAGGAGGAGAAGGAAGGGGAGAGGGAGGGAAGAAGGAGGGGGGAGGGAGAGAGGGAGAGAGAGAGAGAGGAGAGAGAGGGAGAGAGAGAGGAGAGAGAGGGAGAGGGGAAAGGAGAGAAAGGGGAGAGAGGGAGGGAGGAAGAGGGAAAAGAGGGAGGGAGAGATCAAACAGCTCTTTTCCCCTGTCCAGCCACTTCCCTCTGCTCGAGGTTGAGGAAACCGAGTCTTAGAGATTATGTTACCTGCCTTAAATTCACTCAGCTAATTAGCCACAGAAGTTGGGACTAGAGTCCAGATCTTTGTGACTCAAATTTGAGTGCTTTTTTCAACTTCAGTATCTCAGTGCTTTAAAATAATTTTTTAACTATCTCAAGTAGTGGGGCACTTGGGAGTATTTATAACCCAGTGGAACCGTTTTCTCTGCATCACCAAGTCTTCATTATAATTTTCCAGCGACACTTTTGCTCTGGAGAAATTGATCCCACGGTAAGCCTTCGTGTCAGAGGGGAGTGTTTGATATTGCATCTCAAGAAGCTGCTCTCCTAAAATGACGCCTGATGGGCCTGGCAAGTGGTCTCCAGTAGGCAGATGGCTTCCTGTCTTGAGTTTCTGGTTGACTTGGGGAGGCTCCAGGGTTCTACTTGGTTTGGGATAGTGGTCTTGTTAACTGGGGGGTAGATGCTCTCACTGATGTACAGGATGGAAGGCTGCCTCAGGGGAGGCAGTGAGGAAACCACCAGGGCCCGCCTGTCTCATCAGGGATGGTGGCGGACAGCAGGTGGGGCAAGGAGCGCCGGCATCCAAATGCAACTCGACATGTCTAGCAGTCTGTCGAGTGTGTGCTGCGTGCCTAGGTTTGTACTAGGCGCCGTGGTTACAAAGGCCCTAATCCAACTAGAGAGACGAGTCACGCGTATGAGAGACAACCAGAGCTATTCCCAGACAGCACACAGAGGAGAGCCTGGTGTGTGTGTGTGTGTGTGTGTGTGTGTGTGTGTGTGTGTACTCACACACGTGTGCATGCGCTCTCCCACACACACAGCTGTAGAAGGAATGCAAAACGGGGCCAAGATCAATTGGATTCAATTGCTTTCATTGGGAAAAAGAGCACGGTGACATTTGTAAAGGTGAATTTCAATCCAAAAACCCTGACGTTTGGGGGGGGGATGGTGTGCCCTGACGAGGGACAGGACAGGAGAACTTGGTCTTTCCCAAATCCATGGAGAGAACAGATTAGTTGGTGGCTTTGGCATAAGTGATTAGAAGGCTCGGCATGAAAGCCTCGGAGGGGAGGGATGGCGCTGGGTGTCTCCATTTGTGTCCAGTCTGTGGGGAGCCTGGCAGAGGACACAAGAGCTGCCTGTGCTGCTGGCAGCTGCCCTCGGCCCGGCCCCTGAGTGTCAGGCTGGGCGCCGGGGGGTGGGAGGGCCTTCCCAGCTGGGCTTCCTAGCTGTGCCTGCCTCAGTGGAAAGCCTCTGTTTGTTCCCTACACACGCACGGCTCACGGGCCAGGAGCAGGACCATTTGCAGTCACCCTGCTGCGTCACCAGGGTTGTGCTGACTTCTTCCTACATTTGAGACCGTGCTTCTCAGCTGGGGACAACTTTGGTGCCCTGTCCCCCAGCACCGCCAGGACATCCGACAATGTCTGGAGACATGTTTGGTTGTCACAGTGGGAGGGGACATACTACGGGCACGTAGTATGTCCGCTGAGGCCATTGACGCTGGGAAACGTCCTACAGTGCACAGGACTGTCCCTCATAGCTGACTTATCTGTCCCCAAATGCCAGGAGTGCTGGGGTTGACAGGCTGTGCTGCTAGTGAGGGGAATTACTGCTGAAAAGTAGGGTGGTCATGGGCCAGACTCTGGATTTCTGTCCCAGTTCTGTCACTCATTAGCAGCAGGTCCCCTACCCGCTGTGTGTCAGCGTCCTTGCATGTCTACCAGGGACTGTGACAGCACCTGTTGTTGTGAGGAGTGAATGAGTGAGGGGTGGGCTCAGCTGCATTGCGTCACCAGGACCCCAGTCAGGCCCCGCGTGCCCGCCTCTGTTTTTGTGCTGGTACAGAATGGTGGCCTGAGCCTCATGTCATTCTCCGCGACCACAAACAAGTCAGCAATCTTTAGGATAAGCAAGTTTCCGAGAGCAAAGAGGAGAGAGAACCCACGGAGGTCGTGCCCGGCATTCGGCTGAGAAGAGCTTTTTAATGAGGGTCAAGAGTGGTATGGGGGGCCAAGCCCAGACCCCTGTCAATAAGTGAACTCACTTTTTACCCATGCAAAAAAATAGTTATGGAGAGCTGTTACCTACCTATTGCTGTGCCACAAATGACCTCAAAACTTAGTGGCACAAAGGAACAAATACTTATCCCGTCACCGTTTCTGTGGACCAGGAATCGAGACAGCTTAGCTGGCTGCTCTGCCTCACGGTCCCTCATGGGGCTGCACCAAGTGTCAGCGGGGCCTGCGGCCTCGGCTGAAAACCCTCGTGAGGCGGGCCGCCTCCAAGCTCATGTGGGTGGCTATTGCACGTTCAGTTTCTCTCTCCCCGTTGCCCAAAGGTCGCCCTGATTTCTCTCCTCTCAGGCCTCTCCAACATGGCAGCTTGCTTCATCCTGGCAGTTTCGAAAGAGAGTGTGGGAGGGTGAGCATGACCCAAGCCAGAGTCTTTGGAATCTGCTCTCACAAGTGACGTCCTGTCGCTTTGCGGAAACCTGTTTCTTAGCCGTGAGCCCCTAGGTCCAGCTCACACGAGGGCGAGAATCCAGGAGCAGGGTTCCCTGGGGGTTAAGTCAGACACTGCCCCCCACCGTCAGTGTCCTGTGGAGACTGCAGAGGAAGGGGAAGTGTGACTGACCAGCGCACTGACCCTCTCTCTCTGTGACTGTGGGAGGTGCTTCTACTGCTCGGGAACTCAGTTGTTTTCTTCTTAACACAGCTGGTTTGGATGCAGGTGTGGCCGAGATGCGTGGCCCATCACTGCCCAGGCCAGACGTCACTGGTTCCGTTTTCCTGGAGCTGCACTCAGCCTCTGAAACCTACCAAGCACACAGAGCTTGTTTCAGATGCCCTGTTTGCCATCTCTGAACGGTCTGTAAGGGCCATTCTATGGTTAGGGCCCCTCAGACCAGTCAGGAGGTTGCCGTAAAGATGGGCAGATGGACTGGCTTCCTGCTGGCCGGGCCCGTGGGGCCTCCAGCCCGCTGTCGGGGGCCTGGCCTGGCCTCCCCACTGGGAGCCGGGCTTCGGTCTGGATTCATGGGGGCGGATTGGACTCCAGGGAATGCCTGCCTACAGCAGTGAGCACAGGTCCTTCTGGAAATGTGCTCGAGGACGCCCGAGGTGTTTCTGCATCCAATTGATCTGACTTTCAAATGATTCATTCTGCTCCTTCCTGGAACATGTTCCTGGGCTCCAGGTGTTGGCTTAATTTGCTTCTGAGATCTTGATACCTCCTGTTTATTGCTTCCAATAGCTGCTGGGGCGTTCTGTTAACAGGAGGACAGCACATTTTCTGGGCCGTGTAACCCTTTATCCAACCCATTCGAATTTTCAGCAGTCCCCTCGTCCCCCCACCTTAAAGTTTCCTTTCCTGAAGGGCTGGAATGTTCAGAGGCAGTTTAATAGACATCGATTTGCAATGATTTTTAGCCACTGTGCTTCAGGAGAGTTGAGAAGCCAATAATTAATCCTTTCAACAGCTCGTCCCTTTTGTTTTAAAATGACCTAATAGCTGAATTGCTCAAGCAGGCCAGGCCAGCCCGACCCAGTTCAGCGCCTTGCCTTCTGCTGCTTCATTCAAATAAGTTCACAATGAATTATTCAGCCCTGCTGCTGGGGCGAGTGGGTCTTCTTGTTATAATATCTAATCAGCAACCTGGGAGGACGGTGTCATTTTTATAGACAGCTGCTGCTCACCTGGGGCAGACGAATAGTGTTCTTAGAAGAAGGGTCAGAATCTGCCTTTTCAAGGAGGCCGGTCTGTCCTCTGATCCCAGAGGCACAGCGCTGATCCTCAGGCTTTCCCAGGCTCCCTTTTGGTTGGTCCTCTTCCTGTGGTAGCAGAAAGCGACCCCAGCCCCTCCCAGCTCTGTTGTGACTCCTGTTGCCCCACATACCCCTACTGCAGTTGTCCTGTTGCCTCCATAATAAATCTCCACAAACACAGTGGCTAAAACAGTGTACAGTGATGATTTTATAGTCCTGTACGTCAGACATGCTACATGGGTGTCACTGGACTAAAATCAAGGTATCAGGGCTCGTTCCTTCTGTAGGCTCCAGGGAGGAATCCGTTTCCTGGCCTCTGCCGGCTGCTCCGGGCGCCCACATTCCTTGGCTCGCGGCCATTCCTCCACCATAAGCGCTAGCAGTGGAGCACGTCTTTTCCTCTCTGGCCCTGACCTCCTTTCCTGCCTCCCTTTGCCACTTATAAGGTTCCTTATGGTTACGATGGGTCCCCCTGGAGAACCCACCACTCTCTCCCTGTGTCAAGGTCAGCTGTGAGCAACCTTGACTCCCCTTTGCCATATGACCTAACCTGTTTACAGGCTCCAGACATTACGACGTGGATATCTTTGGGGGACATTATTCTGTCTACAACATCTACATTGCTCTGGCTCTGTTGTTCCTGGTTTTATGGAAATTTCCTTCGAGAAGAAAACCTCTGAGCTTCCCTGAGCAGGCAGTCTAGTATAATTTTAAGTGTGGGCTTTGGAGACAGATAGATCTGGGCCCATCTTAATTCTGCCATCTGTGAAGTAAGACGCATGACAGCAGACGACCAGTGGGCAAGTTGTTTCATTGTTCTGAGCGCCAGTGTTTTTCCTGTACCATGGGATTCTCAATACCCATCTTCCAGGGCTTTTGCAAAGATTAAACGAGATACTATCTGGAAAAGCAGTCCATAGATGGTAACGGTTGCTAAGATCATCACACATCTTTGTTTTCAGCCTGAGCGAGTGTGGGCATCGCCCGTTGGGAGGCGAGGCGGGGGCTGTGTTTTATTAGCTCCTTACCTGAACCCTGGAGGGGGCTGTGTGAGTGGCTTGGGGGCATTTGTATGACTCAGGACGTTTTGCTGTAGGCCCGCTATGCTGAGCGGTTGGCTGCTGGTTCTCTTCATTCGCCTCTCAGGTCTGGCTTCATTCAAATCCATTGTTATTTTCAGGGTGTGGGATTGCATGTGCCTTAGGCACAGATGACCTTTTTCTTTGTTTCTCTCAAGGTACCTGTAGATAATCTTAGTAATCTCCATCTTTAGATTAGTTCTCTTGTATCTTCCAAGATTTTGCCTCTGCCATCCATGTTATTCCTCGTGATACCTGTTGGAGGTAGAGATTGTTGTCCCTGTTTTACAGACAGAAAATGAAGACATGACTCCCTACCCCGGGTCACATGGCTGGTAGGTGGTGGAGCTGACCTCTAACCCTAGACTATCTGACCAAGTGCTCTTCCCTTTGGGTTCTAGCTGTCTTCTCCTCAGACGGCCAGCAGCTGTTGGATATTCTTGTTGAGCTTTGGGACTCTCCCTTTCCCCCTGTAATTTCTGTCCCCCTTTGTGGCAGCACATTCTTGGGGCCAGTGGCCTCCTGTTCACTCTTGTTTTTGACACGTGAAGGGCAAGGTGGCAGTCACATGGCGGCAGTCACACACAGCTGACTGTCCCTTTGGCTCCAGCGGTTTTTAGGGAGCGCCACTTCTCCAGGGTTCTTTCCCCACTGCTCTCATGGAAAGGTCAGGATATGGTGCTAAATCACGGGGCCATTTGTTTACTTCTTTTGCTTTCCAGGACTAGGTGCTCTGCGCGGAGGTGGCCGTGCTCTGTGTACCGGCCTTTCGGCTTTCTGTGGCTGTCCTGTTGAAGATGTTGGTTCCTCGTCCTCCTTTTTCTCCCTTTACCCATTCGAGGAAGCCTTGCGTCCCAGGCAGCCGCGTATCCCCTTTCTGGGTGCACTGGCCCTGTCTCTCAACCGGGCTCCCACTGCACCCCAGGAAAGTGTCGCGTCAGCAAGAGAAGCAGCAGCTTCCTGAAACGCAGTGTGTGCGGATGAATTATTCAGTGAGGCTCAGTCTAACTTGGTTAAGGCGGGAAGCATCCTTTTCTGTCAGAAACCACAGACGGGCAGGTTCCGAGGGAGGCCGGGACCTGATGTTTTGTGGCCGGACGACTGTGGCGTGTGGGCTCAGGCGGGGATCGGTGTGTGCCCTTGGCCTGTACTCACAGCAGCCTGGCGCCCTGGAAGCAGTCGGGGCTGCCGGGGACAGAGGAGCGAGACGCAGCTCCATCCCGCCCCCACTCCCTCGTGGTAGACACAGGGATCTGGGGCAGAGCAAGGCAGACTGCAGGGCGAGGAAGGAGGGTCCCAGGCAAGACCTCCCACCACACACAGACAGGGCGGCACGTCTGTATTCACGGTATTTAACGTCACAATAAAGTGAAGGAGTTTGTGGCGTTTTCAGTGCTGTTCAGATTAATGTGTATTCTGACGTGATGATGAGGAACTGGCTTTTGTCCAAGAGGTGAGATATGCAAAAATAACCTTTAAGTTTCTCATAATTAACCTTTAATGATATTCTCTCGCTTTAGCAATATATTTTATGCTTCAAAAATGTAACAGACAGAAAGACGTGAGTGCTGCTTGCATCCAAATGCCTGGCAAAAGTGGTCGCGTTGACATAGGAGTTTCTGCTTCTCAGCACTTTTGGTCGGGCTACCAGGCGGGTGAACTAGGGAAATAACCCCAGGAGCCCTTGGCCTGTGGCCGTGAGGACCTTTCTGCCCATCAGTCCAGGGATTGCTGTTTTCGAGTCTTCACTGCTCAGCCCCGCTCTGTATAGTGCCTCCCACCATGGCCCTCAGCAGCCCACATGCTCAGTGCAGGGGCTTCCCGCATCCTCACGTCCCTTGACTGTTTGCAGTGTTGGACCCCGGAGACCGATGGACTCATTATCAGAGTCCTGTCTAGTTGATTCTGTGGAGCGCCTAATCCACGCCAAGCGCTGTGGGTAAGACCTCTGATCTACCCCAGAGCTTAGGCCTCGTGCGGGCCGCACCCCCAGAGCACAGTGACAGAGGGGACAGGAAAGTGCCATGATGAAGGGAGGCAGGAGGGTGGTGCAGGCAGGGCCGCTGTCTGTATGAGTCAGGGCTCTCCGGAGAACAGAGGCAGGTGTGTGTGTGTGTGTGTGTGTGTGTGTGTGTACTATAAGGAATTGGCTCAGGGGCTATGGAGGCTGACAGCTTCCAGGATCTGCAGTTGGCAGGCTGGGGACCCGGGAAAGCTGCTGTGTAGTTCTGGTCTGAAAGCTGGCAGGCTCGGGACTCAGGAAGAGCTTAGGTTTCATATGCGGACTGAGAGCAGGAAGAAGACCAATGTCCCAGGTCAAGCCAGTCAGGCAGGGGGAGTTCCCCCTACTTGTGGGAGGGTCAGCCATTGAGCTGCTGTTTTGGCCTTCAATGGCTTGGGCACGGCCCACCCACATCAGGAGAACAATCTGCTTTAGTGAGTCTGCTGTTTCAGCTGTTAATCTCATCCAAAAACATTCCTGCAGACACACACAGCATAATGTTTAACCGCTTATCTGGGCACACTGCCCCGTCAAGTTTACACATAAATTGAGCTGCTGCAGCCTCTTCCCCTCAGAGTTCACTCTCCCCCCATCTTTTGCTCCTTACCCTCTGTTCCCAGGCCTCCAACCATCATCTTTAGGCAGATACTTTCAGTGCTTGACCACTGACCCTGCTGGGTTGAGGCATTAATTAGTTAAAACAAAACAAAACCAAACCCCCGAAAACACTTAAGGATAAGTATTGACTTACCAATCTTTTGACTTGGGGCCAAGGAATTTTTGGTTTTCCCGGTGCAGATTTGCTGTTTGTGGGTGAGTTCCATCTTTTTCTCACAGGTCATCTCATAACATCTTGCTTACAATTTCTGCTTTAGATTTCTTCAAAGTGGAGGGGCAATAAGGACACTTGTGAAGGCATCTGGGTACGGAGTCATTCTAGAGTTTTATGACCCCACCGGCACTATTTTATAGTGGTATCAGCCCTCTCTAACTTGGCAGCCATCTTTAAGCGGCTCAGCTTTACGGAATCTCTCTAAGTATTTGACTTAATTTTCACAGAAACAACACCATCTTCCTCGGTGTCCTCATGGTCCATTATTCCATATATTATTTAGTTATGTGATTATAATAAAAAGTACAGCCAGCACAAACAAGTTTGGGAATCAACATAACTGACTCTTGGTACACGTATAACCTCGAGTGATGGATCAAGACGGGCAGTGCATCCTGGTGGGGAATTTTGACCTGTGGTGAAAGTGCTGATAGATGTTCATCTTGGGGGTGGTTGCTGATGTGTAGCCTTTGCCGATTTCCTTGGTGTAAATACTCGCTCTGTGCTGATTTCCAATTACTGATGGTTAAGCACCCCCAACCAGTTCAAAACCCCCTGAAAAAGTAACACCTGGCTTTCCCCAGTGGGTGAGCGCTGACGCCAGCACACACTGCCCACCCGTCTCCAGTCCTGGGCAGGCAATGGGCCTCAGGCATTGAGTTTCATAGAGGAAATGGAGAGCGGTGGTTTTTCTGACTCCTGGATGAAGGGGAGACCAGGTAAGACAGCTTTCATTGAACTTGAAAATCAGGAGGTCTCAGGCCTCCTGTCTTCCCCCAGCAGCCAGCTCCTCCTCCTGCTCCTAAACCCTGGCTCCCCCCTCGCCCCCCCGCTTCACCACCACCCCTCCTCTGCCAGGCCCTCCAGGCCCTTCCCTCTGCCTTTCTGCTGCCAGTGATCCTGTGGGGCCTGCTTTGCTCAGATGGCGCTTTGAGCTTCTCTGGCTCTTTACTCTTCCTACAGAATTTCTCTGTTCTGTGTCCCAGCCCTTAGGGTCCCACCAGGCAGTTGGCTGACGCATTTAATCAGCATTTTCAGCCAAGGTGTTGGCTTAAAAAAGCTTCGTGTACTTCCGTGCCTGGATGACAGGTGATTCATGTAGGTGTTTCAGGTCCCAGGGCGCCACTCAGGGCCTCGTGTGCCTGTGCTTGTCTCTGTTGATGGCTACGACCATCTCCGATTGCTGGAAACACGTTTCTGGAATCCCTCCATGACTCGTCCTGTTACCTGGGGGTACGGACTGAAGCAGGTTCTTCCCCTGTCGGGTAGGCTGGGTCACAATTAGACATCACATTCTGAGCATCCCACTCTGGGCTTTCATGCTTTTTGATTCCAATCGAAAGGTGGTCTTTGGAGTCAGAAATTTTTATGGCTGTGTTTTCACACATTGTTTGAAAATTTCCCCTGAAAAAATGCACGTCCCAGTGTGTCAGGTAAATGGCCCTTGGTTTGCCTTTGCAAGCACGTGCTGCACATCAGAAGCGGGGGTGCGGTTTGGCGGCACCAGAACCATCTGCGCCTCAAGGACTGAGGCGGGAGACCTTGATTGAAGAACCGACATAATGGAGCCTTGCTACTTAGACTCACTGAATACAGACCCATTTGTATAAAAAGCTCTGTTTGTTGGAAGATGAGCTGACTTCAGAAGCCGATTTTCATGCTGAAGAGCAGAGTGTGGCGTGTGTAATGAACAGAGTTTATCTTTGTGTGGAATGAGAAATAATTTGCTAAGCCAGTAACTTCTGTATTTCCCAGATACCCATGCATTTCACACACAGCCTGGGGTCTGGAGCGTAGGAAATCGCCTTACTTCACAGAGCTCTTAAAGGACCCCTGATGTCAGTTCAATTTTCAGAAATTAAAGGATTAAATGCTTTCTGTTTTCTCCGAAGACTGGCTAGCACTTGATCTGTTTCGTTAAAATGACTCCTTTGGTGCAGTGTTCCCGCAGAACCAATCACGGGCCGCCGGGGCGCTGCCAGAACCCGACCTTTAGGCCCGGCCATCATCTGAGCCGGGACCCAGACGAAAGCCAGTTGCCGGAGGTGTTGGAGAGGTGGCAGAAGCAAACACACACGAACCTGGAGCATTGAACGCGAAGACACAAAGCACCAGGGCCCTTAATCTCCCCACTCCCACTCTCCTTTCCAAACCAATATAGTCCTTGGGAAAGCCTGGCAATTAACAGAGGCGGCAACATTATTTGTATTTCTGTCCTGCCAAATCTGAGTCCTAGGGAGTTAATGTGAATGAACCCCTGAGCCCAGAACGTAGGGGAAAATGCTTGTTATTGGCAAGAAATGCTGTTGTCATTAAATCGCTCTGAGATCTGTCTTCTGGGGGTCTTCTGGGCTAATTGGCGGGTAGAGTGGGGAGCTGTTTGTGTAGCACAAAGAAGGGGGCTCAGGAGAGGACGCTCACTTTGGAGAGTCAGGGCTTCCGATGGGTTACGCGACAGGAAGAAAAGGTGTTGATCGAGTGCTGACGTTCCGCCTTTTTTACGTGGATTCCGTGAGAGAAGTAAGCCAGACAGAAAAGGATGTGTGCGGCTTTTCCTCAGGTCTTTCAAGGGTGGTGCATGGCTAGCGCCATTCTGATGCCCAGGAGAAGTGTTAGTTTCTTAGTTCCCTATGCGCCCGGGCTGGCTCCCTTGGGGGAGCCCTGGCTGCTAACAGCTGACTTAAGGAATGCTGGACCCTTTTCATTCTTTGTCTCATTCAGTCCTTATAGCCACCCCTTTAAGATAAGGACGGTTATGTCACCATTTCACAGATGGAGAAATGGAGGCTTAAAAATGCTGAGTAACTTGCTTGGTGAGATCACAGCTAGAAAATGGTGAACCAGGGCTGGAACCCAGATCTGTCTGACTCTGTGTTAGTTATCTGTTGCTGTTTAACAAATTGCCACACACTTCGTGCCTTAAAAGAACACATTTCTCAGTGGGTGCAGCTCCAGAATCCAGGCGCGGCTTTGCTGAGTCCTCTGCTTCGGGGTTTC
>NC_138054.1:90947609-91262609 GCF_964194185.1 Rhinolophus hipposideros | reverse complement strand
CTTTTTTCCCTCTGCTGATCTTACTCTGTGTCCTTTTGCTGTAATAAAGCTTATCATGACTATGTCCATATGTTGGGTTCTGTGAGTCTTATTCTATCACCAAACCTGGCAGTGGTCTTGGAGTCCCCTAACACGGAGTCAGGGAAGGTGTCCTGGTGAGGTGACATTTACTTAAGACCTTAGGAACAGTAGGGGTGAGAAAAAGGGTGTTGGAAAGCATCCTAGGCAAACCCCAGAACTTGTGTAAAGGCCCTGGGGGAGGAAATGAAATAGGTGAGAGTGGATAGAGGTGTTGACTGGAGGGTGTAGTGTGAGATCGGCCCAGAGACGTGGGTATAAAATTCTAGATTATGTTGGGCCGTTTAGCCATGTTAAGGAATTTGGACTTTACCTGAGTTCTAATGCAAAAATAGAAAAGACTAGCCCCATTTTTAAAGAAAATAAGATCCCTTTGCTGGTCTCCCACAGCGAGTATGTGACAGAGCTTGTCATAGATTTAGGTCCATCTGGCATCTCAAAAGCCTGGATTTTTTCAGATATTTGTAGAGACAATGGCAGGACATAAGCCTTCCTGAGAAAGGTTATCGAGGACACTCAAGCCAGGGTGCTCTTTTCTGTCCTTTTGCTCTGGATCTGCTGTTTATTCAGGGTCACTATGAAAGAGTACTGTGCACAGTCACCACTGGGGGTGGGGTGGGGAAAGTTCTGTGACCCAGGGTCCTGTCCCAGATGTGACAGGGTGTCTGTGCTGGAATTCCAACTGTGTGAGGTTTCTGCTTCAGGCACTGTACTTAATTCGTTTTTGCCTCGGTTTCTGTGTCTATAAAATGGGGATAATAATACTGCTTAATCAATAGTCTTGTTCATTTATAGTTTTACTGAAGTGTGATTGATGTACAGTAAACTGCACATATTTAAAGTGTACAACTTGATACTTTTTGACATACGTCTGAAACCCTTGCCACAATGAAGATAACAAACATATTTGTCACTCAGAAAGTTTCCTTGTGCCACTTTATAATCTATCTCTCCTGCCCCCTTTTCATCTCCAGACGAAAATTTGTTTTCTGTCACTATAGAGTAGTTTGCATTTTCTAGACTTTTATATAGATTGTGTCATATGGTATGCACCCTTGTAGACATGGCTTCTTATACTCAACATGATTATTTTGAAATTCATCCATGTTGTTGCACGTGTCATAACTCATGCCTTTTTAATGACTGAGTAGTACTCCATTTTTAGATATACCACATGTTTTTCTGTATTCACCTGTTGACGCACAGGTCTGTTTCTAACTTTTGACTATAACAAATAAAATTGCTATGAACATTCATGTACAAGTTTTTATGTAGATGTACACTTTTTTCTTTTGGGAAAATACCTAGAAGTGGAGTGGTTGGTAGGTGTGTGTTTTAACTTTATAAGAAACCACCAAACTGTTCTTCAAAGTTGTTGTATCATTTTGCATTCCAACGAGCAGTATATGAGAGTTCCCATTGCTCCACATCTTCACTAACCCTTGGTGTGGTCAGTTTATTTATTTACTTAAAGATTGTTTTCAGCTAATCTACTGAATGTGGGGTTGTATTCCTAATGACAGATGACATTGGTCATTTTCTCTTGTGCCTATTTGTTATCCTTACATCTTCTGTGATGAAGTTTATATTAGAATATTTTGCCCATTTACAATTGGATTGTTTTCCTGTTATTGAGTTGTAAGTGTTCTCTGTATATCCTAGATAGCAACTTTTTATTGGATATGTGCTTTACAAATATTTTCTCTTAGTCTGTTGACTTGCCTTTTTATTTTCATAACAGGATCATTTAAAGGAAAGTGTTTTAAATTTTTGTTTTATATTTTATTTATTATTTTTATAACTTTTTATTAGTTTCAGGTGCACAAAACAATGTAATAGTTAGACATTTATCATTTATATCCCTCACACTGTGTCAATCCCCCTCTCCCATCCACGATCCCTCTGACATCGCACACATCTGACATCGCCGTTACATTTCCACTGAATCTATTCCTAATGCTGGACTCCACTTCCTGTAACTATATATATATAGTTACTTTATATACTTGTAACTTTATATATATATGTATATATGTATATATACATATATATATATATAAAATTGTAGTTGACATTCATTATTGTTCAGCTTCAGCTTAGTGTTTTAAATTTGGATGAATGCAATATTGTTGAGTCTTTTATGGTTCATGCGTTTTGTGCCATATTTATGAAATCTTTGTCAAACCTCTTATATTTAGGTCGATCATCTTTTTAGGTTGGTTTTTGTATGTGGTATGGGATAGGGTCAAGGTTCCTTTTGCTATGGCTGCCTCCTTGTTCCAGCATTATTTGTTGAAATGATTATCATTTAATCATTGTATTACCCTGGCGTCTGTGCTGAAAATCCATTGATCATATATGTGAGGATCTTTTTCGAAGATTTCTGTCCTGTCCCATTTTTCTATATGTCTGTATTTGTGCTAATACCACACTTTATTAATGTAGCTTTATATTTTCAAATCAGGTAGTGTAAGTATTCAAATTTGGTCATTTTCAAAATTATTCTGGCTTTTCTAAGTGATTTTCATTTCCATATACATTTTAGACTAACCTTGTCAGTTTCTACAGAAAACCTTATAGGATTCTGATTAGGATAGCATTGAACGTATAGATAAATTTGGAGAGAATTGACATCTTAATAATTCTAAGTTTTCCTTTCCATGAACATGGTATATCTCTGTTTTCTTTAATTTCTTCTTAGTAGTGTTTCATGGCTTTTATTGTACAGATTTTTTACATATTTTGGTCAAATATTTGGTGTAATATTTCTTGATATTGTTGTAAATGACATTGAAAAAATTTTCAACTGTCTATTGTTGCTGCTAGTATATAGAAATACAAGTGATTTTTGTATATTGACCTTGAATCCTGAAAACTTGCTAAACTCACTTATTAGTTTTGGTAACTTTTTAGTTGGTGTATAAGATTTTCTGTCTAAATGACCATGTCATCAATGAATAAAGGCAGTTTTATTTTTTTCCATTTCATTCTGTATGCCCCTTATTTCTTTTTCTTACCTTATTGTAATGGCTAGGACTTTCAAGACAATATAGAACAACAATAGTGGAGCAGAAATCCTTGCCTCATTTCTGATATTAGGGGAGAAAGCATTCAGTTTTCTACCATTAAGTGTGATGTTAACTGTAGGTTTTTCATAGGTGCCTTTATCAGGTTGAGGAAGTTTTTTTCTGTTTCTAGTTTGCTGAGACTGTTTTTGGGGAATGGATTGATTTCTAATTTTGACATTGTTATAAACTCTCAAGAAGTAAAAATAGTGCAAAGAGATTCCCTGTACCCTTTACCCAACTTCTCCCAATGATAAATATTACACAACTATAGGATGTTTTCAAAACCAGGAAATTGAAATTGGCATAATACTATTACCGTGTTTCCCCGAAAATAAGACCTAGCCAGACAATCAACTCTAATGTATCTTTGGAGCAACAATTAATATAAGACCCGGCCTTATTTTAGTATAAGACCGGGTATAGTATAATGTAATATAATATAATATAATATAATATAATATAATATAATATAATATAATATAATATAATATAATATAATATAATATAATAAAATATAATAAATATAATATAATATAGTGATGTAATATAATATAATACCAGGTATTATATTGGACTACAGACCTTACTTATATTTCTGCTGTGAGTTTTTATTATGAATGGATGTTCAATTTTGTCAAATGCTTTTTCTGTACCTATTGGGCTGGTCATATATTTTTTCTTTTTTAGTCTGTTAATATAGTTGATTACCTTAATTGGTTTTCAAGTGTTAAACCAACCTTTTACTTGGCTGTCACGTAGTCTTATTTTTATATATAACTGGATTTTATTTGCTCGATTTTTAAAAAGGATTTAGCATGTATGTTATGAAGGATATTGGTCTATAGTTATCTTTCCTTATAATGCCTTTGTTTGGTTTCAGTATTGGAGTAATGCTAGATTCATGAAATTTGTTGGGAAGTGTTCCCTGTTCTATATTCTGGAAGAGTTTGTGTTCAGTTTGTGTTACTTATTTAAGTGTTTGGTATTCATCCGTGGAGTCATCTGGGCCTGGGGTTTTCTTTGTGGGCAAGTTATTTAACTGCACATTTAATTTCTTTAATAGGTAAAGGCCTATTCAGGTTATCTGTTTGTGAGTGAACTTGGATACTTCGTTTCTTTTAAGGAATTGTCCACTTCATCTAAATGATCAAATTGATTGCCATTATATTGTTCATAATATTCCCTTAAT
This sequence comes from Rhinolophus hipposideros, assembly GCF_964194185.1. NCBI lineage: Eukaryota > Metazoa > Chordata > Mammalia > Chiroptera > Rhinolophidae > Rhinolophus > Rhinolophus hipposideros. The sequence goes on along the minus strand of NC_138054.1, from coordinate 91,258,274 downwards.
ATACATTTAATATTTGTAGAACTTGTAGTGGTGTACTCTTTCTCATTCCTGACGTTGGTAATTTGTGTCTTCTCTTTTCCTGATCAGGCTATTTACAGATCAGTTTCATTGATCTTATCAAAGAGCCATTGAGTTTTCTCTTGGCATCACTGCCCTGCACTGTCAGTATCTGAAAACGGTTGCTTCGTGTATTACGTCCTTTCAAAGACGTTTTTTAGAATGAGAGGGTCAATCCAGGCCTTGTCACTCCAGCTCCTGTGACGCTTATGCTTCAAGGTCCTACCATCCAATAAATAGCCTTTCTTCTTGCAATTCATACAGATTCCCTGAGTCACTTTCTCTCATTTCCTGAAGATTATAGCACCTGAATTCATTGTCTCTTTCCAACACCACACCTGTCGTAATTCTTGGTGATTTTAATATCCACATAGAGACCCTTTCAAAACCAAAGCGTATTAGTTACAATAAGTAATGTTCTTTGCTGTTACAATCAGACCTCAAATCACAGTTGCTCAATTCAATCAAATATTATTTCTTTGCCATATTCAACACACTTCTCTAGTACTCACCTGATAAATCTACCTTTGTACTTTTTGGAGACTTGCATCCAAGCAACCCACTGTGGCCGGAAAAATCACATAGGAAAGCCACTTGGTTTCATTTTAAATTGACAGCCCCTCCCCCTGGTCCTAGTGCTACCCAGAGATTCTGCACCATCCAGTAGCCTTTCTACTTTGTTGATACCTGTGCCAAACTGGGTCACAGCTTCTCTTCTCTCAGACTGCCGTCTTCCTGCTACTCAGTCTGAGCTCTGGACCTTACTTCCGGTTTCACTGAGAGAATAGAATACGTCAGAGGAGGATTTCAGCGTGTGCCCGTCAGCCCATCTACCTGCCTACCTATGTCAACGTCCATCCAGGCAGCCTTCCCTCCTGTCCCTGTGACGACCTGTCTGAGCTCCAGCCACAGCCAACTCTGCTACCTGTCACTAGGTCCCATTCCTTGTCCCCTACTCAAGGCCATCATCCCTGCAATTGTCCCCTCTCTCTTTTTATATCTTAGTTTTTTTCCTCTCTATCAGTAATTCTATCCCCATAAAACAGTCTGGAGTATCTTCTCTCTTCAGATAAAGGCGTCTCCTTGCAGCTATACTGCCCCAGCTTCCAGCTTCTTTCTGTGGCAGAACAAGTTGGCCGGTGTCTTCTTTCCAGCCCCTTCTTTCCAGCCCCTTCTTTCCAGCTCCTCTAGTTCTGCCTCAGACTCAGTCAGGCTTTTGTCCACCTCACTCCACCTGAAAAGCGCTTGTTAGGGACACCAAGTCCAGTGGTTGAGTCCCGGTCCTAACCTCACTGACCTGACTAGTGTCAGGGGACCACTCTGCTGGCTCGCTCTTTCTGCTCCTTTTCAGTTCCCTTAAGCGTCTCCCTTTGCCCTCAGCCTCTTAACCTGGAGTGCCCCAGACGCAGCAGTTGGTGAATTCTCTCCTTCTCTGCCCATCACTCCCTGGAGACCTCCTCCAACCTATAGCTTTTCCTGCCAACTGTATGCTGATGACCCCAAATTTATAATTCCAGCCCAGCTTTCCCCTGAATTTCAGACTCTTGTCTGCTTGGGTGTCAAATAGCATCTCACACTTAACATGTTGAAAACAAGACTCGATTTATCACCTCCTAAAATGCTCACACCCGGAGCTTTCCTGTCTCAGGAAATGGCGACTCCAATGTGCCCTACTGCCTGCAAGGCTTCCTGGACTCATTTTCCTCTCTTCCCTCATCTAAATCCATCAGTGAATCCTGTTGGCTCTACCTTCAAAATCCACCCAGAATCCATTGACGTCTTCCAAACCCTCACTACTTTCATTCCCAGTAATGTGTCCCACCCGCGTCTTTCTCCCGCACTGCCATTAGAGCTCTCTGTCAGGATTTCCTTTAACACACTCACGTTCATTCATGTCACCGCATTACTCAGAAGCCCCCAGCGGCTCCTGTCCTGCTCAAGGACTACAAAGTCCTGCGGGATCTGGCTCTTGCCACTGTTGTGGCCTCGTCTCCTGCTTGTTTGCTCTGCTCAGCCATGACAGTGCGTCCTGCTGCCTCAGGGTTTCTGCACGTTCTGTTGTCTCTGCTTGGCCTGCTCTCGCCAGGGGTCCTCATGGCTCCCTGCCTCACTTTCTCCACATGTCTCCTCAAGTGTCACCTTCTCAAGGAAGCGCTCTTTGGGCACCCTCATCACACAGCACCCGGCCCTGTCTCATTCTTCTTCCTCTCCTGTCACCTGGCTGTATACTTGTGACTTTCTGTGTCCCCATACTAGAATACTGGGCAGGTCTGCTGTGTTCACGGCCGTGCTCCCTGGCGCCTGGAGAAGTGTGCAGGGCCTCAGCAAATCCTTTGAGAATGAATACATTTCAACCCATGTCCTCAATTAATAGACATAAAAATCCCAGGGCTTCCTTTAATATTAATCTAAATTTCGGAAATTAAATATGATGACTGAAAAGAAATACATCACTTAAACTTTGAACATGCATTTTTATCATTAATAACTGTTATAAAAAATTTATGCTAATTTTTAAAGATTCAAACTGTACAGAAATGCGTAATAAAAAGTGAAAGATGGCCCTTTCCACATTTTCTCCCATCACTATGTCTTCCCATCACACTTTTCACAGTTGGTCACCTCTGTTGACAGTTTTGTGCATTTCTCTACGTAGATAGTACATACATACACACACTCACATACACACACACACACACATACACACACACACAGATTTTTTTTAAAATGGTATCTTGTTATGTAGTATTTAGACCACCTTTTTTACTTAAAAATATACCAAAGATCTTTTTCGATGCTGGTACCTCTAGATGTTCTGCGGCAGACGTGGAGATTTTGTTCTGGCCCCTCCCCAAGGGGCCTGCCACCTTGTTAAGATCACGGTGTCAAAGCCACTCCCTGGAAAGCCTGGGTTCTCTGAGAGTAATATTCCTCACTTGAGAACCTCGAGGGCATTTTCCCCACTACTTTTCTGCTACCTACTGGTCTGATTCATTAGTTCACAGGTTCCTGTGGGGCCAGGCAGTGTGTATCTTTGTACTTTTGAACCTTCCCTCGCTGTGGACTCAGTAGATACTTGTTGGATGGATGGAGAAGTGGAGAATGGAAAGACCAGCTTCTCTTCCATTTCCCCGCTAAGCAACACTGCCAAATGCTTTATAACTCAAATTGTGTGGGTTTGCTGGCTGGGGCCTGAGCTCTCTTACTTTAGGCTACCAGGTGAAGTTGCTGGCTTGCTCAGCCGTGATGGAGATTGGCATTTTTTAAAACAAACAACAGCAGCGACAATAACAACAATAAAAATGACAGCACTTACTGAGTGTTTACTATGTATGGGCACTGAGATTAAATGCTTTAGATACATTGTCTTCTTTAATTTCCCAACAGTGTACATGAATTAGATACTATTATTATTTTCATTTTGTACAGTAGGCTCAGAGAGGTAAAGTAACTTGCTCAAGAATGCACAGCTAGTTAGTGACAGAGCCAAGATTCAAACCAGGGCTGCCTGATCCTGAGCCCAATTTCTCAGCTCAGCCTCTCCCTTCTCTTCTGGAGGTCCAGGTTTGCATAGAATTGTTCTTTCCTGTTGGAATTGGTTGCATTTTTAATTGCAGAAAGCACCCGACCTGTGATTAATAGATTAATATGGAAACTTTTTTCCCCCTGAGAATTTAGTTCTTTAATTTGCACATAAAACTAGTAGTGAAAAGCCTCTCTCCAGCTCCAGAATAAGGAATTCTCTCCCACCCACCCCCTCCAACAAAACAAAATGAAACAAAACAGAACAGAACAAAACACAACAAAACAAAAAACCCCTAGGAAACAAAATAAAAAACCCTTGTATGACTTCAAAGGGGTCAGTCAACCCAGTTCCCTGACTACTTGATTTCCTTGGCTGCCTTTTGCTTTAGGAAAGAGAAGATGTGCTCATGAGTTATACCCAGGAGAACAGACATTTAGGTCCCAAGTTGTTTGTTATGGCAGCAGTAAACACTTTGGACAGAATCATCAACTGTTTGTCAAACTCGCGATCCTACAAATCTGAGTTTAAAAGAAGAAAAAAATGCTATCTGTGGAGATTTTGTTAAAGTTCCACTTGGTTGGCATGCTTGCAATGCATACTGTAACAAAGCTTTAATATAATTAAATTTTAAATTCCATGTAGAATCTAGTGGGTAGGCAGATGTACCGGTATGTTAAACTTTATGTCGCTTGAAAATGGTTTTCAAGTACATCAGAGGGAGACCATCCAGCTGTAAAATTATCTGCTTTATGATGCCACATCACAGCTCTGATCTTTTTCTTTTAATTAAAAATGTACCTTAAACTTGAACCATCCCCACTCTGCTACCTCTTCGCCTCTTTCTTAGAATTTACCGACAGAAGATGAAGTAGCATGACTGTGCTGCGAACCTTTGGGGATGTTTATGCAGGAAATCACTTTTCAATTAAATATTAATTTTTGTGGCTCTTCAGCTGGGCTTGGCCCCTCTCCAGGCCAAAGGGTAGCCCCGCACGTCTCTGTTGTGTGAGGGTTGTCCAGGTTGTGAAGCCTTTCATTGGTCAACACTTGCAACCTCTTATAGCCCGTTCCAGAAATAACGAGAGTCATAGGACTTGCAAAGGTGGGGAGTTGACGCTTACCCAGCGCTTCCTGTCCTGGCCAAGGGGTGAATGCCCGTAGAAGGTGTTTGGTACGTCAGGGTCCCTGCTAGGACCCTTTGCTCATATTCCCCCCAAAAGCTTTTCTTACAGACTTTCCGATGTCTGATTTCTTTTCCCCTGGGAACATTATCCCTTTAATTTGATGTTTCATTCTCTGTTAAAATATAGGTGACAGGCAGACAGGTGATCAGTCTTTGACCCCTGGACATGGCTCAAGTCCCCAGGTCTTTCAAGACCATAAAGATGGTGGATATCTGGCCAGGAAATGGCCTTTGCAGAGAGAAAAGGACACAGAAGGGCAGACTGGGTGCCAGAACCCTGGCTTAGCTAATTAGCAGCTGTAAACATACTCAGTGTTCCTTTGTAAGGAGATCAATCTTAGAAGGTACCTGTGATAGAACCTGGCACACAGCAAGCACTGAGTAAATATTGGCTATTATTATTATGAATATTTTATTGTTCTAATTATAACCAGATCCCCGTAGGCCCTCTTTAGGATCCTTCTGGAATCTACCAACGTCGGGCAGAAGAAAGGGAAACAATGACGGGCAGAAGGAAGAGGTCTTCCTGCTGCCCAGGAAGACCTCTTGGGCCTCAGACGGGCATGACCTGAGGGGTCCTGTTGGTTAATGCCCCCATGTTTTCAGGACAGGAAACGGGGGCTCCCAGCAGAGAAGGAGGAGCTGGCTCCCTGGCTTCGCCTGTTCTGTCCAGTGTGGCTGCTTCCCCTCACCCCAGCTTCGTGAGCACCAGGAAGGGCCAAGCAAGGCTCAACGGCTGGGATGGGGCTGTTCCTTGCAGCCCTCAGTCCCTCTGTTGGGATGACTGCCAAGTGCCCGCGGCTGTCTTAGGGAGCCCTGCCGACTGCCACCATCCTCCCAGGCTGTAGAGAGAACTGCCAGCCAAAGATGGTCTCCTTAGCTGTTAAAGAACCTTCCATTTTGCAGCAGCCCCCCTGCTTTCTCGCAGCCCTACTGTGCATCCAGCACCACCCACCTCCCATTCCAGGAGCTGCCACGTCCCCCCTGCCCCACAGCGTGGTTGTCATGCTGCTGATCAGTGCCCGGCCTCACGAACTGCAACCCCTTGGCGCCGGGGTGGCGGTGGGTGCTTTGCTCCCTGGGGGTCGGACGTGGGAGCTCGGCCTGGAGCGACTTGCTCTGGGGACTCAGGAGAACCCCAACTCGCCCCGCCGCCCAGGGGCTTTCAGAGGTTGGTCTGGGAAACAGCCCACATGCGTGCGACTAGGGCAGGTGCTGCAGGTGTCTACACCCTGGGCCACACTGAGTTGTAGGTGCTTCCAGAAGGGTGCTGGCTCTGAGGGTCCACAGCTCCCTGGCAGGTGGAGGGGTGTCTGCAGCAAAGTGAGATGGGCCACGACTCAGACACGCTTGGCGGATGTTGGTGAGAGCCGAGCCCGTGGACCGTGCGCTGAAGGTCAGACATAGCGCATAGGTGTCCAGCTACCTTCCAATCGGTTATTATGTATTTGGAGTATCAGTCGCATCCTCAAGTATTAGTCTCCACAAGAAAGAAAAGCTTCCTCAAGACATCTCTGAGTGTTCCCGAGTTAGCACTGTTCAGAGCCACTTAGATGTGTGAAACCTGCATTAATTATCTGCTCACCTAATCCCCTCCTTAGTGTCAATGGCTGGCTTTCTCCATCTGTTTCTCTGGATGGAGCTGGCTTTTCTGGTCTGATTATTCTTCTGGTCGGTGTGGGATCTCTTACTGGTGCCTTGAGGGGACCCTCTCCTGCTACCACCCGTGAAGGGAGACATCAGCATCTTTCCACGGCGACAACCCACATCTACAGCTAACACAAGACTCTTTTTCCCGAAGGAACCGAGATGCCCTGCATGTCATTTCATCCAATCGTCTCACCCTCTCTGAGGAGCCATCACAGGAATATTACTGCACATGCCTAACTGTGGGTGACCGCAGCTTCAAGGCGAACACCCCCCTTGCCTAATGATAGGACAAAAGTATATTTTTGGTCAGTTCAAAATCTCGACTTTTAGGGATTTAGATAAAGTAGTCAGATGTCAATTTATATCCCTTGTGCTAATTTGATGTATGAACATGTAGAAAGCCATATGAATATAAACTAAGTTATTTGTAGAAATGTGGCTTTTCCATTCTTGAATCTTATGAAATAGATTTTATTCCAATTCTCCGTGTGCATGTTGTCATCGGCAGAGCCACTCTGTGTGTCATTGGACACAGGACATTTCACCCCTCTGTTGTTTGAGTTATTCCACTTTTTGCATCTAGGTATGAAGCTGTGCTGTACATTTTATTCCCTGTGTCTCAGTGAGCTCAGGTTGCCACCACAAGAAACAATAGACCGCGGCGGAAGCAACAGGAATTTATTTACTCACAGTTCCGGAGGCTGGAAGTCTGAGATCTGGGTGCCGGTGGGTTCGCTTGATGAAGGCTCACCTGTGGCTTACAGACGGCCACCTTCCTGCTGTGTCCTCAGTGACCTGTCCTTGGGAGATAGATCTTTCTCTGTCTCTCTTCTTATAAGGCCACACAGATTTAAGGGATTAGTACCCCACCCGTGTGACCTCATCTAACCTTAATTACCTCCCATCTCCAGATATAGTTGCATTGGGAGTTGGGGCTTTAAAATATGAAATTGGGGACACACACAATTCAGTCCCTGCCCCATGCCACAAAGCTCAACATATATACTACTAGGCAGGATTTTTAAATTGGCCTTGTGGGTATATGTTTGTGATTTCTGTATTATAAGGACTCATTCTTGTTTCCAGAGCCCTTCATAAGGCTTGTTTATACAGACATCAGAACTTGCAATCGTGAGGTCATAACACTGAGAATAATTGCAAAACTGCGTCAAATTTATTTGCCTCCTTTTACCATTTCCATCTGGTGACCTCTATAAGCACCCCAAACGCGTATTGATTGATGTCATTTTAATTGATGTGTCTTCTCTGGGTAGTATGTAATTATTCACAGCAGAGCAATGGAGGATACTCCCTATAATTTGCAACTGTAAGAATTCAACTGTAAGTTGGTTATTGGTGTCTTACAACAAACCGTGAGGAAACCTTGCTTATTCATCCCGTTTCACAAATGCAGAAACAGGGGAGGGAAGGTGAAGAAACGGGCCCAGAGGTGCACAGCCAGGCTTGATCTTGGACGGACTCTCCTTCTCCCAGAGTTGTGTCCCTTTTGCCGAATCACTCAGCTTCAGGGAGAAGTAATGGGAGGACAGAGAGGTTCAGTGACAGGGCTAAGCTCTCTCGGCAGAAAACGAGTCCTTTGTACCGGGGCCCTTCTCGCCACATCTAAAAATCCATGTTAACCGCACGAGGCAGAGAAGCCTCTGGTGCTCTGGGGCTACCCCTCGGCCGTCGGCCTTCCTCCTTCCTGGGCCCAGAGCAGGGAGGGCAGGTCCCACTGCTCCGTCATGGCTCAGGTGGGATGCAGGTCCCTGTTCATCTCGCCTTAAATATGGGTTTTAGTGGGCTGCCGGCTTAGTCATCTTTTGTATTTATGGAAACCACTAAAGACTTCAAAAGAGGGTTTAATTCAATGTGAGGTTCTGTCTTCGAAGGAATTTGTTTAATAGTGCAGGGAAAATTGGACTTTTAATACAGGAGGAGCAGAGCTGCTCTGTAACGGAAAAAGAAAATGGCAATAGGGTTGGAAAGTACCCGGGAAACCGCTGGGCTGGGGGGGGAGGCGATTCAGGATCGTGGGGCCGCCAGCCCAGCAGAGGCCTCCGTGGGCCAACAGCTGCCCTCCGGAAGGCAAGGGAAGTGGCAGTTCAGTATCCGGTGGCCCTGGGTTGGTGGCAGGAGCCGGAGCCTACTGATGGGATGGAGCAATATTAACCCACGAGTTTGTGGGCCCCTGGGGGCCGGGACAATTGCAGTCACTGGGTGTCCCCAAGCATGGTCGTCTGCACATAGTCAGCTGTTTACTGATGGCAGCCTGACTGGGTGTGGGAAGCCTCTGACTGAGTATGGGAGGCAGGTTGCCCTTCCGGGAAACGTAGAGGGGTTTGGGGTTCCTGTAATGAAGAGCAAAGAGCTTTGGAATAGCATTGTCCTGGGTTCAACCCCCTCCTGCTGTTTATGAGCTGTGTGACCTTGGGCCAGTTTCCGAAATTCCCCTGACCTTCAGCCTGGTCATCTACACAGCAGAGATAGGCCGACTGCTCTCGGCCGTTGCCATCATCACTTCCGTTGACTGAGCACGTGCTATGTGCATGACTCTGTGCTGGGAGCGCTAACTGGATCTTCTTTAAGTGAGAAGCTGTAAAGGCCCAGCCGGGTATCGCACCCTCAGGGATGCTCAGTCCTGGGCAGCCTGTTCCTCCAGAAGTGGCCCAAGCGACAAGAGCTCTGTGCCCTGAGCCTGCTCCCGAACACGTCCCACTCGTGGCCGTGTGGTTAACCCAGGGCCTGGGGTATCAGACGCCCATGTGCACAGATACTACAGGGGCAAAAGAACATGTGAAAGAAGTGAAGAGACAAGAACATGGAGGAAGGCCAGCTTTCCCTTAGGAAAGGCCATCATTCTTCCCGTTGGGAGTCTTGTCTGGGAATATCAGGTTCATTGGTTTGATGAGTAGGAAATCCGTGGGTATTCCGCACTGTGTGACAGCTGCCCTGGGGGACGCCCACCTCGGTGGCCTTCTTCCCTTCACGTGGGACACCCAGGCATCCTGAAGGCTCCCCTGGGAACTCAGAGCAGGGCCCCATATGCCTACCATTGGCGTGCAAAGACCTGTCCTACGGCCTGGGGCTGGGTCCTCACTGGGCTTGCTATGGGGGAGGGATGGCGTGAGGTGTCAGCCAGGGGGAGGGAAGGAAGGCCTGGGCACAGTGGGGTGGCTCTTACACCCACGCACACGCAAAGGCACACGTGCACGCAAAGGCACACACACATGCACACGCACACACATGCACACGCACACACACGCACGCACACTTCCTCTCCCTCCTTTGCTGGACTTCTAACAGGCCCTGGAGGACTTCTTTTGTTCCAAATCTCAGTCTCGCTTCTTTCCCTGCCCTTTTTTTTTTTTTTTTTAAATCAAGACTTTACTTTCTTAAGCAGTTTTAGGTTTGGAGCAAACGTGAAGGGAAGGTGCAGAGACCCCACACGCCCACGGCCCGCCCACACGCACCGCCTCCCCCGCCACCAACGCCCGCACCAGGGTGGGACATTTGTCACAACTGATGGACGTGCACTGACACGTCATCTTCACCGAGTCCCTACTTTACATCAGGGGTCACTCTGGGTGTCGGACATTGTTCTGTGGGTTTGGACAAATATTTGATGACAGGTGGCCGTCATCCTGGTTTGCTCTGCCCTAAAAACCCCCTGTACTCCTTCTGTTAACCCTCCCCCAGCCCCCGGCAGGCACTGGTCTTTTCACTGTCTCCATTTTTGCCTTTTCCAGAATGTCACATAGTTGGAATCATACAGCATGCAGCTCGTTCAGACTGAATTCTTTCACTTGGTACTGTGCACTTCACTTTCCTCCATGTTTTTTTCATGGGTTTCCTATGGTAGCTCGTTTCTTTTTAGCGGTGAATAGTATTCCATTGTCTGGATGGCCCAGTTTATTTCTCCATCACCTACCGAGGACGTCTTGGTTGCTTCCAAGTCTTGGCGATTATGAGGAAGGCTGCTGTAAACATCCGTGTGCAGGTCTTGTGTGGACCTAACTTTTCAGTTCGCTGGGTAAATACGCACCACGTGCGTCCCCATCAGCAATGACGAGATTCCTGCTGCTCCACGTCCTCACCTGCGTTTGCTGGTGTCGGTCGGTGTCCAGAGTTTGGCTGTTCTCACAGATGCGCGGTGGTATCTCCTTGTTGTTTGAGTTTGCATTTCCCTGATGACCTGTGACCTGGAGCCTCTTCTGTGCTTACCTGCCACCTGTGTGTCTTAATTGCTGAGCTGTTTCCCTGCCTTTTCGGAGGCCCTCCAGGTTCTAGCTCCTCCTCCTTTGATCTCGGGGTCCCCGGGCCTCTGAGTGTGGCCACCACTTTGCAGCACGCTGAGAAGGTGGCCCCTGCACAGCACTGCCTGGCATGTGCGGCAGACACCACTCTCGCCCATCCCTCTGTCAGGATGTCTGGTTACTTGCTTCTCCACCAGCTTGAGTTGGGTCCCAGGCTGCAGCTTCGGTTCAGAACCCAGCACAGACATGCTGGGTGTCTTGTTCGCAGAGGCTGGGGGACGTGTGTGACCCGTGGACTGGGGCCCAGCAGGCACATCTCTGAGGTCTAGGACGAAGTGGCCTGTTCTTGGGCCCTTTGCCCGGTGCCCTGGTGCCCTACGTGCTGCCCTCCCCTCCAGAGACTGGGCTGTGGCAGGGGCTCCTCTGGGGTCTCTGCTTGCCATCCCACAGCCAAGCCTCAGCTGGGAGGAGATGGAACTGGGGGTCCCAGATGCCTTCCTCTGGGCTTAGAAGGGGTGCTCCTCCCTGGAGGAGGGGGTGTTTGTCTCTGAGCACACCAACCTTTGACCTATTCCCTGGCAGAGCAAACAGTGACCAACCAGCTGAAACCTGGAAGGGCTTGGCCCTGAAAACATCTCCTCGGGCAGCCTGGCCAGGGAGGTGGTCGGCCCCCCAGCCTCTCACCAGAGGGAACTGCTCATTTTCTGCCTGTCTGTTGTGTAGCAGGAGAATGCATTCCCCTCCACAGGCCTTCGCTGTAGAAATACCAGCTTCAGCCCAGGCGAGTGTTTAGTCACTTAACTACTGTGTGGTCCTGGGTGGGTAGCTTAACCTTTCTGAGACTGGGATAATAACACCCATCACCTGAGGCCTTTGGGCGCATCAGGTGAGTTAATGTCCATGAACGCAGGGTCAGTAATGGGAGTTATTTCTTTTGGGGTCCGAACACTGGGCTGGATTTTCCAGGTGGTCTGAGACTGACTCTGAGATCCGGAGACAACTACTGGGTGCGTAGTTCTCCGAGGCCGGCAGAACCTCTGCTCTGCACGACGAGAGGACAGACATCCATAGCATTTGGGGATCAAATACTGTGCAGAAAGGAAGGACATGGAGCCAGCTGCTGGGGCAGTGCACGCTCCGAGGGAGATGACCTGGGCTCTGGTCGGCCATAAGGGTGGGAGGTCGTTTCTTATGATACTGTCCCCGCTGGCCGGTGCTAACGACGGGCTTAGAAAGCACCGTTTCATTTTGCCCAAGCAAAGAAAGCAGGCATTGTGTGCTGCTCATATATTGATTGACTCATCAAATGATCTGCCTCAGCTGCCTGCATTTGTTTACAGGGTGAAAATTAATGCCACAGATGTTTACTGTATAATAGGATTTGAAATCTGTTGGGGGGAGCAAGCATTGAAACCACTGGGCCAAGAATGAGAAAAACACTTTTGCATAAAGGAGGATTTGGTTCACTGAGTAACACGTGGCGTTTGCTGTCAGACGCTAACAAGAAACATGGGCCTCGTCTCTCTTTGGGCCAGTGCTGGCTGGTGCATGTGTCTCCTGGGCTTTCTTCTGCCCTGTGTTTAGATGGGGCACCTTCTAAAGCATTTTCATTATTGAGAGAGCATCTCTGGAAAGGGAGCCCCATGCCTAATTATTCATTGTTAACTCAGAGGCAGGCCAGGGTCCACCTGCTGCCTTCCCGTCCAGCTCCTCTTCACAGTGGGCCGTGGGCAGCCCTGATTGCCGAGCAAGCCGTCTGGACCTTGGATGTGTGTGGGGTCTCCCTGGTGACTCCCCTCTTGGCTCAGGCCGTGTCCTTGCCATCTGATGCTTGGAACCAGATCTGTGGATATCATTGTCCTCTGCAGTGGGAGCTCCCCGTTCTTGCCAGACCATCTAAGCCCCGCGGTAGGGACAGCCAACCTGATTCCTGGCCATGGCCAAGGGCCTTTCTCGGGGATCACGGCAGACAGGGACCCCGGGGCTTTCTTAGTTGAGCCCCCTCCTCTGTCTCCTCCGGCTTTCGGGAAGGTCTCCCAGTGGAAATGTCGCAGGCTGCTGGTGCAGTGCCGGGGGAGCCCTGGGAGGCCCTGGGGAACCTCCCTTCTGCAAAGTTTTCTTCCCGTGGGCTCAAGTGCGCCGTCATTTGTATTTTCACTTTCCTTAGGTTTTTCTCTTTAACTGCCTCTGATTGGATTCACCACAGATTAACATTTTCCATTATATGTTATAATGTGTTTTTTTAAAACCAAATCTCCCTTCACAGATTGCTGTCTTTGTAATATGGGAATTATTTCTCAGTCACTTTAAATGTCCTGCTTCATTAGCTTGGTGACTGTTTGGTAATTTGCAAAGTCACTTTCACAAGTTTTACTACTGCCCAGTTGAGAATCACAGTCATAAATGTATTAGGTCTTAATAGTGTTATGATTCTGTCTGAAGTGACAGAAACGAGAATCAGTAATTAGCTCTGACCTCAACACAAGCGTACCCTGTGCAGGAGATGAAGCCGACTCTGCCATCAAAGCATCCACCATGTAAAGAATCTTCTGGAAGGGCCTTGGAGCCCCTTGTCTCAGCCACGGCAATCGTTGCATCTCTCCAGCACCTTATTTTTCCCTTTCTCCTGATAACGGCTTAGCGCTCTTGCTTCCCAAAGTATCTCATGTCTAGACTGCACCCTCCCGGGAAATGCGCAGGGCAGGCGTGATTCCCGCCCCTTTGCAAACGGGCAGTTTGAAGCCCCCACACTTGGGCTCCCACTCCACTTAGGTTTTTTGACAGGTGATGCAACCTGCCAGGAGAAGATGTCTAGAAGGTGTCCTTTTGGGTCTTTTTGTCTGTTTTTTTTTGTGTGTGTGTCATTCTCATTCTTTTCCTCTTCCTGTGTTGAAGTCACCTCGGGTCGTGCTGGCAAAGAGAAAGTTGACAGGACAGTGATGTCTGGTCCGTGCTCCGAGGTTTCCAGGCCCCTCTCAGGAGAGGGCTCTAGGTCTGGGCAGCCCTTCTCTGCTCACTTTCCAGAAGAGCCTCTCAGGGGCCCTTCCAGCCGCAAGCCCCCTGGTTTCCTCTCTGGGGAGGGGTTGGGTGGGCTCAGGAGAGCCAGGGCGCCTCACGTGGCTTTGTCATGTTTCATTTGCCCTGGTTAATTTGGCGTCTGTATGAGCCAGAGGGAGTGGTGATCTCCCCTAACCTTTCACAGATGTTTCAGGCCCAGGTTTTCTGGCAAAATCGATTTTGACATTTTGATAAGAACCTATTCGTTGTGTTCTGTAGTTTGAATCTTTGACTCTAAGCTGTTCTGAAAACCAGCTGTGAACCTGAATCTAGTTTGTACAATCTGCATAACTGCATCAGCAGCAGAAATGGCAAGAGCCTCGCGGTCACTTCCCAGACTCTGAAGCAAGTTAGGCGGGACGCGAGGATATTGACTCGTGCTGGTTTATCAGACTCCGGCCGTGGAGGAGCCGGGAGAGGTGCGTAACGAATGTCTTGAACCTGCTGCTGTCTCTTGCAGTGTTTGAGAAAAAAATACAGACCTTCAATGGAAATAGTTTGTATTCATGAAAAAGACAAGGTCCCTGCCACTCAGGAAAGTTGTTTGCAGTGTAGAACTGAACGTCTCCATCGAGAGCTAGTGATCTTTGTCACTTGGTATAAGAAAAAAAATTAAGATCGGATTGGAAGCCACTGTTTGAAAGGTACACACCTTCTGTCCCACTGGTGCTTCCGGTTTACAAGCGGTGTTTTAGGGGAAAGGAAAGGGAATGGTGGGCCCTCCACCCTGCCTCTGCTTGCCTGCGTCAGTGAGTGAGGCCGTCTTGAAGTCCATCGTAGGTGACCCTCCAAAGAAATAACAGAAACCGAAGAGACCAGCAAAGGGTGCAAGGAGCTGGTCTGGGACCAGGAGGGGAGGGCGGGGCGGGAGGTGGTGACACTGCTCCTGTGTTCCCTTCCTCCCAGTGGACAATCCGTGTGGGGTGCTTGGGGGGCGGGAGGGATTGGAGCCCCCTCCGGCCCAGGTCTGACTTCCTGCATGAGGGCAGGCTCTTGGTCCTGGGCTCCATGACCCTCTTCCTTCTCCCTTCGCTTGGGGTCCCTCAGTGTGAGAGGGAGGCGCTCTGGGTCTTAGGTGCGTTTTGTGAGTGACAGTGCACATGCCATTAGGAGTTAAGATGTAGCCCCAAAGAAGGTTGCGTGGTGACGTGGAACAAAGGTCACAGGAGCCACTAGTCCTCGGCTTCTTCGTGATCCTGCACTGGCTTCCTATGTGGTCCCGGGCACAGCAGACCCCACCTCGGCCAGCAGGCGTCCCCGATGTGCCTGGAGGTGTTGGGCTGGAAGACCAGCAAGGGTCCTGGCGACTCCGGCCGCCTGCGAGCGAAGCCTTGTTTCTTCTGTAGCATCGCCACGCTCCGTCGTGGGAGCAGCCCTCGAGGAGAGAACGGTGGACACGTGGGGAGATGCGGGCCCACCGGCTTGCATAGTTTAGGGGTACGCGTTCCTGGAGCCAGAAGATGAGTGGGTTGAACCTGGGGAGTAACCCTCCTTCCCGAGACTCCCGTCTGTAGGTGTTGGGGTTCCACAGTCTGGTGTACCCCACAGATTACACATCGCCCAGGTCCAGTCTGCCCCGTGTGTGCCTGGGAGAGGGTGAAGCACGTTTTCCACTCACTTCTTCATTCATTGAGTTCTACATATACTGGCTACCTCTTCTAGTTCTAGCTCTGTGCCAAAAAGGAGATAGAAAGATAAATCAGAGGGTGTCTCGGTATTTAGGCAGCCCACAGACTAGTGGAAGAAGCAGTCACGTAAGGGCGAGTTGTGATGTGGGGAGGGCACTCATAGACATGCACACGTGAGAGCAGAGAGGGAGGCATCTGGCTGGCTTGTGAGGCCGGAGTGGGCTCCTCAGCAGGGAGGCGACTTCTGAACCGAGCTGCCTTCGAAATGCGCCCCAGACCATTCCGTTGTACCACAGATATTATGGGGTACTGACCTTGCTTGCGAGCGGCTGAACTAGGCCCCAGAGTGACTACCAAACAGTGTGACGTAGTTTTTCCCAAGTTGCCTACCTCTTTGCTGAGCTCGACTGGGCTTTCTCATACCAAGACCCAGACAATTTCAGAAGTGTAGGCACCAAGCGTAGCTTGTGTCTTAGACAGTTCTATGGCCAGTGCCTAATCTTAATGGCAAGCGTCCGATTCATAATTTCAGGGACTGGGACCAAGTCCTTCTGTCACACTTGATAGAGAGCGTTGCCTTTATTGTCGGCACTACTCCATTACGATGAAACCACCAGCACCCCCATCACACCCTTATCTTCTTGGCATCACCAGTGGCTTATGAACCAGCAGGAGCTGTAAGAGAGAGGCTTTGGAAGCAGAAATTCTCAGTCACCTCCTTTGTCCCAGAGAAAATCATGAGCCAGAAAGAAGTCTTATGCAGAAAAATACTTTTTGATAAAAATTCACGTAATTCTTGATAAAAGCTTTTAGCAATTTAGGAACAGAAAACCTCTTTCTTATTCTGATGAAAGGTAAGTATAACTCTCAAAAATCTGTAGGACAGGGAAATGCAAATTAAAACCACAAGGAGATACATTATACTCCCAACCAACCAGTTAAATGGAAGGAGACTGAGGACCCCAGAGTTGGAGAAGCTGTGGACTAGCGGAAGGTTCTTACGTTAGTGATGGAAAAAATGGCTAACTCAACTAAATATATATGTATTCTATGACTCAGCAATTCCTGCTTTGGACATTTACCAAGAGAAATGGATATATGTTCATCAAAACGCTTGTATAAGAATGTTCTTGGCAGTTTTATTCATAAAAACCAAAAACGGGAAGCAACTCAGGTATTTTTACAAACAGATGAGTGAATTAACAAAAGTATATTCATACAGTGGAATACTGTTCAGCAATAAAAAGGGACAAGTTTCTGATACATGCCACAATACAAATGAGTCTCAAAAACGTCGTGCTGGATGAAAGAAGCCAGACACAAAAGAGTATATATTATACATGTCATTTATATACGAGGTCAGACAATTACATAAGTTTGCGAACTCATCCTAGAAAAAGTGCTACACACCTCGTTGCTGAATATCACTTCAGTCACCTTAGAAGGACTCCCCTTGGGAAGCCATGCACCGATGCCAGCGCCTAGTCCACCCTTCAAAGCAATTTTGGAACTCTTGTTCTGGAATGGCCATCAGAGCTTCGTCATATTACCCTTGATGTCCTGAATGTCATCAAAATGTCTTCCTTTCAATATTTCTTTTATCTTCGGGTAAAGAAAGAAGTCATTGGGGCCAGATCAGGTGAGTAGGGAAGGTATTCCAATACAGTGATTTGTTTCCTGGCTAAAAACTCCTTCACAGACAGTGCTGTGTGAGCTGGTGCATTGTCGTGATGCAAGAACCATGAATTGTTGGCATAAAGTTCAGATCGAGTAACTTTTTCATGTAGCCTGTTCAGCACTTCCAAATACTAAAAGTGGTGAACTGTTTGTCCAGTCGGTACAAATTCATTAATGACTTTTGGTATCATTTGGTACCAAAAAAAGTGAGCAACATCATTGCAACAAGTTCGTGAATTTAATTGTCAGACCTCATAAGCCTCTGAATTAGGCAAAACAAATCTATGGTGACAAAAATCATGACAATGGTTGCCTCTGCTGTGGCTGATGGTGCCTGCAATTAACTGGAAGAGACGTGAGCCAACTCTCTTGGGTTATAACAAGGTCTTGTACCTGGACAGGTGTTTGGGTTACGCAGATTGGTGCATTTTATCAAAATTCAACTCATGACGCAGTAGGCGTCATTTATTTAACTCTCTGTAAATTTTACCTAAAAAACCCCTGCAAAGAAATATTGAACTCTTGTTAATGACATGCCTGCGGAAGTGTAGTAATAGCTGCAGTTTACTTTGAAATGCATCAGAAAATAAAATGAATAGAAGAATGGATAGTTTCAAGACAGAGCCAATATAGCAAAAAACTATTGTGTTCCCCCGAAAATAAGACCTAGCTGGAAAATAAGCCCTAGCATGATTTTTCAGGATGACATCCCCTGAACGTAAGCTCTAATGTGTCTTTTGGAGCAAAAAGTAGTATAAGACCCGGTCTTATTTTCGGGGACACATGGTAGGTGGTAGGAATGAGGGTTTTCTCAGTAAAATGTTTTCGCTTTCGTTTGATGAACGCCATCTTTTGAGCGAACGTCGTGATACACGTTGCTACCGCAAATCAATTCAACTTCGAAAAGTAATACATAGCTAACATGTCTTAAAATGTATACATTTTTGGCACCCCCAGTATATATCCCCTATGTATTAAGTATTAAATAATGAAATTTAAAAATATTTTAAGACTAAAGATTTCTTAAGGAAATAACGGAGTTTAGAGGCAGGGCCATTCAGTTTAAATAGGCTTTATATATAGATCGGGTCCAAGAGGGGCCGCTCTGCATTCCCAGGGTGAGCTGGAGTCAGGGAGGAACTGCCAGGACTCCAACATGGGGTAAAATTGATGTTCCCATCACTTTGGAAAGTGGTTTTGCAAATTTTGACCTCATTTAGTTGCATAAGTTCAGAGTGATGGGTATTTTCATCATGCTTATTTTTAAATGGAATTAGAAAAACACATAAACCAGTATAGCTGGAATTCAAACTCCAGTGAGTTAAACCTCAAATCCAATAACCTTCCTTCCTCGCTCTCAGCAAGTGATGTCACTTAACTTCTCCAGCAGAAACAGCAGACAGGAAACCAGTGTCCTCAACTAGGCTGCCCAGCCCCCAGCTTCCTGGCTGCTTCCGCCTGGAAAGGTGGGAGAGTGGTCTGTCTATTTTCCATCTCCCCAAGCTCTGTGCCCCACCGCCAGCTCCCTCCATCTTCTGAATAATGTAGGCGTGGCCTCTCCTCTCTGTGGCTACTTTCTACTGTTGTTTTCTAAAAATGAAATGACCAATATACCTACAGTGCTTAAATAGGTGCCTGGCACACTGGACAAATTCAGTAAATAGTAGCTGTTATTCTTAAGTCCCCCCATTGTACCTCCTTTCTATTCTTCATATATAATCTCATTAGGGTGATGAAAATCGTGGCCCTAAAACTGACTGTAGTAACGGCTGCACAAGTCTGTGAATCAAAGGAAAGAGATCAGAGGTGGATTCCTAGGGAAGTGGCAGCTGAACCGAGCACTAGAGAATGAGACGGAGGAGTTGGCTACGTGAACCGATGGAGGAGTGTCGTAGAAGAGAGAACAGGATGTTAAAGCCTGCAGGAAAAGAGGGTGCAGTGGTTAGACCACCTGCAAGCTGGAGCGGGTGGTGGGGGAAGGGGCTGCTTGGGCAGCCTGTGCCCTGTGAACTGAGTTCAGGGGGTTGGACCGTGTTGAAGAGTAGTGGGAAGGTGCAGCTAGGACTTCAGGAGGGAATGACATAATCAGAACTGAGGTTTAGAAAAATTATTCTGGTCTCAGTGGAGTGAATGGATTGAAGGGAGGCAAGAAAGGGAACAGGGCATAGAGTAGGCGGCTTTTGCAGCAATCCAGGCAGGAGCTCATGGAAGCCTGAACTAGGATGGGTACAATCAGGACTAAGAGAAAGAATTCAATTCCTGGTATTAAGGCGGGTGGTGATTGATTGGACGTGGGAGCAGATTGCCCAGGAAACGCAAATGGATGGTGTCGTGTACTGTAGCAGAAAACTCTGGAGGACAGTGTATTCCAGGGCAGGAGGCAATGAGCGTGGGGCACCCAAGAGGGGCAGTCAGTGGATTACTGTTCTGAAACCCAGCAGAGCCACCTGGGCTGTCATCATGAAAACCACAGCCATATAAGCAGATGAAATGTCCCAAGGAGAGTTTTTAGATTAAGGCAGAGGAGAGCCTTGGGCCTCACCTCGAGGCTCACAGACACAGGAACAGGCGTAAGGACAGGTGCTCCAGAGGTAAGCGAGAAGGTAGCCCGAGAGGCAGCAGGAAAGCCAGACAGGGAGGTGTCGCAGGGGAGCCCATCTGAAGGAGAAGACGCAGCTCAGAGTGTCGGAGGCTGCTGATGTATCCAGAGGAATGAGGACCCAGCAACGTCCGATGGGTCTGGCCACCAGGTCGTCAGTGGGAGCATTGAAGGGCCAGGTGAGGCAGCCAGTGTGAGCTGATATTGGGACCCCTGGGTGTGGAGAAGTGGGACACCCCAGGTGAACTGGTACCCGAAGGAGCTGAAGGAACCAGGTATGCCAAGATCAGAGGGAAGGACATACGGGCCAGAAGGAACAAGCCGAAAGGCCCCAAGGTGGGTGCTTGAAGAACAGAAAGAAGACAGAGGTTCTGGGGTATAGTGGGCCCTGGGGAGCAAAGCGAGATACCAGGTCCCAGTGGTTGACTGGGCACATACCTCCTTATAGGTCGTAGTAAGTAAGGAACTTAGATTTTATTTTTAATGCAGTGGAAACCGTTGGAGGTTTTTAACCAAGGGAGTGATGCAATTGTGTGTGTTTTTTTAAATTAATTTTAATATAACAGCTTTATTGAGACAATTCACATATAATACTATTGACCCATTTAGGTTATACAATTCAATGATTTTTTAGTATATTCACAGACTTGTGTAACTGTTACTACAGTCAGTGTTGGACCACAATCAACTTTCCTCACCCTAGAAAGAAACCCTGTACCCATCAGCAGTCACTCCCCGTTTTCCCCCAGCTCCTCCAGCCTGACACCCACAAATCTACCTTCTGTCTGTATAGAGCTGCCCGTTCTGGGCATTTCATGTAAATGGGATCATGATGTGTGGTCTCTTGCGATGGGCCTCTGTCAGCGTAACGTGTTCAGGATGTACTCATGTCGTAGCGTGTCTGTACTTCGATCCATTTTACGTCTGAATAATATAGTGCATTGCGTAGATAGACTACACGTTGTTTATCCCCTCATCGGTTGGTGGACAGTTAGGGTGTTTCCACTTTCTGGCTTCGGTGAATACTCGTGTACTTTTCCACAGACACGTTTTCAGTCTTCTTAGGTATGAAACAGGAGGGGAATCGCTGGCTCAGATGGTAAGGCTACAGTCACTCTTTGGAGGAATTGTCAGACTGCTTTCCAAAATGGCCGTGCCATTTTATGTCACATCAGAGATTTCAGTTTTCAAGGTTGAAATGTTTTCGTTCTCTCCAGCTGTGGAGAAGGGATTTTAGGGGGCAAAAGTGGAAGCAAGATGACCTGTTAGGGGGCTGCTGCAAGACTCCAGGTGAGAAGAGATGGTTTTGCATTGAGGGTGGAGCGGGTGGTTTGGGATGAGTCTTGGAGGCAGAGCTCCTTGGGGGGCTTGGATGTAGAGTGGGAGAAAGAGAAGAGTCAGGAAGGCTTTCCACTCAGGAATGGAGTGGGTGGTGGCGCTGTTTAGTAAGCAGGGTCCACTGGGTTGTAAACCAAGAGCTGTCTTGAGGATAAATGAAGTTTCAGATGCCTGTTAGGCGTCCCCAGGAGAGCTGGGGACAGGTGGTTGGTACACGAGCACACAGGTCAGGGTGGGGGCACGCACTTGGGATTATCAGCACACAGATACTTTCAACGTCAGAGGGTGTTGGTTAACCTGCGGGGGGAGTGAAGGCAGAGACGTGGTCTAGGATCGAGCAGAGGGTATTCCTGCATCCAGGGGTTAAGCAGAGAAGAATCCCCTGAGGGAGATGGAAATGACCCTAGCCAGGCAGGAGGAAGCTCAGG
Source organism: Rhinolophus hipposideros (assembly GCF_964194185.1). NCBI lineage: Eukaryota > Metazoa > Chordata > Mammalia > Chiroptera > Rhinolophidae > Rhinolophus > Rhinolophus hipposideros. The sequence goes on along the minus strand of NC_138054.1, from coordinate 91,236,875 downwards.
AGACCGTGGGAGGTATCCTGGAATCAGAGAGGAGGAAGGTGTTTTACGAAGGAGGGACAGGCATCAGCGTCACACGCTGCTGAAAGGCAGTCGTTGGAGGGCTGAGAAGTGACCACTGCATGTGGCCACGTGCATGTCGATTTCAGAGGTGTAGAGAGCCTGTTGCAATGACGTGAGCAAAGGGGGGAGAAAAAAGGGGGAGTCCAACAGAGAACTTCTTTAGTCCGTTTTACTGTGAAGGTGGATAGAGAAGGGGGATGGAACCTGGAGGGGGATGTGAAATCGAGGAAGATTTTTTTATAATATGGAGACAGTAGAGCACATTTAATTGGTGATGGAAGCAGCCCGTTAGAGAGGTAGAACCTGATAATTCAGAGGAGGGAGGGTAATAGGCGGAGAAAAGTGCTGGAGGAGGTGAGACAGCTGAGCCCAGGAGCGTCGTGGCCCCTGGTGGGGCCGGAGGGCAGGTGGCACTGGAGGCAGGATAGGAGATTGTGGAGGGAGCCTTGGGAGGTGTTAGTTCACGACCAACACTGCTGTTTTCTCAGAGAAATGTAGCATTGAGTTATCATCTGGCCATTGGGGCACAGAGTGGGGTGAGGACGTGTGATACTTCATGTGAGTTCTGCCTAGAGGACTTATAGGGAGGGGGAGTAAGGTGCGTGGTCATGGATTTTGCCTGAGACTGGTCAGCACAGTGGCCTGGGCCATTCCCAGCAATGCTCCGTGGTCTGGACATGAGTGGAATTCCAACTGTTCGGTTTCTTTCTCTCTCTCTCTCTCTCTCTCTCTCTCTCTCTCTCTCTCTCTCTCTCTCTCTCTCTCTCCCCTCCCACCTCTCTCTCCCTGTCCCTCTCTCTTTCTCTCCCTTCCTTCCTCCCTCCCTCCCTCCCTCTCTTTCTTTCTCTTCTTCCTCCCTCCCTTTGTCTCCTCCTCCTTCCCCTCCAATGCAGGGAGAGAGACCAGGTGGTCAGGGTGTGGAGGAGAGAATAGCACAGAGACCCTAAAATCCAGACAAGGGGAAAGCTGAGGCTGTGAGGGGAGCAGTGCGGTTGGCAGTCTTCCGTACCCCGAGATTCCCAGGTGTCACTTCTGGCTCAGGAGACCTAGAGGGACAGGACATGCTGGTCAGAGAAAGGAAGTTAGTTAGCGATGGAGGTTTCAGAACAGTGATTTGATATCTGGAGGAGTGGGTGGCCAGGCTTGGGGTGGAGGGGAGGAGGTTGGGGAGCTGAGGGGCTGGGGCAGGATGGAGCATCACGTGGATATTGAGGTCACCCAGAATGATGGCAGGTGCAGGGTTGGACAGGAGGAGAATGGTCCAGGTACAGCAGACCTGAGCGAGCGGGTAGGCCAGGAGGGCTGTAATGGCAGCGATAAGAAGGGAGGGACAGGTGGTAACACGCAGTGGCATCAGCTTTAAGGGAGCTGGGGTCTTGAAGGAGGAAGCAGGAAAACTATTTTGGAGCTGGTAACAGGGAGCGAGGAGGGCACCAGGTTCCCATCTGTGCTCTCTGATACTTGGGGCATTAGAGAAAAGTGGCATCTGGGAAGGCCACAGAGAGACAGGGTCATTGGGGCACAGCAGGTTTCATTTGGGGCCAACCTGAGAACAGACTGGCGATGCTGGCATAAGTGCCCTCCCTTCGACTGTACATTCTGCTTTATGGGGAGCACATCTCGCTTACTCACGGCTGTGTCTCCATTGCTAGCACAGGGCTTAGCAGCTAGCATGTGCCTGGTAATATTTGTTGATGAATTGGAGTTTGGTTGAGAGTCTTCTCGGGAGGCAGCGACAGTGCGAGCTGAGCTTTGAGCTGAGGGTCTCAGGAGAGGCTGGCGACTGTCGCAGGCATCCCATCCCCCACTCCTTCAGTTCCTCCTCGTTCTGATCCTCGTGTAGAAGTCCAGTCCGTCCTGCATTTTATCTCGGCAGTTTTGGCAGATAACAAGGCGTGAGACGTCGACTTAGAGCGTCGAGCATCCCACAGGCCCCCGCTGGCCCCATTACTAGCCATTTGGAAGTTGAGGCAGACAGATTGGATTGGGTTGGTGACGGAGCTTGCCAGTTTGCAGTGGGAATTGAGCTGAATTTATTATCGTTTTTGCCAGTGGTGCCTTGCCAAATATTTATTTAATCTGAGGATTCTAGAGAAGTGCTAGGGCTTTGCTGGGCAGGCGGCTGGCTGCCAGCATGGCCTGTGTTTGCGCTGGCAACCCTCACTCTGCCTGGCGCTTTATGAACCCAAAGCTGTGAGCCTGCAACACGGCGCCGCCAGAATCTTGGGTCCCGTCCCCAGGACCGACCCCTCCTTGTCCTGTGCCGAGTTGGGCTTGAGATCAGACCCCACAGGAAACACTGAAGTCATATTGGCACCCGGGGAAGCTGGGGAGAAATAGACGTGGACACGTTGTTTGAAAATGAAAGTTGTTACTTGGTTTTGCAGTGTTTCCACCGGAAGGTTTATTTCACCTTTATAAAGGATGATTAATCGAGCTAAGAGGGAGCACCATCTAACGGGTGAGAGCGTGTTTAGGGCACCAGGCCCAGTCATGCCTGTGATCATTGGAACGTGGAGAGAAACGATGCAGGCAAGTCCCAGTGCCTTCCTGGTTGGATATCTCAATGGTAAAAACGTCTGTATTGATACTGTTCTTTTCAGGAGCCCCCTATGTTAAACTGGTTGTCCCTTTGTCCCTTTTTGGAACTGTCACTTTTCTTTATGAAAAAGTGTTTAGAAAAACTGCTTAAATATAATATATTTGAAAGTGTTGAAAGTATGACAATAATAAAGTAGACATCATTGGCTAAAAAAAGTCTAGTTTTTAAATAGAAAACTAAATCAGAGTTGGTCAAATCACTTAAAATTGGTTAAGATTACAAAATCACCGTAGGATGGACAAAAGTTGTAAATATATGTGGATCAACTAGTGATTGGCGATCTTTATTTAAAATGGATTGTTAACTACATCATAATATGATACCTGTGGACAAATATGGAGAATAATATAATTACACCTGTTTACGTACCACCCAGCTTTATCAAATCTTACCTTTGCTCCATTTCATTTGGTATTTTTGAAAAGACATAAAGCATAACATACACATACACATCTTGGTTCTACTTCCCTAAAACTCCTGCCCCAGGGATGGTGTTTTTTATTCTCATGTATGTTTTTCATGCCAAAGTATTTTTACACTTGATCTTAGCCAAATGGCCGAGAAGCGATCCAAAGTATTTTTGTACTTTTATCACATATTTATGAATTAATTAACAATGCATAGCACTGTGTTGCAGATTCTAAAACTTTATATAAATGAGACCATCCGATGTCCTTTTGCAACACTGTTTGTAAGTTTTATCCTTACTGATACACACACACACACAATTCTAGTTCATTTATTTTGACTGCTGTGTAGAATTTCATTGCAGTAACATATATGTGCTAGTGTTTCTCTAAGGTGTGCGTGTGCGTGTGTGTGCATGTGTGTCTATTTAAATATTCCCATGTTCCTACAAGTGGAGCTGCTAGGTGTTCAGGTGTGCACATCTTCAACTTCTCCAGCTATTGTCAAATTTCTCTCCAAAGGGATTGTATTGATTTATGCTCCCACCTACCACTGTGTGAGAGTTCCCGTTTCTTTACATTCTAGGTTCAGCCTTTAGAATCCTTGCCAACTGAGGATTGTGAAGTATCTCATTATGTTTAATTTCCATTTCCCTTGCTACCAGTGAGGTTGAGCTCTTTGCATATATTCCTGGCCATTTGGGTTTCTTCTTCTGTGAATTGCGCATTCATTTCCTCTGCCCATTGTTTTTGTTTCCTATTGAACTTTGTCTTTTAGTTACTGATTGATTTGTAGCGGTGCTTTATATTTTCTAGGTACTGCTCCTGAGTTGTATGTATTACAAATGTCTTCTCCACGCTGAGACTTAAAAAAAAAAAATAGTGTTCTTCACGTTGTCTCTTGATGGATAAGAATTCTTAATATTGATGTAGTTTAATTTCATAGTCTTATTTTTCATTGTTAGTGCTATTTGTTCTTGTTTAGTAAATCTTTTCCTATCCCAAATAAATATTAACTTCTAAAAGTGTTAAGTTTTTGCCTTTCACATTTAAGTTCCAATCCATCTGGAATTCATTTTGTGCAGGGAAATTCTTATTTGTTTTCTGTGTTGCAAACCAGTTGTCCCATACGATTTATTGAACGGTTCATCCTTTCTCTGGTGATCTACATACATGAAGTTTCCATACATGACTTGTGTCTTCTGTCAGCGAGTCATATGCCGGTGAGCCTGTTTCTAGGCTTCTTACTCCACTCCAGGGGTCAGTCGGGCTATTTCTGCCCCAGGACTCGTCATCTTAATTGCTAATGTTCACTGTACCTTTGGAATCCGTCGCCATATGGCCTCGACCGAGTTCTCCCCCATCTCCTGTGTTGTGTTCCTCAGATGTGTCTTGACCCTTCTTGGCCTTTGCTGTTTCGTGAACATTATGGAAGATAATCTTGTCAAGACCATCAAATTTCTGTGGAGATTTTGATTGGAATTACATTAAGTCTGTTTATCAGTTTGGTGAGAATTGACCTTTTCATGATATCAAATCTTCTGTCTTTGAACACAGTTTACCTCCTTACACATTTAGGCCTTTAAAAAAATATTTCCATAACGTTTTATATTTTAAGAATACATTTATTCTTAGAAACTTTATATTTTTAATTGCAATTGTAACTGGTATCTTTTAAATTTATTTTGTTTTTGTTGCTATTGTGAGTTATTTTGTATGTCGATCTTATAGCCACTTTAGTAAAATATTTTATTAATTTGATACATGTTGGTAGATTCCTTCAGAGTCTATGTAGATAATCATATCACCTGTGAATACTGAGAGTGCGCTTTCTTACTTTCCAGAGCTTTTAGCTTTTAGCTCTTGTTCTTGCCTTCCAGGGAAGATTAGCGCTTCTAGTACAATGTTGAGTAGAGAGGGTAAGAGTGGGAACTCCTGTTTCATGTTTAATATTAAAAGATATTCTCCCAATGTTTAATGGTTAATGGTGGTGTCTGCCGTAGGTTTTTGTTTTGGGTGTGATATAAACCCTTTGTTAGGTCAAGAAAGTTTTCTTCTTCTGTTCCTCGTTTGCCAAGTGTTTTTATCACAAATGGAGGCGTGAATCCTTTTAATGCAGCTATTAAGAATGATCACATAATTTTTCTCCTATTACCTGTTAACGTTGTGAATTATATTTATTGATTTTATAATGTTATGCTAACTCTGTAACCCTAGAATAAATCCAACTTGTTCATGATGTAATATCATTTTTACGCATTGCTGGATTAGGTTTTCTACGATTTTGTTCAGGAGTTTTACATCTATGTTCATGAGTGATGGTCTCTACATCTCTTCTGATGTTCTTATCAGGCTTGGTGTCAAGACCATGTTAGTTTGAGGCTATGGAATAATTGTGCTTTGGAATGATTTGTGTAAGAGTGGAATTATTTGTTACGATTTAAGTGGTACAACCATCTGAGCCTAGTATTTTTAACTACTGCTTCATTTGTGTGTCTGTGTGCGTGTGTGTCTGTGTGCGTGTGTGTTAGTGTGTGTGTGTGTGTGTGTGTGTGTGTGTGTGTTTACAACAATATTCAGGGATCTATATCGTCCTGAGACAGTTTTGATCATTTTTCTTCTTGGAATTTGTCCACTTCACTTAAGTTTCCAATTTATTGTCATGAGATTGTCACATAACCTGTCAATAACTTTTTAATCCCTGAAGCTTCTCTGGTTATGCTCTTTTCGCACCTAATATCATTTTCATTTTTTCATCAGAATTTTGTCAATTGTATTGTTCTTTTTAAAGAACCAACTTTTGGCTTTGTTGTTCATATCCATTTCACATTTGTTTTCTGTTTTGTTAAGTTTTCTTTTGTATTTATTTCCTATTTTCTACATTCTTTGAGTTTATTCTACTTTCCCTTTTCTAATGTATTTGAGTTGGAGGTTTGGCTCATTAGTTTTTAACCTTTTTTATACAAGCATTTAATTTCATAAATTCCTCTCTACATATGTTTTAGCTGTGTCCCACACGTCTTAATAGACTCTTCTTTATCGAGTCCTAAATATTTTACAACTTCCATTATATTTTATGTTTTGAGTTGTTTAACACTAATTTCTTAATTTCCAAACAGATAGGAATTTTTCTAGAAACTTCTTGCTACTGATTTCTAATTTAAGTTTTGATTTATAGTTTGATTAATTGTTATTTAGAGAACATGATCTACATGACGCTAGTCCTTTTGAATTTTTTGAGACCCAGTGTTGTTCCCAGTAAATATGGCACATGGAGTATGAGTTCTCCTATTGGTGGGTGCAGTCTTCCCAGTATGTCCGTTGGTCCAAGCTTGTTAATTGTGTCATTCAAATTTTATTTGTCCTTACTGATGTTAGTGCTTGATTTACAAATTACTGAGACACTTGTGCTAAAAACTGTGCCATTTGCAATGGTGGATTTGTCTGTTTCTCCTTGTCTTGCTGTGAAAGCTTTCCTTTATTGACCATTTTACTTCTTGATGAATTTGTTTTCAACCTGTTCTCATGGAACTGGAGGAAAATGCAACTTGTCCCTTGTTTCATTTATCCAGTGGCTGGTTCAAGGAGGATGGGAGTCCCATCTATCACTTTCAGGCACAGTGAGCTGTTAAGAATATGTTCAGCTGCATTGATTTAGCAACGTGGCCGCACACAGCCACGGCTGTGCCTCTGCTCATGCCACTCCCTCTGTCCAGGATGCCTTTCCCCACCTTTCTCTACCCCTGTTCACCCGGTGAACTTTTTATCTTCCGAGCTCCTCTGGGAGTCTGCCTCTGCTTATGGTTGTTCGTTTGCACTCCCACGTCCTCCGCCATCACCTGCAATGAGCCCAGGGCCCGACGTGGAGTAAGTGGTCAGCAAGCTCTGACTGGGCTGAAATCGGTTCTGCCCTCGAGGAACTCCGTCCTATGAGTTATTGCCCCCAAATCAAGTCCACCGCTTAGAAAATTTTTCTTAAGGTGAAATTCCCATAACATGCAATCAGCCATGTGCAAGTGTAGAATTTAGTGGCATTTAGTGAGCTCACAAGTTGTGTGCCCACCTCTCTAGTTCCGGAACATTTCCATCACTCCAAAGTAACACCCCTAACCTATTCAGCAGTCACTCCCATGCTGCCCCCTCCCCACAGCCCCTGGAAGACCCCTTTGCTCTCTGTCTCCGTGCATTTGCTCACTCTGGACACTTCATATCAATGGACTCATGCCTTTGGGCCTGGCCTCTTTCACTGAGCATGATCAAGTCATCCATATTGTAGCTGTGTCAGAATGCCATTCCTTTTCATGGCTGAATAATATTCCACTGTACTGGATACCATCTTTTGTTTATCCATCATCTGCTGATGGACATTTGGCTTGCTTCCCATCCCGTGTTTCCTTTCCTCTCCCTCTGCTCACTCACTCAACAGTTTTTTTCACTGTCATGGCAGAGGTTCAGGTTGGAGCCGGGGGAGATGATGATCTCCTCCCTCTGTTTAATCCAGAAGAGCTGCTAGGGAGGCAAAGGTGAGGGAGCGTCAGCCCCGCGGCACGATGGGCCTGCGGAAGGAGGGGGCCACGCACTTTGAATTTCAGGTTGCTTAGCAAAGGCGGCAAGAACAGTGAGGGAGTTAATAAACGCAGAGAGTTTGAATTTCTGCGCGTGCACCTCTGGTGAGGGGACCCCTGGTGAGGGGACCGGCCTCGGGTTGCTCCTTCATCTTTAAACAGCTGTCTCACTGGGCGGCTGCAGCCCCGCCAGCCCCTCCCGCTCCCTGGCTTCAGTCTCTCCAGGCCTGCCCTGGGCAGCCAGGCGGACACGTGTACTGGCAGCAGGGAGGATGTCTGATTCCTTGTAGAGTGCCATGCATGGCCAGAGTCCCCAAGGTCCTGGGTAGTGAGGTGTGAGGGACGGTGACACAAACGCACCAGCTCCTCGCCTTGTGGGTCTTTGCAGACTCTCCGCCTGTGATCCGAGGTTGGAATGGCCAAGTGTTTAATGACCTTCTACTCCAGCTGTTTCAGACTCGGCGAGCTAAAATTCGATTCTCCCCCACGGCCTGGGGAGGGTGGGCCAGCTCTGTGTTTCCATCCTGTGCCGAGGTGTGGCTGGTGACGACAGCCTGTGTGGGAGGCTCAGGGGCGAGCCTGCAAACCACCAACTGTCCCCCTCAGCTTGTGCTGTCCTCAGAGGCCACAAAAATAGCATTTTCCTGCCCCTTGTCCCCTTGAGGATTGCTGTGTCTTGTGTTCGAATCCCAGTTCCACCACGTCCCATTCCTGGGACCGTAGGCAGTACGGTCCCTACAGGGGAAGTTGTGAGAATTACAGGAGACGGAGAAGGGAAAGCACCTGCGCTAGGCGCTTGGTGAATGCCAGGTTCCTTCTTCAGTCTCTGTGCCACTGCAGGGAAACGGGGAATAGTGTTTTAAAACGTCCTTGTTTCTGGACTTATTTATGTGATCCTTTGGTGGTGAGGGAAGGGTGTGGGGAGGATGATAACAGTAGGCTTTCCTTCCCCCCAAACCCAGCATGTCCCCGCGGAACTTAGTGGAACCCAGTAGATCCTAGTGGAAAAGCAGCGGGTCCTAGAAGAACCCAGTGGAGCCCATTGGGTCCGCTTGGTCACTGAGGTTCCCCCCTCCCTCTCTCCAAGGTGCCTTTGGGGAGGGAACTCTGCCTGGTCCCTTGGTCCCTTTCCTTGTCAGTTGACACAAGTGCCACTCCACAGTTCTCCTCACCTCCCGCCTCTCCTGAGGAAAAGTGGCCCATTGGAGAGCAGTGGGGAGAAAGCTCTCCGGGCCATCTGTCCACCAAGGAGTGGCGCTGTCAGGCAGTGGAAACGGTTGTATTATCTTTCTGCAGAACTTGTTAGATTAGAGACTTAGTAAAAACAGCCGCAGCTACAGCCACCATACAAAGTCGCTACCAAGAAGGAAAATTAATGCTGTAAAAATAAAAAGAAACTCAAGTGCATTAGTCAGCGTGAGGAAGTATTCGTGGGAAAGGTTTGTTCTCCGAGTAAACAGCCACAATGGAATTGTAATCAAATTTCTTAATTATTTCCATAAATCTTGGGTACACAAAAACACACAGGCCCTTTTTCAAAAAGTCACTGTTTACAAGGGCCCTGGATGAGGGAAGAGGTAGCCCTAACAGCCCTTGTGATAATGGAAGGTTCCAGAAGGAGAGAAGTTGAGAGCACAGACCCAGAGCTGGAGGGCTATGTGGTGCCCCCCCAGGAGCCTGCTCGTGTGACAGCTTCTTAGGGGGCTCCAATGGGGAATGGACCTGGGACCCCAGTTCTGAGGACTCCAGCCGCTCCCAGCCAGGGACAAACGGGACGCTGGCTCTCTGTGACTCCGTGTTTCAGCCGAGTGTCTCTGCGCTCTGGGAACCGGGAGCACCTTGTGGGGGTGGGGGGGCAGGAGAAATTGAGACTCGTCAATGCAGAGCCCAGGAGGCCCAGGTGCGCCCTCTTACTTCCCTCCGAGCAGAGCTGTGGGCTCCGGCGGATGGCCTGTCCTCTCTTGGGACCCCTCGGGCTATCACGGGAGGACTGGTTCCTGCAGGTGCCCGGGCGCTGGTGGCCTGCGGGTCTCCTCCCGTCAGACTCCAGGCATCCAGCTTGCCTTCCCCAGCAGTCGCAGGGGTTTCTTTTCTGGAAATCACGTAGAAAGTGAAATTTAGAAATAAAAACCTCCCTGAGGTCTGTTGGGGCTTCCTGGTGTGTGTGTAGAGAGGTGGGAGAGAGGCAGACACTGGCCCGTGACAAAGCACATGCCTAGGTGTTGGCACCTTTCAGGTGTGCAGGTGTTGCTTCTTGTCCCCGTGGATGTGCTGGGAAGGACAGGAGACAGGGTCATTGACATCTGGCTGTGAGGCTAGTGGCAGTTTAGATGCCACGGAGTATGGGATGGGGACATTAGATGCACATCAATAAAATGATGGAGAAATTTTGGCAATGCATAAATGTCCTCTACCGGAATTATTATGCCCCGGTTTTCTGTTCTCCTGCCACCTGCTTAGCTCTTCAAGAAAGCAGATAGAGTGTCTTGTTTGAACAGTTGGCCACACACGCCCATGATAACCCAATTCCATTAAAACGTTCATGCATTCAGCACAAAGGCACCACGCCAAATGGTCTGTGTGTTGTAGCAAGCTGTAATCAGAATTAGAATGAGGAATCCCAACCTTTCCAAAGTGCACTTTCCTCCACAAGGCTGCGTGAGTGGGGTGCACGGAGGCAGCGGCTGGGGGAGGGCAGTGTGGATGCGCGGGATCGTGGGGCGCCTCCATCTGGACCCACCTGCGTGGGCACTCGCATTCTGTCTGGGGGTGAGGCGGGCGCACTGGAGGCCGCCCCGCGCTTCTCTCAGGGCCCCTGGTGCTGCCGCAGAGCCCTGCTCCCGGCCACAGGACCCCCTCTGGAGGGCACCCCTTCCAGGCTGCAGTGTGTCTTTATCCTTAGCCCAGACCTTTGCGGAGGCCCCGCTGTCGGCACCCAGTTCGGGCTGAGTGTACGTGTCTGTGTGTGTGTGGGGGGGTACGCCTGTGTGTGTATCTGTGTGTGTGTGTGTCTGTGTGCCCGTGTGTATCTGTGTGTGTGTGTTGCACTTGCGTGCACGTGTCTCAGAATTCCCACCCTCTGCCTATATCGCCCCTCCTGGCCCCTGTTGCCCCTTGACCCCTAGTGCCCCCGGCCTTTCTGGGTTCCAACTGGCCTTTGCTTACTCGCCTTTCCCATCCAGCACGTAGTGACATTTGCTTCCCTGAGTTGTATCTGTCTTCGTGTTTTGGGGGCTCATCACATAGTAGGCGCTTAATAAATGCTTGCTGATGGCTGTATATGTATAAGGCACCGGGTCGGGGATAGGCCCATTTTAAATATGAAAAAACTGAGGCCAAGAGGAAGTCACTTTCTCAAGCTCATGCTGCTGTATGAAAAAGCTGGGCCTAGACCCGCCTTCGCTGATCACAGGTGCCCTTTGCCACTTAAATCAGTGGATTTTAGTGGGGCCTGAGGAGCTCCGGGGGTCTGTGGCAACACCCAGTGCTGCTGGCATTGCACCCAGCGAGGCATGACACTGGACCTACCCTTGTGTCATCCAGATTGCTCCTCTTCTGTCTAGGGGAGACTTCATTTGCAAAAGTGACTGCACTGCGAAACAGAAATTTGAAAGCCCCTGCAGCGTAGCCTGCAGCCCACCATGGCACCGGAGGTGGGCCTGTGTCTTGGAGTCGGTCCCAGGTCAACCGGAAGTGGATGAAGGGCCACCTCTGTGCAAAGCCCCGCGGTGGCTGGGGTCTCCACCCCACTGCTGTGGGCAGTAGCCAGCTGAAGGGAGCAGGCAGGGTCCCCTTGAGTGTCTGGCCATTCGCAGGCGCTACGCTGGCAGGCTCTGCTTAAATGTCGTCATGGTTTCAGAAAATCGGGTGTCAGGAAAAGCTCTCCCGCCGACAAACTCTGTGATTTCATAAATGCATTATTTTCGTTGTTATTGAGCTTGACAGCCATTCCCCTTTATGTGCTATTTCTTTCCTCCCATCCTTATAGAATTAATAGTCTATAGGCATACTCCAAAATGCATCAGGAAGGCCACTCTGAGAGGTGGGAGACCCTTGGCCTGAGGAGACCCCGGTGTTCCCTGCTGGGCCGTGGCTCCTGCCAGCTGGCCGTAGGGGCACCCCCCCCCTTTGTTCTGATCTCACAGCCCTCCTACCTGGACACTGAGGACGGGTGGGGACAGTATGACTCTAATTTCGTTAGCCTCTACGCTGCTTTTTGTTAGATGAGATTTTTTTTTTTTAATTTTTTATTGGGGAATATTGGGGAACAGTGTGCTTCTCCAGGGCCCATCAGCTCCAAGTCGTTGTCCTTCAATCTAGTGGTGGAGGGCGCAGCTCAGCTCCAAGTCCAGTTGCCATTTTCAGTCTTTAGTTGCAGGGGGCGCAGCCCACCATCCCATGAGGGACTCGAACCGGCAACCTTGTTGTTGAGAGCTCGCGCTCTAACCATCTGAACCATCGGGCCGCCCTGTTAGATGAGGTTTTGCAGCAAGGATTCTCTTGAAGTAAGATGCACTTGGCACTGCAGTGGAGTCTCCGCCTGGCCAGGGGGACAGGTGTGGAGGCCATGCTGAAGGAAAGAAAACCCCAAACTCAGGGCATCTGGAGCCCTGTGGTAACAAGAACATGTGCTCCTGGGGTCCACGGGGCATCTCAGGGACTGCAAAGCTCTGGGTAGCTCAGGGGGGCCTGCTAACTGCTGCCCCCTATGGAGTCTAGGACGGACCTCTTCCAAGGGAGCAGGGCTCTTGTATTCTGGAAGCATTAATGGGGAGATGAGCTGCTTGTTCTGCAGCCTGGGGAAAGCCGGCAAGGTCATGGAGTGTCCTCGGGCCTCAGGGTCAGGGCGGGTCCCCTGGGGTCCTAGTGCCCCGTCCATGCAGCCACCCGGGCACCAGCTGCAGCTGCTTGGGACTTGCTCACTTGTTTGCACCTTTCCTCATCAGCCTGGTCAGGGATGGGGACAGATAGGTCCCCGGGCTGACTGTCCAGGACCAACTCTGGGTGTCTGCTCGGGGCAGCAGGAGCAGTCGTGGATTTCTAGACCAGATCCTGGCATGTAATATTCAATCAAGACATTTTTGGAAGTCTAGATGTACTGGGAGGCAGCGTGGTGAACTGCAGCAATGGTCAGGCCACCGTGGGTCTCCCGGGAGGTCTCCCAGACTCAGTTTCCTCACCTTTAAGGTGAAGATAATAAAAAGACCCACCTGAGGTTAAAAATAGGAATCAATGGACACAATCAAAGAAATAAAAAATTGGTTTTTTGAAAAGATCCATAAAATCGATACCCTCTAGCCAGGCTAAGAAAAAAAAGAAAGAAGACACAAAGTACTAATATCAGGAAAGAAAGAGGGGTCACCACTACTGGTTCCATGGATATTAAAAGAATGAAAAAGGAGTATACAGACAACTCTATAGCCACAAATGTGATAACCTAGGTGAAATGGACCAAGTCCTTAAAAGACGCAAGCTGCCAAACTCACACAGGGAGAAATAGATACTCTGACTAGGTCTATAGATACTGAAAAAATTGAATAAAAAAATAACAACATTCCAAAACAGAAATCAGGCCCAGTTGGGTTAACTGGTGAATTCTACCAAACATTTAAGGAAGAAATTATACCAATTTCTTATAGTCTCTATCAAAAGATAGAAAGACCACTTTATAGAGATAGAGAGACCACTTCCTAACTCGTTCCGTAGAAATATTCAGCTCATAGTGTTGATGTGGGATTCAATGTGTCAAATATTTAGCGTGAGCCTGATGGCTATGGCGCACACACACGCATACACACGCATGCACACACACACACACACACACATAAAATCAGATAAACTTTGTTTTTTAGGCCAGATTTAGATTTACAGGAAAATTATGAAGATCAAGTCTCCATATACCCGACTCCACTTCCTATGGTTACCATCTTATGTTAGAATAGTGCATTTGTTACGGTTAATGAACTGATATTGATACATTATCATTAAAGTCTCTACTTTGTTTAGATTTCCCTAGTAAAAACTAGAAAAATGTCCTTTTTCTGTTCCAAGATTCCATCCAAGATGTCACATGACATTTAGTTGTTATGTCTCCTTAGGCTCCTCTGCGCTGTGACAGTTTCTCAGATTTTCCTTATCTTTGATGACCTTGACAGTTTTGAGGAGTCTTGGTCAGGTGTTTTGTTGAATATCCCTCAACTGGGATTTGTCTGCTGTTTTTCTCATGATTAGACTGGGCTTCTGGGTTTTGGGGAAAGAAGACCACAGAGGTAAAGTGCCCTTCTCATCACATCTGCTGTCAACATGACTTACCACTGTTGCTGTTGACCTTGATCACCTGGCTCAGTGGTGTTTACCAGGTGTCTCCACTGTAAGTTCCTCTTCGTTGCCCGCCCCCCTTCCACAGGGTCCTCTTGGAAGGAAGTCGCTAGGCAGCCCCGTCGTCGAAGGCCCTGGCTCCTTTTTTTGAAGGACTGAAGGCCCCACCCCTTTCAGGGCGGGTGGAATGTCTGTGTAAATTATTTGGAATTCTTCTGCGTGGGTGATTTGCCTCTCCTCCCCTACTTATTTATTTAATCACTTATTTGTCAGTATGGACATCTGGAGTTTTGCTTTATGCTTGGGGCAGTTAGGACGCAGTGCTACTTTTTTCTGTGGCTCACATTGCTCCAGCTTTCAGTCATCTCCCATCTCCATGTGGACACGTATCTATCTCCTTGTGGATTTTCTTTTAGCGCTTTTTTATTTTCCAACAGGCTCCCACTCCTCTTGTATATGCCCTGCACCAGCCCTAGAATCAGTCATTCTCCATGGAGTCCTGCTTCCTTTTGTTGAAAAATTGTATTAGAAACCTCAGTCTGAAGTACTTTGTCAACTTTAACCATCTCAGCCTCTCTGGGGTGTGCTATTCCTTGGGTAACCGATTCCAGGGGCTCTTACTCTTTCCAAGACTTTTTATGAAGGAAACTTTCATTAATGAGTGAATCCATGTAGGCTAATTGTAGTAGCCACCCCCAGATCTCAGGGACTTCACATAATAAAAATATATTGTTTGCTCTATAGTTCAGAGGTCCACAGATTTTTCTGTAAAGGGCCATATAGTAAATATGTTTGGCTTCGTGGCCTCTATGTTCTCTGCCCTTGCCCTGTGAAAGCAGCCACGAACAGTATGTCAGTGAATGGACGTGGCTGTGTCCTAATAAAATACTATTTACAAAAACAGGTGGTGAGCCCAGTTTGGCCTCTGGGCCATAGTGTGACCTCTGTCCTAGTCCAGTGGAGTTGTTCGGCAGGGGAGCGGGAATCCTCCACACAGTCATTCAGGGAACTAGGAGACTTCTGCCTATGGTGCCATCATGTTCAAGGCTGGACTCTACCTCATAGCACGCGGGCAACTGAAGCTGAACCATCGCACGGGAGAAATTGTTACAGACCAGGCCTGGAAATGGCATACATCAATTATGCCACATTCCATCGGCCGGAGGTCAGTCACATGACCCCAGACTGCAAAAGTATATCTCCCAGCCCAGGGAGAAGAGGAGGAAAACACATTGCTGAGCACCTGCGCAGTGAAGTACGTACCTGGAACAGACCAGGCCATAGGCGAGGCTCCACCCACCCACTGAGGCCCCTCCCACATGCCAAGATCCCTCCCCCACACTGAGGCTCCTCCCACACATTGACATACCTCTCTTCCTGCAAAGTCCTGTCTGAGGAAAAGGCTTAAACACTTCAAAAGAACAAGAGGGCCTTTTTACAGAGAGTATGGGCAGTTGTTGCTTCTCTCTGTGTTCAGGCCTGCAGAGCTGCTGCAGAGTGTGGATTGATAGGAAGGATCCCTCTCTCCACCCCTGCCCCTGGCCAGGCTGTCTCTCTGCTGATGTTTTCAAAAGACACCTTTAAAAGGCTTGTGAACAATTATCCCCTTTTGTGTCTCTGCCTGATTTATATTTCTAGCCACTATGAATTGCCTACCAATGAGAGCTCAGCATTTGTAATTGGGCCGGCAAATTCTACATGACATTTTTGACTGTGTGTTGAGGCAAGGAGGGCGCCTGTGTGGATGAGTAGAACTAAGCCACACCCCCACCTCTAGCCTGCTGATTAACCTCAGGTTCACTAGAGACCCGCAGGTCCTCTGCGAATCAATCAAATCGAGCTGGCTTTCTTTGCATTTACATCCTGACTTGACTCTGAGCCAAGGATTGCCTCGCGGCTTTGGTTTCAAAATGCTCTCTGTGCTCAGAAAGGGTGCCGCTCTGCTGTGCCATTTCTCCATAGGGAGCTGGCTCCCGAGTGGATAGGGAGGCAGAGGGGAGAGGGCACAGTGGAGTAGCCGGGACGCAGAACGCTCCCTGCCGTTGTGCTGGAGCACGCAGGCCAAAGCCCTCTCCAGTGTCCTCATAAGAAGTCTGCCTTAATTCAGCTAAACAGAACATGGTGTCATGTCGAGTATCCATAACTTAGGGATTTCCTCGGTGTAGGTTGGGATGATCTTTCAAAAACATGATTGAACTGGGGGCGTCCGTTCTCAGCAGCAGCAGACTGCTTGGCTTTGGCCGTGGAGGCGCTCTCCACGTGGATGCTGGCTGAGTAGACAGGTGGGAATAGCCAGGAGTCATGAGTTCTTTCTGGAAAAATTGGTGCCATAAGGGAGGAACACCTGTATCGGAGCCCTGAGGTGTCCTAATGCCAAAGCAAGGCATCTCTGTGTCCCTTTGTAGCCACTGCTTTCAGACATATGGAAAGATAATTGGTTATATGGCAGTGCCTTACCCATAATACATGCTCAATAATGCACTCAGAAAACGGGGTTAATAGTAGTTCAAAAATTATGTAACATTTATGAACAGCTATGCACTAAATGGCACAGAAGCCACCTTTATAATGCAAAAACTACAAAGAAACAAGGAGACTTACATAGAGACACATCAATAATGGGAGATGTTAACATACCCTGCTCAGCACAAGACAGATGAAGTGGGCAAAAACATAAGAGTTAAACAAGATAGATATTATGTGTATATATTTACATATAGAGATGGTGCCAAAAAATGTATACACATGTTAAGAAAGGAAAAAACTATTAATATACGCTGGTAACAAAAAATGAATAGAAGTCACGTTTGACTTCTGCAATTACAAGAGGTGCTCAAAGTGGTTACCATCAGCATCCAGACACTTCTGATTATGGCAAACTACTGCTTGAGCAACACTGACCAAAGTGTTAACATCTCTTAAAATGTGTATACATTCTTTTGGCACCCCTGCATACTCATATGTATACATTTATGCCACAATAATATGGAATCTTCCTTCTTCTAAAGTGCACATGGAACATTTATAAAAATTCATCATCCTAAGTCACAAAAAACTTTAGTAAGTTCTATAAAGTAGAAGTATTACAAACAGTACTGTAAGTACTAAAACTGTACATCATTAACAAAAACAAACAAAATAACCCAGTAAGACCCTTTTAATCTGGAAAATAAAAGCTCTCTATTAAACAACACTTGGAGGAAAGGATGAAAATGGATAATATAAAAAAGAAAAAAGAAATAATGATAATGAAAACACTAGCTATCAGAATTTATTGGATACATTTAAAGCAGAGATCAGAGGAAAATTCACATCGCTAAACACTTTTATCAATAAAAACAAAAAACTAAAATAAATGAACTAAATTTCCAGCTCAAAAAGCTAGGAAAGAACCACAAAGTAAACTAACAGAAAAGACAAAAAAGAAAATAGTAGGATAAAGCAGAAAATAATAAGGTAGAGAATAATGGAATAATAGATCTAATTAGTAACTCAAAAATCTGATTTTTAAAAACATTAGAAAATGGACAAAACTACTTGCTATCAATAAAAATAGAGAGAAAGCACAAATACATAAAGTAAGAAATGACAAATGGGACATGATCGTTGAAACAGGAGATATTGAATAAATCATGAGACTATTTTGCAGACCTCTATAAAGGTAAATATGAAAAGATAGATAAAATACTACCTAAATTTACTCTATTTGATATAGGAAGCTTAAATAAACTAATTTCTGCAAAAGACCAGAGAAAACCATTAAGGAACTAAACAACAAAAGATCCCCAGGGCTAGATGCTTTCGTAGGGTCCAGTTCTACCAAACTTTCAAAGAACACATAGTCTCCATTCTTTATAGTTGTTTCACAGTAATGAAAATAAAGAAATACATCAAATTTTTTTTGAAAGTGAGTATAGCATTGATACCTAAATTTGGAAAAGCAAGTAGAATAAATGAAATAACAGAACAATACTATTTAAAAATGTTGAAGCAAAAGTACTAAACAAATTATTTGTAAAGCTAATTTAACACAACATTAAGAAATCAATGCACCATGACCAATGATATTTTCCCCAGGAATGCAAGGTTGGTTCAACACGAGGAAATCCATTAATATAATAATACACTCAAAGAAAAAAAAATTGTATGATTATCTCCGTAGATGCTGAAAAGCCTGTTATAGAATCCAACACCCATGCCTGATATATCAGTTAAGAAAATAGGAATGGGTGAAAAATGACAAAATAAATAATAAAATATTAACATAATAAAATATTTTATATGCCTGAATCCTAAAGTCAGCATCTTATTTGATGGGAAAACACTAGAGGCATTTTCACAAAGATCAGGACCAAGGCAAAGATGCCCATTATTTCCACTGTGATCCTGTAATTGTCCTGGAGGTATTAGCAATTAGATAGAAGAAATCAATTAGAGGTATATGTCCTAGAAAATGAGATTCCAAACTCTCTTGATTTGTAGGTGATATAATATACTGGGAAAACCCAAGAGAAACCATGATGAAAGTAAATGAAAAAATAAAAGAAATCGTTAAGGTCGTGGACAAAAAAATTAATAAACAGGATCAACAGTTTTGTGATACATAAACAAGAATCAGTTGGAGGACACAGTAGCAACGAAGAAGGTAAAATACTTAGGAAGAAACTTCGCAAGAAACGGGTAATGCCTATAGGAGGAAAACTTTAAAACACTCTGAAAGACACAAAAGTAATCTCAAACAAATTGAAAGACATCTCTTGGACTTGGATGGGATAACTTAACATCATAAAAAAGCCCCCACCCCTTTTTAAGTTAATTTACGACTGTAACACAATGTTGGTGAAAATACCAGTAAGCTTTTTTGTGGAGCTATACAATTGATACTTCAGTTCATTTGAAAAAGCAAACATGCGATAACCACTAAAATCCTGAAAAATAAATGCTACTAGCAGAAATAGCTCCACCAGACATTAAAATGAACTATAACGCCTCTGTAATTAAACTCGTGTGGTATTGGGGCATGAATAGACAAAATAGCAGTGGAATCAAATACAGAGTGCAGAAGGAGACCTAACAACATATGGCGGTTTGTGTATGGGAAGGTGGCATCTCAAATCCCAGGAGCACGATTAACTCTCCAAAGCATTGTGCTGGGACAACGGGGTAGCCCTCTGGAAAAGACAAAATTCTATGTATGGGTTACACCCTATGCAAAACAAACTCCAAATGGATCTGAGACCTAAGTATAAAAAAATGAAATCATAAAAGTACTATAGGAAAACATGAGTTAATTTTTCTATAACATGGGTGTAGAGACAGGTTTTCGAATCATGACCCATAGTCCAGATGTATTTAAAGAACAGATTGGTAAGTTTGAGTACAGAAAACAAAGCACTTTGGCATGGCAAAACAAACAAACAAATGATCTAACCTCCCCCCCCCCATAAGCACAGTCAAAATGCAAATGACGAAGTGAGAGAAAATATTTGCAGCATACATCAGATGGAAAGAGTTAATAGCCTTAATATATAAAGAACTGCTAAAATTAGGGGTGAGGGGAACCCAGTAGAAAAATGGGCAGAAGATATTAAAAGATAATTTGCATAAAATATAGACAAATGGCCTTTAAACATATGAAAATATGTTCAACTTCACTCATAATTAGAGACATGCAAATTAAAATGACTCTGAGATAACATTTTCACCTGTCAGACTGGCAAAAATTAAAAAGATCGACAACACATCTGTTGGCAAGGCTATAAGGAAACAAGGGCTCGCATGTGTTGCGTGTAGGATGCAAATGGAGGCAACCCTCGTGAAGGGAAATTTGGTATATTTTTCATCGCTACCTGTGCGTTTACATTTTGACCCACGATTCCCATTTCTAAGTGATAATCCTTCAGATCTACTCCATAAGTTTGAAAATACTCATGCACAAGATTATTCACTCCAGAATTAGTTGTAATTGCAAAATACTGGAAACAACCTAACGTGCACGCCTGGTGGAGTAGTTGAATATTCATTTGAACATCCACACGATGGAGTCTGTGCCACCGTAGGAAGGACAGAGGAAGAGCTCTGTGGACAGACATGGGGTGACTTCCAGGGTGTGCTGGGAAGTGACAAGGGCCCAGTGTTGAGGGGACCTTCATGAGGGGAGGGAACAGGGATTGCATGAAGGTGAACATGAAGGCACATTTTGGGGGCGATAGCAGTGTCCTAAATCGGATGGTGGTGAGAGTCTCACTATATACTTGTGGCAAAACTCATCAGACTGTATACCTATAGCACGTGAATTTTATGGTATGAAAATATACCTAAACAGAGCTGCTAAAACAAAAGAAATCTTTAGTGTCCTACTGTTGTATCATAATGAAGGTAAAATAAAAAATAGAGACGTGTGTGTGTGTTAGGAAAAAAGAAATAGAGGAATGATAAACTAGAACGTAATGAGATTGATTACCTGCAGGGGTGGTCGGGACCAGGGCCGCAAGGGTGGGTGGGCAGCACTGGGACAGAAGGGAGGATGAGTGAATTTTGCTGAGATACCTTTTAATATACTTCTGATATTTGTAATCATGTCGATATTTCATAACTCAAAAAAATAAATAAAAGCATCCAAGGCGAGAGACAAAACCCAGTATGGAATAAAAGTAGAAGCACAATGCATCGAGCTGTATTTCAAATGGATAATAAACCGCACTGAAGATGAGGACCTCTCCCGCAGTGATGTTTGGACTCAGTAGTTTGACCACATGCCCTGAGGCTAATAACCAGAAAATAGCTGTACATAAATATATTGTTGCTCAATTGGTAGGATTGTTTCTGAAAGTGATGTGGATTAGCAATTCGGAAATTATTTATATTCAAGATTGAGGAAATATGTAAATGCATTGTGAGTAATGGGAGACAGTTTTCTCTAAGCCAATGAGGAAGTTACTCATATAGGAAGGTCGAGGGCTAGAATTAGTCTGTAGTGTTGGATTGGAATTTGGCATATCAGTAAGAACACACACACGTGCGTACACACATTAGAAATATATGTGCGTATTGATGTAGGTCTGTCTGCCCAGAGACCCTAAAAGCAATGACATTCCAGTAGGAACGATTTAGATCGGAACGTAAGGAAGTACTCAAGGGATAATGGAGACATGGTGTGAGGACACAAGAGCCAGGCTCCCAGGGGTCAAATCTGGGATAACTGAGCATCAAATTAATATAAATAAGTGGGGAAGAGGGAAATGTATTTCCTTATAGCAGAATGCCCACGTAGAAGGAATTTGTAAAGCCCAACATATCTCCCCACAATGTCTTATTAATTTCAAAGGCAAATGGGAATTTTCCGGTGGAGAAACATGGCAGACCCTACCTTAATCAAGTGATCAAAGCAAACCTCACTAATGATGGGACGAGAGCCATCCCGTGCCTGCAGGTGTGAGGCACTGAGAAGGACACAGTACCATTTCTGTGGTATTTCTGCCCAAAATGCGCAGCCTCAATTCAATTAGGAGGGCCTATCAGACAAACACAAACTGAGGGACTTCTACGAGGTAATTGGCCTGTACTCTAAGAAAAATGTCAAGATCTTGGAAAAAAACCAAAACAACCCAAGGAACCTGGTCCAGATTAAAGAAGACTCAGAGACATCAGAAGTGTGGCAGGGTGACACTGGATTGGATCCTGGACCAGACAAGTGTTTGTGCTTTTCTTTTGCTCTAAAGGACATTAGAGGACAATTGGTGAATTTTCAAGACCTGTGGATTAGATAATAATTTTATGTCAGTGCTAATGTTCTGATGTTTAGGAAATACAAAATATTTAGAGGTAAGGGGCATTGTAACTTAATCTTCGTCTCACACAGTTCAGAAACAATGTGTGTGTGTGTGTGTGTGTGTGTGTGTGTGTGTGTGTGTGAGAGAGAGAGAGAGAGAGAGAGAGAGAGAGAGAGAAAGAGAGAGAGAGAACAAATGGGGGTATATGTTAACATTTGGTAAGTTTGAGTGGAGCATGGAGCATATACAAGAATGTACTATTTTAGCAAATTTTCTGAAAGTTTTAAAGTGTTTCAAAATAAACATTTATAAAATGGGGTTAGTCCCACGTCCTCCCTAGTAGTGAAGTGAAGTAGTAGATTAAATGAGATGATACATCCAGTGCTTGATGCTGGGTCTCAGACGCTCAGACGAGGACCCACCACGGAAAGTTAGCCCTACGTCAGCGAGGTGGGGGCGGAGGGAGGGCAGTGCTGCTCAGAGGCGGCCCTGCTGGCCGGCCTGTGTTGTCTGGAGATGATGGATGGAGCCTCATTCATGGCTCAGCTTTGATTCCTATCCACTGTGTGACTGCAACTTGGTAATCCCCCAAAAGCCATCGTTTTTTGGGAGGCCGACTTCCTGATGGAAGTCCTTTAGAATGAGGTTCAGTCATTCATTATTTAATTTATTCAGTGATCAAACATCACTTATGGAAATGAGGTAGCAGGCAGGATTCCTTGCAATAGTCAGTGCCTGAGGGACCGAACACTGCAGTTTAAAGGAAAGAAATAGGCACAATGATACCCAGCAGAGACACAACTTGGTGCATATTCCTGGAGGGTGGATTCCAGAGTCTCCGTGGAGGATGTAACTCAGAGTCTCCCTGGGGGGTGTCACACAGGAGTCTCTCTGGTGGAAATGACCCTGGATTTGCAGGTGAGGAGTGTGGGCTCACACAGGGGTTCCAAATCCAGGACCCCTGACTAGGCGAGCCTGTGGAGAAGTTCACCCTGGTCTGTGGTGAAATGTATTGTAGAAATTTGGGGCAGTGTGGTGTCTGAACACTCATGTTGGGAACAAGTTGCCAACTTCTCTTTCTTGGGAAGGACATGTGTTATGTCCAAGCCCCTCCCCCTTTCTTTAAACATGAAATAAACTTTCCTTTGTGAATAATATTGAAAGCATATGGCATTTGTAAAACGTCCTTACTGTGCTCTCTTTGGCAGCATGTATACTCAAACGTCCTTACTTAGCAAAATGAAATGTTGTCAAGCCTATATTTGTCTCTCCATTACATTTAAAAACAATTGGATCATGAAACTGAAACATTTGGGAACCCAGGCATTCTAGATTTTCTAAATAGAGTTTCAAGGCACTTTACAGTTTAAAAAAATGTATTTCTTATTGTTATTAGAAAACATTTTAAACATTCAGAAAATTATAGAGACTAAGAAGAACATTGGCTCACCTGCCAGCTGGATTTCAGAAAAGCGCACAGTATTCTTGTTATTTCCATCATCACTGATGATTTGTGTACCTGCCGCCCCCTCCTCCAACCCATTTGTGTGACACGCTTGACCAGGGACCAGGCCGATTCTGGCACATGGCATTTGATGCAGTTCTTTTCAGGGTTCCTCGGAAGCTATTTCTTTAATGCAACTGCGTGTGTATGTTTTTTTTTAAAGATTTTATTGGGGAAGGGGAACAGGACTTTATTGGGGAACAGTGTGTACTTCCAGGACTTTTTTCCAAGTCAAGTTGTTGTCCTTTCAGTCTTAGTTGTGGAGGGCGCAGCTCAGCTCCAGGTCCAGTTGCCCCGTTGCTAGTTGCAGGGGGCACTGCCCACCATCCCTTGTGGGAGTCGAACTGGCAACCTTGTGGTTGAGAGGACGCGCTCCAACCAACTGAGCCATCCGGGAGCTCAGCGGTAGCTCAGCTCAAGGTGCCATGTTCAATCTTAGTTGCAGGGGGCAGAGCCCACCATCCCTTGCGAGACTCGTGGAATTGAACTGGCAACCTTGTGGTTGAGAGCCCACTGGCCCATGTGGGAATTCAACTGTCAGCCTTCGGAGTAAGGAGCATGGAGCTCTAACCGCCTGAGCCACCGGGCTGGCCTGATGCAACTGTTTTGATGTATGGGCATTTGGACAAGGCCTAAAACAAACCATGATATCTTTTTAAAAAGTTGTGATAAAATAGATATGTCGTTAACAGTGGACATTCGGGCCATTTTCAGGGGTACGATTCAGTGGCATTAAATACATTCACATTGTTGTGCAGCCATCACCATCATCCATCTCCAGAACTTCCTCTCCTTCCCAAGATGCTCTGTGTCCCCATCAAATACTAATGGGCCGCACCACCTTCCCTAACCCTTCCAGCCACCCTTCTATTTTCTGTCTCTATGAATGTAACTTGTCTACGGGCCTCGTGTGAGTGGACTTACACAGTATCTGTCCTTCTGTGACTGGCTTATTTCCCTTCACATGATGTCCTCACGGTTCATCCACGTTGTAGCGCGTGTCAGATATCTTTCTGTTTTAAGGCTGAATAATATTCCATTATTGGATGTACCATTTCGTTTATCCATTCACCTGTCCATGGACACTGGTTGTTCTCGCTTTTGGCTGTTGTGAGTACTGCTGCTATGAACATGGGTGTACAAGGATTTGGTTAGGTGCCTGTTTTTAGTTCTGGGGGGTATATACCTAGAAGTTGAATTCCTGGATCATATGGTAATTTTACAGTTAGTTCTTTTAGGAATCACCATACTGTTTTTCAGAGCAGCTGCACCATTTTACATTCCTGCCAACAGTGCACAAGGGTCCCAATTTTTCTACCTATTTTTTTTTCTGTTTTTTAAATAATAGCTAACCTAGTGAGTATAACGTCGTATCAAACCATTACACTTTAAGCTTTACAGTAGTCCCCCCCTTATCCACGGGATATGTTCCAAGATCCTCAGTGGATGCCTGAAACCTCGATAGCAGTAAATCCTATGTATACTATGTTTTTTCCTATGTATACATACCTGTGATAAAGTTTAACTTACAAATTAGGTACAGTAAGGGATTAACAATAACAAAGTGTAGAACAATGATAATAGTATACTCTAGTGAAAGTTATGTGAGTGTGGTCTCTTTCTCTCTCAAAATATCTTACTGTGCTGTGTGTACAGTGTGAAAACCTAGACAAAGGGGTGCTTCTCATCCCAGGCAGGACAGGAGGCAGGATACCATGAGATTCCATCATGCTACTCAGAACAGTGCGCAAATTAAAACTTATCAGTTGCTTATTTCTGGAATTTTCCATTTAATGGTTTTGGACCATGGTTTACCATGGGTAACTGAATCCACAGACAGCAAAACCACAGATAAGGCAGAATATTTTTATTACCAATAATGTGCAAACCAGACATCCATTCTCTGCCCCGACTCCCATCTTCTCTTTGGTTTCCATGTGCTTGAAATTGTACGTGAGAGACTAGTCCTGACTGCGTAGTTTTTAACAGGAAAATTCCGGAGAAAACTTAAATGCCTACTAGTAGAGGAAAAGTTAAATAATGTATGCCACACACATCATGAATGACGATGAAGCAATTAAAAATAATGAGTTATATCTGCAAGTATGGACCTACAATGAGGTCCATGATATATTGTTAAGTAAAAAAGGCAAGCCAGAGAATGACATATTAAAAATCCCGTGTGTGCATGGATATGTGTGAAAGTCGTATGTATTATACATAATGTCTGTAGGATGCATTATATGCAGTGTAAATTATTCTTATATGTGGACACGTAATATAGATGATGTAATTAAATGTGCATATAACTTTTACAAACACACATAGAAAGCTCTGCAAAAATATTCATGAGGTTGTTGACTGATTATGTCTGAGAAAGAAACTAAGGTTAGTGGAGGAGGGGAGTTCTAAATTTTACTTATGTTCCAATTGTTTGAGGTTTTTAAAAATAAGATATATTCCTTCTATAATTTAAAAAATAGAAAGAAAAAACCCCCAATGCGGTGAACCTGGTGTGCAGCCAAGGAGCACAGAACTTCCATCTTGGTACCACATATATTTTAGATACACATAATGGTAACTGTTAATGTTGTTCAGATGTTTACTGAAAGCCAGGCTCCGTTCTAGGCATTTAAAATGCACTAACTTACTTACTCCACCCATCCACACGATCAGTGGGCTTCTCCCCATTTTGCAGATGTGGAAATAAGCTCAGAGAGGTGAAGTCCCTTACCTAAAGTCCCACAGCTGGTGAGTGGAGCATATTTAGTTCTTTAATGGCAAGGTGACTTTCTCCTAGACAGGTGTACAAGTAGTTTTGTGAAATACAGGTTTTCACTTCTGATTTCTGTTTACAAACAATGAGATGCTGTAGACTGTGTTTACAAGATTCAAGAACCGTTAGGGTCTGGCTTTTGTTTGTCTATTTGTTTGCTTGACTTCCTTTGAACACAGCTCTGTTTGGAAGAGCCCTTGGTCGTGGGAAGGGTGCTAGGAACTTGCAATCAATGTTCATCAGAAACGAAAGGTTCTGTGTTTCTATTTTAAATAAAAATAATTACTAGTAGGATACCTCATAGCGTTCTTCTGAACCCTAGATTGGAATGGAGACTTGACATTATTTTAAAGTTCCTATTGAAGTCGCTAATTCTGGATAGAAGCATCTTACTAATTTACCTCTGCATAAATTCCATGTATAAATGGTTCCTAATAGCCTACGCAGTGGGGGTGGGATCCCACCAGGCACCGTGTTATCAATAATTGTGCCTTTCTGAGAAGCATTTTTTTGTTACTTTACAAATCCTCCTTTTCTTTGAAGAAGGATTTCTGGGGTGGCACCATGCCTTCCGCACCTAAATGAACAGCTTCCACAACAAAGATTACCAAGTGCATCATTTTGTTAAACTCTTAAAACTGTTAAATTAATAAAATCAGCTTAACAGAACCCTGATTAGCCCCAAATTGCTTTAAATTTGGTCATTAAGTTTCAGGGAACGTGTAATTTTCTCCACATCTGGTACAGCTGCAAGGCATGAGGGATGAAGACAGAAGTGACGATAACAAATGCAAAGGAGGGCAAGGAAACACTTTGTCATCGACGCTTTCTGCACCGCTGCTTTCAACCCCCAGGAATACGCTTCCCGGCAAAGCACTGGGCCCAGCCTATTCTCCAAGAATGCTCTCTTCCTGCGGCGAGCAGGATGGTACAGAACAGCTGGGCATCAGGGCAGCTGGGCTCTTCCCGAGAGCCCTGGGAACCCCTGTACCACCCTAGATGCGTGTTCCTGCTGCCCTGTGCCTCGACATCCCCATCTGTGAAATGGGCTGATGCCCATGCTGTCCTGTTCCCCTAGTGTGTTTCAGGCTGTGGGGGGACAGCGCCATCTATTGTTGGGAACAGGTAGGAAGATCCGAGAGGCATTATTTGGGTAATCACCTGTCAGGATGCACCGGATGTCTCCTTCCCTCTTTCGCTCCTCTGGTTTGTGCTCAGGATGAGATCTGTAGGAAGGACACTGACGTTGATGTTGGACCAGCGTTAGCAGCCGGCCCCTTCGTCGGCATCTTTCTTCACTTTGAGGCTAGGGTTTGACAGGCGCTGTGTGGGTGTCTAACCTGGCCGAGGGCCTTGGCACTGGACCTGCAGTGGGGACTCTGCCACTTTCTTCACCGCAAGTGGCTGTCACCTCCAGGAACTTTTGTATCTTCTCATGGAGGAATATGGCAGGACTTTGTGGGTAAATCCCAATGTGGGAAGGGGCTGAAGCCGGAGAGCCGGGCAATGGGAATTCAGTCAGAGCAGGAAGGAGCACGTGGGAGCTCAAATTTGCGCATTTCTGAGTTATAGCTCAAAGCAGGGGCCAGAGGCAGCTCAGACGGAGGGTCTGCTGTGGCTGCTGCTAACTGGTGAGATGGGTGCCCGCGCTGGAGCAGTGATGACTGGTGTAGCCCGGGCCCTTAGTGACCACTCCCTCCCGACCCGGTGCCGGGCTCTCTGGTATTAGGGCATCTTAACAGCCCTTTCCGGTAAGGCACACGACTCCCATTCTACAGATGAAGAAGTGAGGTGTTGGGGCTCCCTGACTTGCCAAAAGCGACACCGTGAGGCAGTGGCAGGGTTGGGATCTGACCCCACGGTGGGTGGAGAAGGCAGCAGGACTGAGAATGTGAGGGGATCTGTGTTGGGCGCGCTGGAACGAGTCTCTAAGTCGTGGTCTCAGAGCTTCCTCCTGAGTCTCACGATTTCATTGCGCAGAGAGCATCGCGTCCCAGTGGCACTGGGCAGGGGCAGTATGGGCCACCACCCCCACAGGCACCAAAACTTTGTGAGGAGGCAGCGGCTTCTGCTGGGCCTTTAGAATCAGGCGTTCGCTCTCCCCGAGAGTGTGTCATTTTTCCAGTCACATGTCTCCCATGAAAGCCAAGCGCCTCCTAGAATTTATGGTACTTAAAAGTAGGTTACTGCAGCCGATTGCATCTGCTTCTCAAAAACGGTTAACGTTCCTGGTAATAGCAGATAAGCGCCACTAATTCCAGCTGCTGGATTGGAGGTGGTTTAGTAGAACGGACATCAGCGGGGGGTGAGGGACACAGAGTTCTGTCTGAGGGAGGGTGGCACGGAAGCATGCGCGTGGGTGCCCCGCAAGGTAGCAGTCCTGAACTCCACGCCACGTGATGGACCGTGAGCGTCTCGGGTGCCCAGAATCCCATCGGCGCAGTAGGAAAGAACAGGAGGCTTGAAAAGTACTTTTTCTCCGGGTGTTCCTTCAGCTTCTCAGGTCGATTTTACGGAAGAGACTCACGACTTGAAGTTGTCACCAGCTGTCAGGCTTCCGTTAGTGATTTCCACAATCTGTGATGTTGAAATGACAGGGCCCTTAAAGACACAGCAGAACAGGTGGAAACCTACACTTTATTTGCAATCCTCTGCCCTGGGCACCATAGCTAATCGTTAGGTAGATGCGTACACATGAAGGGAAGCAGTAGGTCTGGATGCAGAAAGAAGCACGTGTGGCCTAAATGTAAAGGATACATTTTAAATACAGAATTGTAGGTACCATTCTATACCTACAGAATATGTGGTATTTTTAGCTCACGAAGTGTTGTCTTTAGAAGCATGACATGAAAACGAATGAAAAACACTTTTACAAAATTCCTTCCCGGGGCAATCCCCTCCTCTCCTCAGTATCTGGTCAAAATACAGCTACTTTTTTGGTAAGTTGGTTTTTAAAAACAGCCCTGTCATCCAAAAGCAGAGCAAAGCTTTCTGGTTGATGTTTTGGGGTACTTCCTGTTGTTCTTAGACTTCCTTAGCTCTGATTGCAGTTGGAAGAGATTTATACGGAGGGTGTACTTGGACAAGTATTGAATACAATAAACTATATTTAAATATTTATGTGGGGAATTTTTCTTTTTTTTTTTTTTTACTGTGCTGTTCTTTAGATCATTGAATAAGACCCTATCATCTCTGAAAGATATATGAGCTCTGTCTTTCGGCATATAGATCATGTTTGCCTTTGAATGATATCTCAACTTAAAAATGATTTCTACAGACGATCATTTACACACATTTGTTATTGCGCTGCGTGTTATATCCTGCTGTTTTACAGCAACGCTTGGAGGATTTCTTCTGAAAATAGCTCTTTATTTGTGGAAACCTGAAAGGGGAGAGTGCAGGGAAGAGAACTCGCTTATTTGATCTGCCCGCTGCCGGGCGGCGGCGGGGAGTAGAGGCCCCAGCCGACCCGGTCCCCCTCACCTTTCCTGAGCCGGGTGAAGCGCCTCTGTCCTGGCTGTTGGGGAGATTTGGCTCCTCCCTTCTGCTCTGAGTCTGAGAATGCGTGATTTTTATTTTCCACTTATGCCTCCTTCCCTTCCTGCCTGCCTCCCTCTCTCCTTCTTTGTCAATTTGAAGAGCTCTCTTCCTATTCCCAGTAGTTATCTAGATAACAACCATTTGTTTTTAAGATTGATTCCTGTAGAGTATATTAGGCATCTCAAGGGCTAAAATGTGGCCAACTGTCAGACTTTTCAGAGTGGAAAGACGCCTGCTGGCCAGGCCGAGGGTCCCTGGTTTTCCGTTGAAAACAAGGCCCAGAAGCGGCCCAGGGTTGCGGTGTCGAGCATACAGGGGAGAATGGTTGGTAGTGTGATGGTCACAAATGCTTATATTTGCCTGCCTTCCAGGCATATAGGCTGGGCTTCCCTTTCCTCAGGTCTTTGGATGCTTGGGGGTGAGCATGTCACTTGCTTTGGCCAGTGAAATGTGAGTGGATACGACATGTGTCACTTTACCGCCCACATTCCAAGAGGCCCAGCCATTCACCACGCGTTTTGGGCCGTGGTGATGGTGGAGGCGATGGATGAGCTCCGGTCAGGCTCGTTCCCCGCGAGGACCGCGTGCAGCATTGCCCCCAGCGGCGAGACTGGCTGTGCGGCGTGAGCGCCAAGAAGCCTTTATCGTCCCCGCCGCAGGGTCTAACCTACCCCCACTGACACGGGGGTTAAAGCACGCAGCAGTGGCCAGATTGGGAGCCCTTCCATTGGACGCGGTGCATTCATCCTCGTGCACGCACTGTCACTGTCACTGTTCTAGACCTGACACCAATCCCACGAGGAAGCTGGCCTGCTAACCTGCTAACGTACGGCCAATCCTTGGCCACTCCGGGAAAGCCAAGGAGGGTGTGATTAAGAGTGTGTGAGGTGTGTGTGCATGGTACATCCATCTGTGAGTGTGGCGTGTGTGCGTGCGAGTGCGTGCATGTGTGCATGTGTATGTGCGCAGAGAACAATTTCTTTGGAGGCCTGTCTACCTGCTCAGAGGCCTGACTGGCCATGGGTGACTGGCCACGCCTGTCTGCAGGCGGAGGGTGTGAAGCTGCTAAGCGAAGCTCGAGGAAATCGTTCTCACCAGGCTTCAGTGCACTAGCAGATTTTGGAGTGATTTATATGAAAACAGTTTAAAGCATTTACTAGCTGTAGGAACTAATTTCCAATAAATCAGACAGGATTCCTTTGGGAACTGGAAATAAATGAGGGCAAAAGAAATTGCTAAGGGTTGTTGAGCAATAAAGAGATGGGTTCTAGATATCTTAAAATGATATTTAAATGGACAAAGTTGATTTAACTGTCTCTCTTCGTGTCTAGGAGTAAGATTTAAGTCTAGAGCAAATCATTATAACCAGGAAGTATTCACCAGGAGACTTGCAGCATTTCATGTACATTCCACTGAATGGCAATTTTAATATTCCAGTTTCAGTCCTAAATTGTAATGAAAAGGCATTAATTGCTTGGTTCCCTGCAAAGTCCATAAAAAAAAGTATTTCCAGAAAAAGTTCAAATTTGCTACACGAGGCAGAACTTTCATTAGCTAATTTTAGTCATTTTTTTCTAATTAAAATTGTTAAATGAATATATATTTTATTACCTTCAAGTCCACAAGTACCTATAATACATGTACTGGAAGTCTGGCATTGTGCCATGAGCCTTGGAGAATTCAGAGAAACAGAATATGCGTGTGGTTCTTGAACTCCAGAAGTGTACATTTCACGGGAGGATTAAGCTGTGAGCCCATCTGAGGACTCTGACGTAGCGCGTGAACGCTTGCCAAAGCCAGAGGCCAGCAGGATCCCTGGGGCTGGTAGATGCTGACACAGCTTCGGGAAGGTGGTGAGACGCGTGTCCGGAAGCACCACCAAGGAGAGGGGCTGCGCTGCAGGAGGAGGTGCAGCGGTGGCCAGGAGGGGGTCTGCGCAGTCCCCAGAGGCCCAGGCTGGCTTCTGGAGATGTTTGATTCCGTCAGATGTGGGCATTTTTCACGGGCAAGGTTTAGCATCATTTCTTGAGAAATCCTGAGAGATGACTGGTTTTCTTACTAACTAGAACACGAGATGTCCTTGGGAGAGGTGAGGAGCGAGGCGGAGAGGGCGGGAGAAAGGACACTCGCAGTGTGACCCTCTGGCTCCTGTGTGCTCTTCTTATCTCCTTGAACCCTCCCAATAGCAGGGTAGCTTTCACTCCATTGTGAACATGGCGACTTCCAGAGGTGGGAAATCTTGCCCGAGGTCACTCAGCCAGGAGGCTGCAGAGGGGTCGTCACATGCTGGCCAGCCCTCTTCTCGGGATATTGAAAGCATTTCAAAGACCAGCAGGCCAAGGTCCATCTTCTCAGCAAGTTCTAGGGTCCCGGATCCCCCACCCAAGAGTCCAGCCTTTGCACTTGCCCTTCTCTTGAATGAGAGGTGGAATTGTTCACGTGTGTGGACCTCCCCCGATGGCCCCTGTTCAGCACTCGTGGAGGGTGCACCTCCAGTTTGTACACCAGGCACCCCGCGGCCCCAGTCCTGACCCTGACTCATGAGGAGCAAGCTTGCAAAACATAAATGAGGGGTCTGTTCGCAAAGTGCGGTGCTGACCCAGCGTGAGCCCCGATATCCCCCTTGGATTGTGGTGGCTGTGAACATTTGAGAAGGAGTCAGGATCTTGTCACTTCACTGACCCTCCTTTGTTCTGAAGCCTCCAGCACTCCCCACATCACCCTGAGCGGAACGCATGGCCCAGCAGGACCCCCAACACCTCAGTGGTCTCAAGTCTCTCACCCCACCAGCCCCGCTGGCTGCTTCTTGGATCCACTAAGAGTCAGGAGGCAGCGTCCGCCTGGAACCATCTCCCCCCATCCCCACAGCTTCCTCCGTTCCCTGGTCTTTGCTCTAAGGTCCTCCCAGGAGGACAGAGGCTCCTGTCGGTTTTTTCTACTCCTCCCAGAGAGCCTGGAGGACTGCCTGTCTCACAGTTGGCGCCATCTCCATCTTTATTGAAGGACGGATGTCCCCTTGTTTCCAGCGCCACATTTGATGGTGTTGCTCAGAGAGCAGGTGGAAGCCCACCCCCAGCCCTGCTGTCGGATGTGGGTCCCAGCCAGGACCCTCCAGGAAGCTGGTGCTGGGCTTCCTGCCTGGAGAGGCCTCCTGCACGGCACTTCCAGGGAAGCCAGTGGCGGCTGGCGATGCCATCCAGGCCCAGAGGGCCAGTGTGATGCAGGCAGATGCCACTTTGTCCCTCGCAGTCTGGTGTTAGCTCCATCGGGGTCGGTGGAAGCTCTCCTGGCTCAGTGTCACTGGGAATGCCCTTAGCCACAGGCGGCAGTGGGAACCCCACAGCTGCCATCCCTCTCTAGGCTCCTTCCTGTCGCCCCTGCAGCCCCAGACATCGCAGTCCTGGTGCCCAGCCTTCCCCTCCTCTGTGCTTTGCAAGAGCAGCCAGCTGCTGCCTGCTAAGATGGCTGCCTCTCATCCAGGCGAGCAGCGTGTGTGCAGTGCTCTCTGTCCTCGGTCCCTTTCTCCAGGGAACCCATCCTGTGTGCAGTGAGAATTTCTTGACACAGCTGAACCATATCTGAGGGCAAGAGGGGACGGGCTGCTTCATAAAATCGTCGTCAGGGGGAGGCTAGTGGACGGCACTGGGGAAGGGAGAGGGCGAGCAAAGAAAGGGGCGTGGTTTTTAATTAAATATTGTATTCGATATTTGAGGTATACCAAGATATGTGTAATGATAAAATGCCCAGCCCCGTGCTACCATGAAGCTGTTGTCTCTGCTGTCCTCCCCCGAGCTTCCTACTATCCTGAATGTTTCTGTGCCTTTGCTACATTTATGTGTTTCTAAGCAATGAATAATTTCCTTTCACATGTTTTTAAACTTTATATGTAAATCACTGCATGTACTGTAAACACGTTTTGACTTACATTTTTTATTGATTTCAAAATGTTAAAAAGTTACAAAAAATAGTGCAAATATCACTTGTATATCATTCACCAGATTCCAATTAACATTTTACTACTTATGCTTAGTCATTCTCTCTGTACACACACACACACACACACACACACACACACACACACACACACACGAAATAGTCTCCATATGTAACAGTTTAATTTTCTTCCGAAGCATTTGAATAACTTGTAGACATGATGCTTCTTTACTTCTGACTACTCCACTGTCTGTTTCTGAAGACCAAAGACCTTCTTTTACATCAGCACAGGACGTGTATCAAAATCGGAATATAACATTCTGCAACACTGTTATCTAACCCTCAACCTTCTTGAATGTTCAACGATTCTCCCAGGAACATTTTTTACAGCCAAAGCAAACAAATGTTTTTTGGGGTTTGGGTTCAGGATCTCACCCCGGAGTATGGGCTGTGTTTAGTCTCTTCAGTCTCTTTTCATTGGCACAGTTACTCAGTGTTTTCAGTTCTGTTCTTAGGTTTGATATGTTTTGAAATACAGGCCTGAGAGTTTGGAGATGCACCCTTAGTTCTGGTTTGTCTGATATTTCCTCGTAGTTGAATTAGATTCCAGCTTTGTCCAAAATACCGCAGAAGGAACACTGTGTCCTCAGCACACCTTCTAGGAAGGAGGTTTGTGCTGTGTCCTGGTCTCATTGCTGGTGATGTTCTCGGACCCCTTGATTATGGTGGTGTCTGCCAGGTGTCTCCCCTGTAAAACTGCTGTTTTCCTCTTTGTAGTTAATACGTGTCTCATGAGGGGATACCGCACTTGGGGACTGTGTGAATCTCTTATTTCTCATCAAACTTCCAATCTTTGGAAAAATGTTTTAAAATAGCTTCATTGTGATGTCACATGCCAAACAATTCACCCATGTAAAGCATACAATTCCGTGGTGTTTAGTATATTCACAGATATGTGCCTCCATTAATTTAAAACATATTCACCACCTCAAAAAGAAACCCCATACCAGTTAGCTATCAGCCCACTACCTCCCCATCCCCTCTGTCCCCCCTTCAGCCTTATGCAGCCACGAATCCACTTTCCCGCTCTGTAGAGTCTCTCTTCTGCACTTTTATGTGAATGAAATCACATAATATGTAGACTTTTTGTGACTGGCATCTTTCACTTCGCATGTTTTCCATGTTCATTCAGGTTGTACTTCATTCCTTTTTATGGCCGAATAGCTAGCATGCCTCCACACATTTTGTTTCTCCATTCATCTATTGATGGACATTTGGGTCATTTCCACCTTTCGGCTGTCATGAATAATGCTGCTGTAAATATTCGTGTACAGTTTTTTGTGTAGACGTATATATCATTTCTCCTGGGTATATACCCAGTAGTGAAATTGCTGGGTCACATAGTAACTCTCTGTTTAATTACTTGAGAAACTGCCAGACACAGACTTTTCCAAACTGGCAGCACTATTTACCGTATTTTGTCTTGTATAATGTGCACTTTTTGCCCAAATTTGTGAGGGAAAAATAAGGATGAGCATTACACATGGGTAGTACTAATTCCGTATCTATTTAAATGTTTTTAATTCTTTTATTTATGTTTATGAGTTAAAAGTGTAACGCTAGAAATCAGTAATGATATCTATATGCAAAGTAACACCCTGGAATATGATCATCGGCTTTATTGAATTTAAGACAAACTTGCAGACGAACTTGCAACCCCGAAGAGTTCTTGGCCTTCTAGGATGAGTAAAAATCATAAATTTGTTACTGGTACATAAAATTTCTTATACCTTGTATCTGTTCTTGTGTTTTGTAATTTTTTGTTACACAAAATTTTTTTTGTTTTGTTTTGTTTTTTTTTACACAAAATTTTTTGTACCATAATATGTTAAAAAATAAATGCTAAGTTCCTTTATAATAAAAAAAACAAGTCCCTAAATGTAAACAAATAAAAATTTGAGTTAAAAAATTAAAACAAAAGATTTTTTTTCCCCGAAAGTTTGGGCCAAAAACGTGGGTGCACATTATACACTGGAGTGTATTATACATAGCAAAATACAGTAACATTTTCCCACCAGCAGCGTACGAGGTTTCTGATTTCTCTGTCAATACAGATAACTAATATCTGACTTTTTGATTCTAGACATCATATGGATGGGAAGTGGTATCTCATTGTGGTTTTGATATGCATATTACTGATGACTAATGTGATATATATTTGTGTATTTCCATTTGTATATTTTTCTTGGAGAAATGTCTATTCAGATCATTTGCCTTTTTTTAAATTATAAGTTTCAAGTGTACAAAGCAACATAATAGTTAGACATTCATACCCTCACAAAGTGATAACCCCCTCAATCTACGACCCCTCTGACATCTTATGTAACTGTTACAATACCACTGACTCTATTCCCTATGCTGTTCTCCACATCCTGTGAATATGTATGTGTGTGTGTGTATGTATATTATGTAAATATAGTTGACGTTCAATATTATTTCACTCTGGCTTATGGTGTACAGCACAGTGGTCAGGTCCTGTGCCTTTTTAATATAGGGCTCCTGTCTTCTTATTCTTAAGTTGTAAGACTACTTTCTATATCCTAGATGCAAGTCTTTTATCAGATATGCAGTTTGCAAATATGTTCTCCCATTCCATGGGTTGTCTTTTCACTTTTTGATGGTGTCCTTTGAAGCACGAAAGTTTTAAATTTTGATGAAGTGCCATTTATCTACTTTTTTCTTTTGTTGTTTATGCTTTTGGTGTCATATCTAAGAATGCTTTGCCAAATTCAAAGTCATGAAGATTTATGTTTTCTTCTAAGAATTTTATAGTTTTAGCTTTTCCATGTAGGTCTTTGATTCACCCATTTTGAGTTAATTTTTGTATGTAGTGAGAGGCAAGGGTCCATTTTTATTCTTTTCCATGTAGCTATGCAGTTGTTCCAGCACCATTTGTTGAAAAGACTATTCTTTCCTGATTGAATGGTCTTGGCACTCTTTCTGAAAATCGATACTTATATAAAAGTTAAACATTCCCTTTATCAGAGAAGGAATGCTCAGCCTCAGGTTCGGGCTCCCAATGGAATTTTTTTGCTGAGTTATTTGCATTTATAACTGTTACATAACTCTCAACAGTCAGCATTTGCGGAGTAACAATTTGTACCTGGCACTTTACTAGGCTCTGTACAAGGTTAGTGATGAATTAGACCCAGTTCACACCCTCAAGGGGCTTATAATCTGGTTAGAAGAGAAGATAACGCTTTCATTAGAAGGTACCACTGCGCAGATGACAGCAATGACGTCCAGTGAGGCTCCTAAGTGCCAGGTCTCTGATGCAGACGGAAAAGCTTACAGAAGGTGAGTGTAAAAAGAAAAGGACATAGCTCCTCCTTCACAGTATGTCACAGGCTCAGGAGAAGCCACCACTGAATTTTGTTCTTTGAAACAGGCTAAATTCGTCCTAGTAAAAATGTACACATCTACAATATCTTTCCAATCTGTGCAGTCACCGACGACTTGAGCTGAGTCCCACTTCTCGTGGGTGGATCTAGAATCAACCTTATTCCTAAGCTGGCACACTTCAGAATCCTGTGTCCTGAGACCTGGTGGCCGGTCCAGTGGTGACCGAGCATCAGGCGCCACCCCTCGTTTCTCAGGATCAGATCGCTGTCTCTGCGGGTCTCCCCTGGCTGTAGTTCATGCTGAGCCCCTGAGACCTTCGTGGTTGGAGTCTTGCCGTGATCGCCAGCCTTCCCAAGAGAAGCGCGCTTCCCTTCTGCCTGGTAGCAGGCCGGGGGCCCTGCTACCTCTCCTGGGCTTCTCAGTGCCCAGTGTTCACGCACCCCAGGCCTTGCTATTTGCTCAAGTAGCAATTTCCTCCTTCAGCTGCCAGTCCAAACCGGGCATATACCCAAGGTTCGGCCACAGTGCATGGGTGAGAAGGTTCCATGCTCAATAAAAGGCCACCTCACCCATTTTGCATAAGGTGACATGTCCCTTAAGAGTTGGAACCCTCTCTCTTTATTGCCTGGTCCTCTTGTGGGCAACAGCATACCATCGAGGCAGCTGTGCAGCGCTGTGGGTGTGGGCTGTTGGTGCTAAGCAGTTCCCCGAAGGGTGGGGAGTGGAGGGGGAAGCCAGAGCTTGTGCTGACATCTGGTCTGTACCCTCGACCTAACTAGGTCCACTTGCGAACCTGCCCATCAAACTGGTCCAGGCTCATGCTAGCTTACTTGTTCTTTTGTTTGTTCACTTGCTCATTTCTTCATTCATTTGTTCATTTTTTAAATGCATGTCGTGGGCTTCACTGGAAGTTCTACAGGCATCCTTGTCAGCCAAAATGCACCCACATGCAAAGCGCCTCTGTCTCCCTTTACCCCACCGAGCATGGGTGTCTCCGAGCAGCTGAGAGCTGGGGACTTGTTGCCAGAACTTCACCCGTTTGTCTAGCCCTGTGCTAAGTGATGTGAAAGCTGCACAGGGCAGGGTCTTGACTCTTGAAAACCACGTGGTTCTGTTGAGGGTGCAAATCTCGCGAGCCCACATGAAGCAAGACCTTAACTTGTGCACCTCTGTGTTTTTGCTCTCATGGTTTGGATGAGAAAGGCTTATGTTGATCAGTGTTCACTTAGGACTGGCGTGGTTTAGGATTTCCTCCTAAAACTTTTGCGCAGCCCTGAAGGATGGGGAGACAGTAGACAGATTCTGGGGACTGGCATCACACTTGGGGAGAATTATTTGCTTACGTGTGCTTAGAAGGAGTACAGTGGGTTCTAGAGACATTGAAGAGACCAGCTTGGTGGTGTGTGGTAGATGTTTCATGTCATATCATTGGGACCTCCTACTCGACTAGATTAGAACTTGGGACCTTTGTATAAGAAGCTGTGTCCTAGAGTGGCCAGTGCTGGGCAGAACTGGTTGGCACTAGGCTGTGGCTGACCTCTGCCCTGGGCAGGACCAGAGAGGTACCACAGCCTGGACCTGGTGTGGCCGTGACCCAGAAATAGCCTTCAACCTCCAGTCAAGCCCCCATCCTTCTCCTGTGTGACAGCTGTTTGAGTACTTTTTATTTTTTTGTTGTTGAAACCGTAGGGCAATTACCCTTATCCTTAATAATTGCATCCGTTTCCTTGATGAGCAGAGATGCTCTAGTCTAGAGTCTGTGCTGTTATAAAGAGGTTAGGATTAAGGTTTTCAACCTGCTGCTGGTGTGAGAAGGATATCTCCATGCCAATTACTGTCTC
This sequence comes from Rhinolophus hipposideros, assembly GCF_964194185.1. NCBI lineage: Eukaryota > Metazoa > Chordata > Mammalia > Chiroptera > Rhinolophidae > Rhinolophus > Rhinolophus hipposideros. The sequence continues at coordinate 91,198,155 of NC_138054.1, read as the reverse complement.
CTTGATAGGATTAGTCGCTGTGCTAATTGCTTACTCAGAAACCCTGCCAACTTTGTTTCAGACTTTGGCTTTTAAACTGTTGCCGATGCCATCTCACATGCAGATCGTCCTCGGTGTGAGAGGTAACTGTTGCTCTATTAACACATTGGGGCGATGTGTATCCGAGGCTAGGGGACCGAGGCCTCTTGCCCTTGGTAGTGACCGCACCTTTCATGGTGGTTCCCGAGCTGGGGGGAGGCAGCTGCCAGGCCTGTGCCTCGGCTCTCGCTCTCTCTGAGGGAGCTCAGGGTTCTGTCAGCGACAGTCTGTAGGAATCGGTCAGGCATGGATGAAACAACCTCGCTCTTCAGCCCCAGAGCCCTGCCTCCCTTCTCGGCAGGGCACCTGGTCGGGTAGCTTCTGGTTCCTGCCCTGCATGACGTGTCTCTGCAGTGACCACAAATGGCCAGAGCAGCTCTCCGTCTCCAGCGATTTCTGAGTCGTTGGCACCTCGCCATTTTGGGCCAGTGGAGAATACCATACATTACGTAGTATTTTATATTTATTCTATATTTTGAAAACTTTAAATTTTGAAATAATTGTAAAATTTCAGAAACGTCGTAGGCATAGTACATAGAAATGCCATCTGCTCTTTACCCAGATTCCCCAGTTAGCGTTTTAGCTTTGTTGCTGTATCATTCTCTGTGTGTGTGCGTGTGCGTTGTTTCCTCTGAGCCATTTGGAAGTGAGTTTCAGACACGACGCCTCATTGTTCCAAACACTTCAGTGTGTGTTTCCTGAGACGCTCTCTGGCGTAACTTAGTGCAATGATCAAAATCAGGAAAACCGCATTGTACAATAGTATCGTCCAACCTACAGATTTTATTCCCGTGACCAATTATGTCCCAGCAACATTCTTTATAGCGAAATGTAATCATCCTCCTCATTCTCATCGCCAGCAGATCTAAAATCCCATCTAAAGATCTCGCGTTATATGTAGTTTCTGTGTCTCTTTCATCTCCGTTGGTCTGGGACAGTTCCTCAGTCGTCAGCTTTCCTGTTCTGAAGAATGCAGGTCGGTTATTTTGAACAATGGCCTCTATTTGGATTTGTCTGCTGTTTCCTCATGACGAGATGCAGGATACGCATTTTTGGCAGGACGACCACAGACGTGATGTTGGGACCTTCTGAGCGCATCATGTTAACAGATGTATGTACCAGCTGTCCCATTACTGAAGTTAACTCTGCTCGTTGGTTAGGATGGTGTCTGCTAGGTTGGTCCGATGGAAAGCTACTGTTTTCCCTTTGTAATTAATTCGTATTTCATGAAGAGATAGTTGAGGTTTATGTAAATATCTTGTTTCGTTAAACTTTTACCCACTTGTTTCGGCATCCATTGATAATTCTTGCTTGAATCAATTATTATGTTTGCCAGACGGTGTTTATTTCCAAATTTATATAATATTTAGTACTTTCTACTGTACTGAAGAGCTTTTGCTTTCTCACATTTATTTATTTACTCATTTACTTAAAGCCGTATGGACTCATATATTCCTACTTTAGTCAATTGGTTACACCAACTAAATTACATTCAGTGGGTTGTATATTTGTCCAGTGGTTATAAACTAGTTATTTTGATGGTGAAATTGTCACAGATTTGGCCAGTGGGAACCCCTTCAATTTGCCCGCTGTGTCCTTTGGATAACCCCCTACAATATTTTCCCCAACATTTTATTATGGAAATTTTTCCAACACGCAGAAAGTTAACAGGTATTTTTCAGTGAACACCCACATTCCTATTACCTAGATTCTTTAATTAACATTTTACCATGTTTGTTTTATCACATATATACCCACCTATCCACCCAGCCACCTTACATTTGAATCGCTTTCAAGGTTAGTTGTAGACATCGGCACACTTCACCCTTCCGCACTTGGGCAGACATGGCATTGTGTGGAGTTCAGTATGTGTTTACAGTTCTTTCATCAGGTAAAATTTGCATTCAGTGCAATGGCTGAGTATTAAGTGCAGCATTTGACGAGTTTTGACACGTGCATGCACCTGTCTCACCGCAACCCCTATGAAGACACACAGCACTGCCATGCCCCCAGCGAAGTTCTTTCATGGTCCTTTCCTGTCAGCCCTTGTTCCCGTCTTCCCAGGCAGGAGCCACCCGTTCTTATTTTGTTCCTACAATAGGTTTGTTTTGCCTGTTCTAGAATTTCATGTACATGAAGCCTGTACATTATGTGTTTTTTTGTGTAAGGATTATTTGCATCATAACGATCCTGAGATTCATTCATGCTGTGGATTCTATCAGTCGTTCATTGGTCCCATCTTTTTGAGCACTTTCTTACTTTCTGGCACAGCAGAATGTTCCAAGGTCACCTTGTCTGTTCCTCGTACCAGCCCTGGGATTAGCTGTCTCTTCCCGGAACGCCGACTGCTGCTTGTAGACATCGTTTCTGGGTTCCGTGCATGTTCGTTGCTCCTGCTATGTCACTGCTTCTAGACACTTTCTCTCTTAATATGCAAGACGCATATGTGTGCCATTCATAGGTACATACACATGTGTACATACCCACATCTCTCTCTGTGCATATGCACTCACGTGTGTGCATGTGTGTAAAACCGTGTATTCATAACGATACCAGTTCCAATCCAACACCCTTGGGCTCATTCCAGCCTTTCACCCGTCTACGTATGGAATTTCTTTCTCCAACATGGAAACATTTTCCTGGATATATTTATTTATTTTCTAAACCCTAAAACACTACATATAAAGTAGTTAAATGAGTTAACCCATACTATGGGAGAAAACAGACCTGCTAACTAGAGTTCAAAATTTGTTGATATCACTTTTTTCTTTAGTTGGAGGGCACATAACTGGTAGTTGAAATGTTGTGTTAAAAAATTAATGAGGTTAATTTCCTCCCATTCCAATTTACTCTGGTCATATTATTCTTGGAAATAAAATGCAGTTGGATCTTTTTTGATTGTTTGTGTTAGATTGTAAGGTCCTTCCCCATCCTTGTTTTAGTATATAAAACATTAGCATGTTTACCAAAGTAAAACTATGCAAAAAAGCTAGACCTAGAGAAGTTTCACTGCCCCCATCCCTCCCACCATGTACTTAACCGATCTCTTTATTTTCTCTTTATCTGTCCTGTTTCTTTTGCTAGAATAAGCAGGTACATTTTCTTATTTTCTGCTTTTATTCCTCACACAAAAGGAAGATACTCCTTTGCACATCACTTTTTAAAAAATAATTACACCTTTCACTTTGAGATCATTGATTTGCATACAATTATGAGAAATAATATAGGTACATATCTGGGTACCCTTTAAACAGCTCTGCCAGTGGTAACATTTTGAAAACGATAGCAGTTTCACAGCCAGGATACAGGCACTGATGCCGTCCAGACACAGGCCCTTTCCATCACCGCAAGGATCCTGGTGGCTGGCGCTTTTCGTCACCCCGGCTTCCTTCCCCCTCCTAACCCTCTTTGACCCCTTGCAACAACCACTAATCAGTCCTGTGCCCTTGTCTCTGTGTCTCTTCCTCTGCTAACACTGTCACAGTTTTGATACGAGAGTTAAATAATACGCTGTCTCCTCTTCCGAAGCCCATTGCGTCCCTTATCATCCGCATGTTGTATGCTTGTGCTTTCTCGCTCTTGGACTAAGTTTAGCTAGCGCTTATCCTATTTTGTTGAAAAAAATCCAGAATTTTGATTTGTCACTTTGGACCACCTCGTTATCTCTACCTCTAACTTTGTTTTCCCTGCCTTGTGCTTTTGTTGTTGTTCTACCCCTTCAAGGTTTTTGAGCTTGGCATTGAAAAATGTCAGTTGCTTCTTTATTGAAATAAGTGTTTAAGGCGATGAATTTTCATCTGATCATGGCTTTAAACGTATCTCATAAACTCTGATATGTAGTGTTTTAATGATCATATATGCATTTTTGGAATTTCTATTACTTTAGTTTTAGTTTTTGTAATTTTAAAAATTAATTTCTCATTTTATTGTGTTGTGATCAGAAATTTTTTTGTAATATTTCTACTATATGAAACATTGATTATATACATAATTAATTATTTTTATTGGGGAAGGGGAACAGGACTTTATTGGGGAACAGTGTGTACTTCCAGGCCTTTTTTCCAAGTCAAGTTGTTGTCCTTTCAGTCTTAGTTGTGGAGGGCGCAGCTCAGCTCTAGTTCCAGTTGCCGTTTTCTAGTTGCAGGGGGTGCAGCCCACCATCCCTTGCGGGAGTGGAACCAACAACGTTGTGGTTGAGAGGACGCACTCCAACCAACTGAGCCATCCGGGAGCTCAGCGGCAGCTCAGCTCAAGGTGCCGTGTTCAATCTTAGTTGCAGGGGGCGCTGCCCACCATCCCTTGTGGGACTCGAGGAGTTGAACTGGCAACTCTGTGGTTGAGAGCCCACTGGCCCATGGGGGAATCGAACCGGCAGCCTTTGGAGTTAGGAGCACGGAGCTCCAACCGCCAGAACCACCAGGCCGGCCCCACATAATTAATTTTTGTGGATATTCTACGTGCACGTCAGAGGCATGTTCTCCAATATCAGATACATGATCTACCTCCCTGATTATGTTGTTTAGGACTCTGTATCCTTACCTTTTGTCTACCGATACTTTGTCCTGAAAGTGGTGTGTTAGGGTGTCCTGCTATTGTGTGCTTCCATCTCTATTTCCTTTCACTTCCCACAGTTTCTACTTATAAATATAGTTATTTGGTGCATCATTATTCGTTACTGTAATCTTATATTTTCGTTGTGAAATGTGATTGTTTTTAGCCTTGGGAAGTACCTGTTACATTTAATGCACTTTTCCTTGAACTCTACTTATTCTATTTGTCTGATATCAAGATTGCAATTCTTGTTTTGTTATTATTTCCGTTTGCCTGATATATCTTTGCCCATCTCTTTATTTTTAACCTTTCTGAAGCCCTTTCAAAAAGTGTGTCTCTTGTATACAACATGTAGTTGGATCTTGTTTTTTAAGCCAAATCAAAAATCTGTTTGTTTTCATAGGTGAATTAAGCTTCTTCACAATCATTTATATGTACAATATTTATGTGATTGATATTCTTGGTATCAACATTTTCTTAGTATTTTTTATAATAGAGACTATGGATTATGTTCTATGTATTGTACGTTTTCTTTACACGATACGTTTTCTTTGCTCATTTACTAATTTCTTTTGACATATAAGAAGTTTTCATTTTTGTTCTAATGGTTACCTTTGTACTTATTACCTTTGAAAAATTCTCTTAATCCTGTTTTGCTACCTGGTTTGTCAGTTGCTGATGGAATCCCTTGATTCCCTATCCAACCATCATTAATACAACCTATACATTGCATAGTTTTCTATCTAACCACCATCATATACAACCTATATATTGTTGCAGTTTCCTATCCAACCATTATTAATGCAACCTATATACATTGTATATAATTTTATATACAGCCGTCATTGAGCTTATCCTGGTTTTGTTTTTCTTTTATTGTCTATCATTTTGCAGTGGCATTTTTCACTTTGACAAAATACATAATATCTACCTATTCTACTCCAATTTCTACTTTTATGAACTGCTCCCCAGAAGTCCATTTACGAAAGAGTCATCTCCTGGTTGGATGAAGTTAATTCTCTAGTAGATTCCTTAAGATGGGCTCGTGGGTACATTATTCCCTCAATTCTTACATGTTTAAAACTCTTTTTTCTGTAGCTTTGGTTTTGAAGATCTGCTTTGCTGGATATAAACGCTTTGATTCACACCTTTCTTTGAGTTTCATGAAAATGCGGCTCCATCACTACTCTGCTTTGTCGGTTGCTTTTGAGAAGTCTAATGACAGTCTAAATCCCTTACCCTTGTAAGTTATTTGATCTTCTGGTTTGCAGGCTGCGAGGATGTTTTCTCAAATGGTTCTTTGAGGTTTTTAATTCTGTTTGCAGTATTGTGTTTCGTTTTTTTCTCCCGCTTTGTGGTTGTATTTTTGGAGTAATTTTCATCAGTTGAAATGTCTAGATTCTCATTTATGTTTTCCTTCTTTTAGTAGGCGTTATACAGATGAAGCTACTTACGTACACCTCTGCATGTCACAGACTGGGCTGGCTTTTTGAGTGGGTTCTGTGATTTTTAGTTCAAGAGCCCCCTCTTCTGTCAGTGTAGCATAGTGCGGCTTCTTTAACGGTTGGCTTTTGTGGCAGGGGGTGGGCAGGGGTGAGGGGGAAAGTGTGTGTCCTTGGATTTATTTTATGATTACTTTTGTTTTGTGGCTTCCTAAATGCTCACCTCTTGCTTTCTCTGCCTTCACTGCACACTTTCCGGAGAGTGGCCACCCTTCCTTTCCCAGCCTCTCCTCCCCTTTCCCATGCAGCCTCTGGAGGCCCAAGCCCACCTGTACGCCTTTCCCTCTAGTGCATTTCTGGCCTCTGCGTTCTTCTGCAGTATTACGTCACTAAGGGTGTATGTTCTTTTTCTTTAGGTCATTTCAGTTCACTCCTGAGCCCTCCTTCCCTACTTCTATCTTAACGCAGCTTCGGGACCCTTCCCTCCCTCCTTGCTCTTTGCAGAGGTTTTGGGTTGGAACTCAAGAAAGTTTCGCTGGACATTGGTGTTTATTTTTCTACTTACAGGTAACTTGATGTTTATAGTGTCTGTCCCTTCCAGTCGTGCTAAAGTGGTGGGTGGTGTGTGGTTTTGTTGCTGCTGCTTGTTAATCTGTGTCGCTTTGGGAGGATGTGTTGGGTGATTCGGATTTCTGCGGCCATCCTTACCTTGGCTCCTGAGAAGACTGCTATGCGGCATTTTAAGAGATTGTTACATCAATTTCGAGTATGATAATAACTCAGTATTTTCGTATTAATTGTACACACGTTAGAAAAGGTAAAGCTGTCTGAGGAAGGCGGAGCTTCTCCCCGGCAGCTTAATCAAGTCCTCATTCGTGCACCCAGCCCTTTCTCATACATGCTTCCGCCGGATGCTGGGGAGTTACTGGTTTCTGCACTCGGGGGGCCAGACTCAGTGAGACTGTTACACTTGGCATGGTACGTGGGGGGGGGGGGAGTGTAACCATTCTGTTGGCAGAGGCGAGTGTGAGCCAGTGGCCGCGTGCTGCGCACACACGTGTAGGCCTTTCGCCAGGGCAGACTGCTCACCATCCACCTGTATTTCACGGTTTTCAGGCCGGGCCCAAAGCCTGTGCAGCTGGGGATGGGGACAGCTCGGTACCTGGCAAATAGCAGGGACTTAGGAATGTTTGTGGAAGAAATGAATGAGCATCTTCATTCTGACACGGGGCCACCTAGGAGTTATTCTAGTAGAAAAAGCCCAGGCCCCCCGGAAGGAGGGAAAACTTGTAAAGGTCCTCTTTGGCCCCAGTGGAGCATTCTGGGACACACCGTTTACAAGCCCACCTCTGCGGGAGCCCCATCCTGCTGTGGGAGCAGGCCCACTTGCAGTCTCAGCCTCCTGTGGGCGCGTGGTCCTGGCCTGCTGGTTTTCCTTCTTAGCACGGTGAGCGTTTGCAGGAGAGCCCAGGCCGCTGCACACAGCCTAGGTCTCCTCAGACACCACTGGGCTGGGTCCTCAGGGAGCTGCCCATTGTCTCCTGCTCTCCGTGGGCCCCGGAAAAGGAGCCACATCAGCTTTGTGGTTTCAGACCCCTCCAGCTTCTGCAAAGGACCCTGCCCAAGTCTGAGCTGCCCTTGTACATCAGAGATGACCGGAAGCTGAGGTGGAGACAGGGAGAAGGCATTTCTTCAGGGACTCGTGGATCTTGCACGTCAGTAGACAGTGGGTCAGGGTAAGAGTTCGTCCCTCCGCATCCTGGCAGCACCTCTGGGTCCCACAGGTCTGGCACCACCGTTCCAACTTCGGGTTTCTACCTCCCCGAACTCCCAGACGAGGGGGGACACAGTCACGGCTAGGAGAATGCGTGAGGGGGGCAGGTTTCTGTCGGAATTGCTTCTGTCATTGAGGTTCTTCCTCCACTTCCCCCACCCCTCAGACAGGCTGGGCAGTTTCTTCCCGTTGTCAGTCAGCCCTGGAGTGTGGCCGGCCCGGGATTCGTCCTGGGCCTGCCCGGCAGGGGAGCCAGAGGGGCACCAGCACAGATGGATGCTGTGGTTTTCTCAGACTCCATCACGGGAACGTTGGACACAGCTCGGGAGGGTCACATGCTATGAGAAGCTGTGGGTGATGGGCAGTAATGTGTGACAGGACACCACGGGCTTTTTCCTAGAGCCTTCTTCCAGTGTAATCTTTGGACAGACCTGTCATTCTTGGCATTTATTTACCTGTTCGTTCATTTGTTCGTTCGTTCATTCATTCACTCACACGCTCAATGAGTCTTGCGTTCTGCTACCTTGTGCCCCAATTGCTAGGTTCCGAGGATCAAAGGCAGGCTCAGAGCTCATGCCTTCAGGGAGCTTTGAAGAGCAGCGGTCACCGTGACTCGTGGAAATTCGCAGCGTGCGTTAGCCTTTGAAGGAGGAAGTCCGTCCAGAATCAAATCGCTTCCATTTTGTTCAACTGAAAAATTTGCAAGTGTCTTTGGCTGTGGGCTCTACCCTCCACACAGTGTGACAGGCAGTGCCGACCCCTGGGTCAGGAGTGGGGGCCACGCAGCCCAGAGCGTGCATTCGGGGGGCGGGGGGCACAGGTCTGGTTTAGGATCGCAGCCCCGCTGCTCGCGGCTGTGGGAGCCGGGCCACCTGAACCCCACTAGGCTGCACTCGTGGGAGGAAGGTGACTGCTGGGTGCCACGCAGTAGCCCCCGCTCATTGACACGTGTGCACACACACCCCCACCACGCGGGCTTTCCCCAGTGCTGGCCTGGGAGGCAGTGCTGAGGGTGCCTTGCAGAGTCATCTGAACTGTCAGCTCCCCAGATGGGGGGGCGGCAGGACCCTGACTCCCCGGGATGGGGTCTTGAACTGCTTTGCTGCCAGACGCAATGTGCAGGGTTCTTATAATGTCAGCTAGATCTGGGAAATGGACCAAGCATGATTTCCAGCTCAATGAAACACTTCAGGGCCATCACTGAAATAGATGATGCTTTGGAGAAAATCCCTTGCGTGTTACGTCAGACAGGCATTGGGACCCTGGGAGGCTGCCCTCCTCGGTCCTCCTCCCGGGCGATGATGCGTCACCTGGGCAGTTCCTGGGGCGCCTCAGGCTGTGAGGGTCTGCACTTCATGGGGAATGCACTTGGGGCGGGGGGAGCAGAGATCTGACCTGTGTGGGACACTCGATCCTTTCCACACTGTGCTCTCTTCCTCCCCTTTCCCTCCCCTTCCTCCCTCCTTCCTGTTGCCTGACTCTGACACCCACAGAGGAGTGTTTAGTAAAAGTCACATTGCCTCCCTAGCCCCCTCCCCTATTTCACTGCCCCTGTGAAATAGCGCCTGTGCCCTGGGGTGGGGAGCTGGCGTTTTTGTGGGCTGGAGGGCGTCATGCACTCGGGGCCCTCCCTGGGGAGCCCCCACGCCTTGTGCTTTGTCCCGAGGGGCATGGCTGCCACACCAGCCACTTCATCTCTGTGCCCTCTGCAGAGATTCCGTACAGATACCTCTGTCTTCATGGCGCTGAGCCCAGGGCATGCCTGCTGGTCTTCCATCCAGCACGAGGGGGCGTGTGTCAGACTGACTCCATGGCCTTGGTCCCGGCTCCATCCTGTGCTCCTGCTGCAGTCATGCAGACTATCCTGCAGATCTCAGTTCCCTCCTGTGCATGGGCGCAATGCCAGCCTCACGTGTCACGTGCGGATGCAATGCTCATGAGATGCCCAAGACACTGCCTGGCACAAAAGAAGTGATTGGAAAATGTCAACTTGCTCCTCATGCCAAGTCCTTCACTTTCCTTCAGTTCCTGGAGTCGTTTCCTTGTAGATCTGCTTCCCTTTCTGGCCACCCCCCGAATACATTTCATCATGGGCCACAGCTTAGGTGTTTATCTTGCCTTTTCTTAGCGATTCATCCACCTACCCCTTCACCCATCCATCATCCATCCAGCTACCCATCCATCACCTACCATCCATCCATCCATCCATCCATCCCTTGCTTCATTTATCTCGTGACTTATTGGATGTTTCCTCCATGTGTATACCAGGTTGTTGGAAGCAAAGCAGATGCACTCTGCCCTCACTAGGCTTACAGTCCAGCAGAGAATAAAGAGATGAAGCAGGTGTGTGTGTGTGTGTGTGTGTGTGTGTGTGTGTGTGTGTGTGTGTCTGTTGGAAGTAGGTGCCAGGCAGGGAGAGTAAGAACTATCTATTATACTTAGGAAATGAATAGCAAGTTCATCAATCCTGGGCCAGCAGGTCAGGAAGGCTTCATGGAGGAAGGGGCTCCTGCCTCTGTGACCACATGTAAGTAACTTGAGGACAGAGGTCGTGTTTTGAGGGCTTTAGAAAAGCAGAGTCATCAACTGGCAATCAATTGAGTGCTTACTATTTCAATGAGGTACCAGGGTTACAAAAAGAGATGAAGGTACAAACCTAAGCAGTAATGCAAAGGCGTGTTACCAAATGCTTGCTCAGTGAATTCGTGGGTGACTGTCCCTTTGCCAGGCTTATATTTGCTAAGAAACTCTCCCAGCGCATGTTAAATCTGACTTCCCATGAATAAGGAGCTTAGAAGAGCTCATCTGAGTTTTCACTTCGCTCATGAATATGCAAGTAAGCTTCCTTTTAAACTCAGATTTGATTTTATTAGATGTATTTTAATTTATTTATTAGATCTCAGTTTCTCATTGGGATCTGTGAGAAATTTAACGAAGGCATCATCATCCCGTCTTCATTGTGGTGGGTCAACCGGATGGCGGCCTGGGTGGAAGATTCCCGAGTCCCTTGACAAGCCCTGGTGACCAGGTAGTTGCTGGGCTTATTGGAACGACAGACTCCTCATAATTACAATCAGAACCAGAAAACCTCATGATGTGTGACTGATCGTATGGCGGCTTGACTTGTGTGGCGCCTTTACATAAAGGGGAGAACTCAGACCGTGCTCGTCTGTCCCCTGGTGGGAAAGGCCCTGGTCACAGATACACAGACTTAGCAGAAGGCTATAGTCCTCAGACGCCCAGCAAGGCCGTTTCCTGCTGGGCATAGATGGCGAGTAGTGGAAACCTGCTCCCTGCGTTCTCTGAGGCTCCGCCTCCTGGCCTCCAAGGTCAGGACCCTCACCCGGCCCATCCCGTGGGTCCATGCTGGGTCCACAGTGTTAGGATCCAGGGAACAGACCCGTGCTGCCCAGGGCTCAGACTCCGCCCCTCTGAGTAAGCGTCTGCTCTTTTCCTTCTCAGCCTCAAGTTCATTGTCCCCACTGCGCATGTGGGTCCCGTGGGTTTTTCACTCTGCTCGGTGAGAACCTTCCTCCAGGCCAGACACCCGCCTCTAAAAAACCTGCTCTTACGGGGTGGGCAGGTGGTGGGTGTTCACGCAAAAGGGGGGTAACACAGAGCCCATTGCCTCCCCCTCAGAGTCCCCACGTGCCCGGCCTCTGTCATCACCTGCCCCTCACGGAATTACAATCATCTGCTTCTTATGCGTGATTTCCAGTGGCCTGGGAGTCCTTCCATACAAGGTCAAATCTATTCACCTCTGTGTCTCTTGGACGGGGCACAGAGGACGGGGTATTTCATAAATGCTTGCTGAGCTAATCCAGTAATCCTTCTCCTTTAATTTTATTTAAATTAACAGTTTTCTCTCTCTGCTTATTGAAGAACATTCTATACCCTACAGCAAGATAACAAAACCCCACAAATCCTCTGAAACCCTGTCCTGGTGCTAACTTCGGCAGCACATCGACTAAAATTGAAACCCTATCCCGCAGGGACAGCCAAGGTCAACATCTTCAAGCGCCGAGTCCCCCCAGCCTTCTCCATGTGCACGTGCATATACAGGCGTCGGGAATGTAAATAATTGTACACAAATGAGATCCTCTCGTACATGCTAGTTTGCAGTTTTCTTTTTTTTAAAATTCATGCATTTCTTTTCATGTCAGTAACTATAGACAGGCACCATTTTTTCGAATAACTTTATAGCATCCCACAGTATCAACACACTGTGACTTCTTCACCCAGGCAGTTCACCGGAGGCATTTGTCAGTGGTTTCTACACGTTCCCATCAGAATCTAGGCTGTACTGGAGGTCTCTCTGTCGTTTCTTTGTGCCCCATCCGCCCAAATTGGTAGGACCAACCTGCATCCTTTTATAAGCAGTTGACAGGATGCGAATTTTCTTTTGTGAACTGCCCCTTGTACACGTTAAGCATCTATGTGGGCCAGTGTCCCGGGAGGCTGCTCTATTTTCCAGGATGGGTCTAAGAACACTCCCGCCCCCACAAGGGGCGTGGGGACGACGACTGAGACACCCGTGGCTGTCTCTTGCTACAAGACTGCACGCTGCGTGAGGACACAAGCCTCTGTTGCTTCCTAAGCCAGACCCTAACCCAGCTCCCCTCCCCCCCAGAGGGCCCAGTGTCCTGCAGGCAGTGGACTCTGAGGTGACTGCTGACCGCAGGGAAGAAGCCCCTGGCATGAGTGCGCTGTGTCTTAAGGTCACCACTGGGCCTTTTCTCTCCCTCCCAGCCACCTAGCTCCCCTGGCAGTCAAACATCATTTTCTATTAAATGATGTGTCTGACATTTACCAAAATTTTATGTGACAATTTAGAAGGAACCCGTTGCATTAAACAGCCTTATTAATATTGCAGTAACATGATTAGGGGAACATCATGGCCGTTAGACCACAGGGCTCTGATTTACGAGCTTGGAGTGGGGAGGCGAGAGGTCTCTATTGATCAAAACACCTTCCGCACAGTTCACGCTACAATTAATGCAAACCAGAGCCGAACCTCTCTGACAATGCAGCCCTGCAACGCAAGGGTCGTGCTGAGCCCTCTCGGGCAGGTGCGGGTTGCGGATTTCCACCTGGAGTAGATACATGGTGGCCTCGGGGGCACAGCCCCAAGGGGTATTTCTGCTCAGGAGGCCCCCTCTGCAGGTCACGGGTTGGACCCGACCCTGGCCTCACTCTCCGATGCTTGGCATTTTGGTTGGCGTTTTGTCTCCGCACCTTGTAACCCTCTTCTGAGAGAGGCAACACGGGACAGTGGACAAAACGTGTGCCTGGAGTGAGAGCTGCTGTCAGCCGGAACTGCTGTGTGGACTTGGGCAAGTTGTCAGGCCTGTGTGACCCTCGGTGGCTACACCTGTGAAGAAGACAGACGACCGACTGCATGGGGTCATTGCAGGACCACACGGGTGCATGTTCGTAAGCGTTCCGGAAACGCAGTGTCCAGCGCTTACTTAGTGCTCGGCCCCTGAGGTTCTGTTGGGGTGGAGGAGGCTTTTCCAGGTCACCTCTGCTCCCAGCCCCGGGGAGGAACCCATCACAGGTAGTTTTGGAGACCTGCCCTAGCTAGACACCCTGTAGGTTCTGCAGAAGACCTCCAAATAAAGGGCTATATCTCCTGTGCAAGAGTCTCCAGCCTTCTGGGGAGGCTGACGTGGAATAAAATAAGGGCCCAGAGTGAGGAGCCCACATTGTGCTGTGGGAGAGTTGAGGAGGCACCACTGAATCCAGCTCCTGAGGGGAGGGAGGTGGTAGCTTGACAGGCCGTGAAGAGCCGGCCAGGGTTTTAGACTGCGACCAGGGAGGAAGAAAGGGACTTTGGGCTAAGTGACACCCTGCAAGTGACATGGAGGCCTGAAGGTACACGTCGTAGAGGTGACCCGGTGGGGTGGGTCACGGGGGCGTAAGGCCATGTGTGGAGAAGGGCACGCAGGCTGAGCCAGCTGGCGGAAGGCTGCAGATGCCAGGCCTTCCTGTTCACAGTGAGCACTGAGGTGGGTGTCAGGTCGTGTGTCCCCAGGTGTGGAGAAGGTCACCCTGGAGCAGGTGCAGGGGTGGCTCTCACAGGGGCCAGGAGGCTCTGCCCCAGGTGGGCGGCGTGTGGGTGTGGGGCCCAGAAGGGCAGCACATCAGAGGCAGGAGGTGAGAGCGGTGGGGGCTTGGGCAGATGTCGTATGAGCACCATCCCTGGCAGGCTGCGGTCCTCACAGGCAGGCCTGGCACTAGCACAGTGGACTTTTCGCCAGTCTGTGGACACCTGGAAGACATGCCCCTGTTCTCAAGGAACTGGGAGAGTAAACCCGGACAGTGAGGCAGCACCTGCAGACTCCGGAGTGAGGCCGGGGTCCCGTGGGTGTGGATGACGAAGGGGAGGGGAGAGAGCCTGGAGGGGAGCTTGGCTCACACACAGTGGGCAGGGGTCAGCTCAAGCACCCCTAAGAATTCAGCGTTTCAGTGACAGAGAACTTCCCCTTTTCTCTTATTATAAAATAGCATGTGTTCATGATAGAAAAATGGGAAATACAGGTGGGTAAAAGGAAGAAAACAGGTGATTCAGAAGTCCTACAGGCCACAGCACACCAGCGACAAAAGATGTAGGGCCTGGAATTCATTGTTACTCACGTACTTCTATAAGGGGTTTTGAGCTGAGTGGGGCTCAAACAATGGCCCTTGAGACCCCGTGGAGAATTCCCAGGGGTCCTTCAACTCCAGCAACTAAGCACCAAGGTCATCGGGAAACATCCAGGTGGAGGGGGCTGGGGCTCATGAGCCTCACAGAAGATTCCGGAGCTGGTGCTGGGTGCCCAGAAGGGACAGTTCCAGCCCCCCTACACCACCTGGGGAAGTATTGTCTGGCTCCTCTCGTGGCCCCAAGGCTCTGAGATGGAGGTAGCGCTTTTGGGCTGTGGTCGCAGAGTCTTCCTGAAAAGCTAAGGGGCCCTTGCCCATCCAGGGGACTTCTGGGCAGCAGGAAGGAGGCTTGGGTCCAGGATGAGTGATGGGGAGAAGGAAAGTCTTTGAGGGGAGCTAAGGGCTCCCAGCTCTGGCCCCAGTTCTCCTCCCCAACCCCCTCCCCCAGGCTCCTGAGGCTGGTCAGTACAGGTGTCCTCCCCACATTGTCCCTGCCGCTCCTCTCTAGGCTGACCCTGTTCCTGGCAGCCCTTCCCAGGCCGGTCATTCCTCACGGGCAGGCTCCCTCCCTGCTCGTCTCCTGCCATCTGGAACATCCCCTGAATCTCTCTGCCTCATCACCTCTCCATCTGCACCAAAGGTCATTTCCTGGTTCTCTTATTAATCCCAGCGGCGTTTGCTGGTGTTCCTGGTCTTACATAGGGAGAAAATCATTGTTCTGGTCAAGATGGAGGTGGTGGCTGCAGGTCCTGGCCTTGGGTGGAGGTTTCCAGTCAGGCTTTTCTGCCTGGGAGCCCAGGACTGAGAGACTGGAGAGAGAATTGTCATTTTTGGCCAGGAGAAGAGCATCTGAGATGATTTTGGGCTGCGTCCCGCAACCCCCGGTCACCATGCCAGTTAGGCATAGATAATGGGTGTCTGACTTTCCTAAGAGAGGAGGGCTGCGGCCATCTAGGCCTGGCCTCCTGTGGGCAGACAGCAGCTTTCCTTTGGAAGGTCGCTCTCCTGAGCTCAGAACCTGGTAGGAGCCTTCAGCAGCCAGACAGCAGGGCCCTTTTGGTGCCTGGGATGTGGCAGGGGGAATCAGCTTTCTCTGTGAAGGGAGGAGGCAGATTTGGTCACATGGCAAGGGGGCTCCCCACTGAGTACACTCAAGTCTGCATGTCGAGTGAGAGTCCCCAAGAATGCCCCTCTCTGGGTGGGGCAAGCAGCCT
The DNA here is from genome assembly GCF_964194185.1 of Rhinolophus hipposideros. Lineage (NCBI taxonomy): Eukaryota > Metazoa > Chordata > Mammalia > Chiroptera > Rhinolophidae > Rhinolophus > Rhinolophus hipposideros. Next base: position 91,182,451 of record NC_138054.1, on the reverse strand, counting down.
TAGCTTAAAGTCCTTGGGGAATCTGCCCAGCCCTGTGATGGTGAGTTTGAAGTTGGAAAGTAGCCAATAGCCATCTAGGCCAGATCTGGAGAGGAAGGGCGGGCGGGAGAGAGAGGAAAGAGGGGACAAGCTGGCTGGGGAGGCTGTGCATGTGTGACTCCAACGTTGTGAGATGGGGGTGGGGGAGGCAGTGACAGCTCCCCGCCCATCAGGCAGACCAGACCTGAGTTCAGGCTCCATTTGGTGGCTCTGTGACCTTGGTGCATTTGTCACCTCTTGAGACATGGTTTCTTCCTCTGCAAACAAGGAGCTACTAGCAGCTACCCAGCGGCTTGTTCAGGTCAGAGGAGATACTCCTGTTTGCATTGGAACCAGAAGTGTGATTTACTCCAGAGAGCATTTTGATGTTTTGCACTAAAAATTAAAAAAATGTTACTAGACAAAACAGTTCTATTTTAATGCACGGAATTCCTATCTTGGCTTATTTTCTTTGTAGCATTTATCTGCTGTTAGTTTGTTCATTGGTGGATTTCTCGCTAGAGGATAAGCTCCTTGAGGACCAGACGTGCCTGTTGGTGCCACGCAGCGTCCCGAGCAGGGGGCCGCTGGAAGTGTACTGAGGGGTGGAGAGACCAACGTTTGCAGCGACCTCTTTGCGTCTTCTGGAAGGTGGTCCTGCCTGATGTTTACACAGCTCCCCTTGGCAGTATCTTCTCACTGCCAGTCTTTCTCTTAATAGTTATGGATTATGAAAAAGAAGAACAAAGCCCATTAAGAGGTTCCCCTACATTTGATTTGAGGAAGTTTTCATCAGAACGGCTCCATTTATTGGCCTTTAGCGTATAGCGTTATTCCCTTCTCACAAAATGAATATTGCCTTGTCTCCTTGAGAAAAATTGATTTCAGCCACGAAGGAGAACAGCAAACTCCTTCCTCCCCATTTTCTTCTTCTTTTCTCCCTCCCGCCGAGACAGACTTTCTCTCTCAGGTAGGTGGGGGCGGGGGGGAAGAGGAATAATTGGACCAGAAGCTGATTCCCAAAGATTCATTGTCTCGAAAGCTCCCGCCAGAATGTGGGAAGCTTGCCTTGAATTGCATGCTAATGATAAATGACAACTCTTAACAGACCATCACATTGAGATGTTTAGTCCTTCCTGCTAGGAGATGACACATTAATTTTCTCTCAGATTTATACTGGATTATTAATAAAATATCGGTGTTGGAATATGACAAGTGAGGGTCTATGGAAGTGCCAGGCTCTATTTAGGAGCACGATTTTGGCCAAATAAGATGCTGGGGGTGGGGGTGGGGTGGCGTTGAACGTGATCCAGATGCTGGAGGCATTTGATCGATGCCCCACAGGCTGGGCTCCGGTTACCTGGGCTGCAGCGAGCAGCAGGAATAGAAACGTCTCTTTCTTCCCAATAGTCCTGAATCCAAAGAAAAGGGGTGCCGTTTATTCGCTCTCACCCTTTTGTCTTTGCTTTGTCACTGACCAAACACTTGAAGTGCTGTTTTCTGTTTGTTTTGTTTTCAAGAAAAGAGAGAGGATTTCCTTTGTTCCAGCCACTGAGTTGCTTGATTCACTTACTCATCTGAGGAGCATTTATGGAGTGTTTACTGTTTACAAGTCGTTATGGCAGGTGTGGGAGGCAGCAAGCAGTCTGGGTGAGCCAGACAGGCCAAGGCTAAATGATCACCCCATTTCTCTGGTTGAAACCCTCAGTCACTTGCCAGTATTCTTAGGGGGTGGGGTGGAGGGGGTGGGGGTTGGGCCGTGACCCTTCTGCCCCAACCTAGACGCAGCCTCTTCATGGCATTTACAGTTACATGTACATTAAAATCCAGACTCCTCATTTCTCCTTGCATTTAGCACAATTGTGTCACATACATGGTTAATGTGTGTCTTTCATCACATTTAGAACAAACTCCACCCTCATTCAAGGCTCCTACCCCAGGGCTGGCCCGCTCTCTGGCCTCCTCTTCCGCCCCCCACTTGCTCTCTGGCCTCTGGTCCATCCCAAGGATATTTCTCAGGCCGCTGACCTTGCTGCTCTCTCTACCAGAAAGCCCTTTGCTGCAGAGCCTTCCCGGGGTACCCCGGCCTTCACGGAGGCTTCTGTTCAGATGCGATGTCCTCGGAAGTTCTCCCTGGCTGCCTACCACCTTGTCACCGCCAGCTGTTATGGGATGTGCTCCCCTGAGGCCCCTGCAGGTGTCCGTCCCCTGCTCTGGGTCCGGGCCAGCACAGGGCGTGCTTCTTCCTCCCCGACTGGACCGCTAGCCTTACAAAGGCAGGGCTGTGAACCCTCTGTTCAAGGCTGCACCTAGAACGCCTCACACGAAGTCCTGGCCCATAATAGCTGCTCAGTAAATATTAATTGAATAAATCACTGAATGTCATAATAGAGCTTCCAGCTAAGTGCCCAGGGAGCTCTAGGAAAGGAGCCGTTATTGAGTCCCTGCAGACTTGCTCTGGAGCGATTCCTGGTCATTACGGTCTCTTTGCACGGGCAGCCTTTCTTTTCAGTGACCTCCAGCAACAATTTAAATGAACAAAACTGTGGTTATCAGCCTGCATTTACTGATCCTTGGGAAACACAAATTCGCTTCTGCCTCTGAGTTCTGGAAGCTTGAGCTGCCCCTCATCCTGCTTTCCGTCCCTCACAAAGACGTCCTGGCCGAGGAGATGAGAGTCCAGGTGCATGCCCACCTGGGTTCCGCTGCGTGATTGTGCGGGTGGCCCTTCCCCAGGGGTGGTGCTGGGGCCTGGGTGAGAGCCGGCGTTCAGCACTGGCTGCTGGACAGCGCCAGTGCTGGCTGGGGCTTGATTCTGGAAAATGAAAGCACACAAACGTCCTCCTCCTGGGAGAACCCACTTCTCGGATCTGCCCATCTGAAACAGCACAAGCAGCCGCAATCGCCAACGTCTCGTGGCTTCCGGGGACTTTTGGGCCTATGAATCTACCCAGTCGTTTGTTCCCTGATAAGAAAGCCTCTTTTACGATTTTCAATTTGCCCTTATTTTAATGAAAAGAAGCCAGGGTTACACCGCCAAAGAAGGAGCTAATCAAATAAAGCAAATTGGTGTTACCTTCTCCTCGTCCTTATTATTTCTATGGCTCCAGCTGGAATTTATTATGAAAAGCAATTGGTTTTCATATCTGGCAGATTGCAGCCTGGGCCGAGCCTGACAGCCCTTCCTTCCCTATCATTCCGTAAATAGCTTGAGTGGCCAGAGGGAGGGGGCAGGGGAGGAAGGAGGACACGAATGCTCCCCACCAGCTTTCTTGCTCCTTGTCCCCCCAAAACATGAAGACCGTATAAACAAGTCAGAAGAAAATGCCAGATTGAAAGTTTATCAACAAGCCCCTCCCGGTGAGGTCTGGGCTGTCGTGGTGGCATCTTGGACTCCATTTGGGGTTCTATCAACCTTGCTGTGTTCTAGCCATCAATTACCACTCTCGTCTGGTTTGTGTGTGAGCGAGATAAGCAGAGCAGACATTCCTTTCCCAGATTTCTTTCCTCTCCTTGCAACAAAAGAAAGAACTATAGGAACAATTTAAATCTGGCTCAATGCTTCCTTTATACGAAGTGGTCTGCTGTGAGTGGTTCTTGTGGGTGCCCTGGGTCATTGCATCTAGAAAAGGGGAGAGGGTACTGGGGGGGTGCCACAGATTTGCAACAAGACACCAGGAAGGGGTGCAGAAGGTGGTTCGCTGGTTCTACCCTTACCAACTCTGTGACCTTGGGAAAGCTACTTCTCGTCTCTGTGCCCCAAACCTTCTCATCTATAAAAGAAGGATAACAATACGTACCTACTACAGTTATTGTGGGATTCGAATGGAAATGGGGTAAAGGGCTCTACCCTGTATGTGACACACCATAAATTAATAAGTGGCTGCTCCTATTGTTGTCATGCTTAGTATTGACATTTTGGACCAGGCTGCATACTTCTGATGGAGCATTTAAATCAAGTCATACTGTGTTGGAAAGATGAGGAAGAAAGGTGTGGGTACATAAAATATGTAGGCTTCAATTAGGGGTGGCATTTCTCATTTTCTAACTGCCCACTGGAACGGAGATTTAGTGCTGGCCTCAGGAGTGCATCTGCTTCTCTAGGACACTGCAGTCTGTGCCTTGTCACAGGGGCCTGTTTTACATCTGGGGTCAGGGTTTGGGGGTTTTTGGAATAGTAGGAACTGCATTTCCTCTAGCCAGCCTTTCATGTGCCGTGTGGCCGGAGGGATGGGACCAAAGGCGATGAAAGAAAGGGAGGTGGCTGCCCAGGGTTTGGGTTTCAGCTGGAGAAAGGGCGGTTCTTTGGAGACGTTCACCATTTAGAAGCCTCGCAGATATTGTTCATGGGGTCCTGCTAGGAACAAGGACATCGTCTGTTCCCAATGGGAAGCTGCAAGGACGGATCTTAGGAATTCAGTGAAGCAATAACTGCTATTCAAGCAGAACAGAGCTCACGGCACAACATCCGCTGCCTGCAGGCCGGGTCCGCGGAATGGGCTGAACAGAGAGCAGCTCCGAGGAAGTCCAGGATCGCTGGAGCAACAAGTTGTCTGCTGGGATCTTAGGTGGTTGGCCAGGTCCTGTAAATGGTCAGTTAGTGAGTGGCAGGGGTTCCAGAGGGAAGGGCCATGAACTTGAGCTGTTTGGGGTACATTCATTTCTAAACCTAGACTCAGGCCGTGGAAGGAGTATCCAGACCTTTCCTCCTGCAGGATTAACATGGTCTCGGGTGCAACCCCAAGCTGGTCTATAACTTCCTACTTATCATCCACACACAAAACTTCCTAAGAACACATCACTTCACTGGTCTTCAGTTATTAATCTTCTATCTACCTAATTTGAAAAGGATTAAATAGTATGCCCTGAAGTGGATGAGTGTGTGTGCCTCATGTATTCTGGGGCGGCCTGGCTCACGGGTGGATTTTTCCAGCCATACCCAACAATGTACCATTTCATTACTCCCCGAGGCCTTCCATCTCCGTTCCCTTAGGGAACCCTACACAAGGGGGCCGAGCTTGTCCTTATTAGTCGTGAAGAACATGTGTGACGTGGCAGGAACATGCTGGGCACCTCGCGCACATCACATCCACTACAACAGATCAAGATTTGTTCAAGGTCACATAGCGCATAAGGGCCGAGCCAGGATTTCCGATGTGATCTAGAGCTCTCTCCAAATCCCATTACCATTTCTTTTTAAAAACGTATTACGGGAAATTTCGGCCATGCACAAATGTAGACAGACTAGTGTAATGAGCTCCCATGGACAAGTCATCCACTTTCAACAATGGCCGACATGTGGCCAGTCATGTGGCATCCATATCACCCCCCACCACACCCGTGATTTTGAAGCATATCTTAGACTCTGTATAATTCATTGGTAAATGTTTCAATATCTCTCTAAAATGTAAGGTCTCTTTTTAAAGAAAATAATTCCGCACCACAGTTGTCACTTTGGAAAATTAATAATAATTCTAAGTAACATTAAATACCCAGTTGCTGTTCAAAATTCCGGTTGTTTCACAAATGGCATATTTTCCTTTACAGTTTGTATCTTTGGCTCAGGTTCCAAGTAGGTCTATGCGTTGTGACTAGTTGATGTGTCTCGCTCTTTATCTCTTTTAATTTATATATTCCCATTCCAGTGTGCTCCTATACTCTTTCTCATTGAATTTGTTGAAGAATCCATGACATTTGTCCTGGACAGTTTCCCTTCGTCTGCATTTTGCTGACTGTACCCTATGGTGTTCTTTACTGGGTTCCCCTGCCTTCTGTGGATGTTACAAACTGGTAGTTAGAGCAAGAGGTCTGAATAATTACAAGCTCCTTCTTTTTTTTCTACAGCAAAGTGTTCTTACATTGGGGCACATACGATCTGGTTGTTTCTCTTTTGTGATGCCAGTCACTGTTGATGATCCATTTATTCAGTAGGGTTTGCAAAATGGTGATATTTTAATTCTCTCACTTCATTTTTGGATGGAATGCTTTTATAGATAAAATCCTCTCTTTTGCTACTTTGTAACTCAAAGAAACAGTTTGCACAGAAAGTAGGATAAATGCCTGATTCTTTTTTCATCTCCATTAGTTTCTTTTTGTTTTACTTTTTTTAGGTTTCAAAATAATGTAATGAATCACGAGCATCCTCCAAAGTGATCAGTTAGTTTTTTGTTTGTGTGCTTAGAATCATTGTGAATGTATGGATTTAAACATATTTGATGTGTTTTAATCCATTGTAGTTACTCTTCTTACTCATGTTCAAATTGTCCCATCGTTGGTTAGTGGGAACCTCTTCAAGTTGGTTCCTAAATCCTTTCCACGTGAGTTTAAGTCTCTGATACTGCTCACCTCATACTTAATAGTGAAACTGAATGTTTTCCTTCTAAGATGAGGAACAAGACAAGGGTGTTTATTCTTATCACATTTGTTCAGCATTTCACCCACCAGCATTTCATCAGCTTATTACATTAGCCAGTGTAATAAGGCAAGAAAAAGATAAAAAGGACCTAGAATGGAAAGAAAGAAGGGAAACTATATTTATCCATGGGTGACTTGATTATATGAAGGTCTGACAATTAAGTTTGCAAACTTGTTGCAACGATGTTGCGAACCTTTTTTGTTATCAGAGGGATTATTCATTATGAATTTGTACCAACTGGACAAACAGTTAACCCAGTTTACTATGTGGAAGTGCTGAAAAGGCTGCGTGAAAAAGTTAGACGACCTGAACTTTTCGCCAACATTCATGGCTCTTGCATCACGACAATGCACCAGCTCACACGGCACTGTCTGTGAGGGAGTTTTTAGCCAGTAAATAAATAACTGTATTGGAACACCCTCCCTACTCACCTGATCTGGGCCCCCAGTGACTTCTTTCTTTACCCAAAGATAAAGGAAATATTGAAAGGAAGACATTTTGATGACATTCAGGACATCAAGGGTAATATGACTACAGCTCTGATGGCCATTCTAGGAAAGGAGTTCCAATATGGCTTTGAACGGTGGACTAGGCACTGGCATCGGTGCACAGCTTCCCAAGGGGAGGACTTCAAAGGTGACCATAGTGATATTCAGCAATGAGGTATGTAGCACTTTTCCTAGGATGATTTCGCGAACTTAATTGTCAGACCTTGTATATCTAGGTGATCTTAGAGCATCTGCAAAAAATTACTAGAACTAATAAATGAATTTAGTAAGGTCATAGGATACGAGATCAATGTATAAAAATTAATTGTATTATTATATAGTGGAAATGGACAATCCAAAACTGAAATTAAGGAAATAGTTCCATTCACAATAGCATCAAAAAGAATAAAGCTAGATAAATTTAATTTCAAAGTATAAAACTTATACTACAAAGTCTTACTGAGAGAAATTAAAGATTTATATATAAGTGGAGAGACATTCCATGTTTTGTGATTGGAAGCAATATGAAGATTCAGTAATTCAGTACTGTTAAATGGCGATTATTTCCAAATTGATTTCTAGATTCAGTGCAATCCTTATCAGAATTCCAGCAGGCTTTTTGTTTGTTTGTGTTTGTTGCAGCAATTATCAAACAAATATTAAAATTTATACAGAGGATCTAGAATATCCAAAATAATTTTGGAAAACAAGAACGAAGTTGGAGGGCTTATAACTTCCCGATTTCAAAACTTACTGTAAAGCTGCAACAATCAAAACAGTGTAATATTGTCATAGGATAGAAAATGGAACAGATCACGACCTCCAGAAATAAAGCCTTATGTTTATGGTCAATTTATTTTCAATAAAGGTGTAAGATCAATTCATTTTGGGAAAAAATAGCTTTAAAAAATTAATGCTGGGACAATTGGATATTCATGTACCACCAATCAACTTAGACCTCACACTGTACACAAAAATTAACGCAAAATCCATCATAGAATTATAGAGCTAAAACCATGAAACTCAGTAAAAAATACAAGAGCGGATTTTGATGACTTTGGGTTAGGCAAAAAATTCTTAGATATGACATTAAAAACACAAATAATAAGAAAATGGATAAATTGGACTTTACCAAAATTAAAACCTTTTGCTTCTTCAAAGTTTTCCCTAAGGAAGAGAAAAGTCATGGGTTGGGAGAAAATATTTGCAAATCATTTGTCTAATAAAGGACTTGTATTCAGATTTTATGTAAATAACTTTTACAACTCAAAAAGAAGAAGGCAAACAAATCATTTAAAAATGGGCCAAAGATTCAAATAGGCATTTCACCAAAGAAATGATATGAATGGCTAATAAGGACATGAAAAGATGCTCAACATCATTAGTCATTAGGGAAATGCCAATGAAAACAATACCCCACACCCATTAGAATGGCTGTCAGCCAAGGGACAAACAATGCCAAGCTAGGGAGGGTGTGGAGATGTTGGAACCCTAATGTATTTCTCCTAGGAATGTAAGTAAAATGGGGTTGTCACTTTGGAAAACAGCCTGGCAGTTTTATTTGTATGTAATCAGATGTTTTTATGTTTCACATATTGTTGCTGGATTTTAAAATCACAGTTGGGAACATTTTCTCCACTTTTAGGTAATAGAGAAATTTAGCTACATTTTCTTTTAGAGTGTGTATGATTTTATTTATTACCTTTAAATCTCTGTTTCATTGGAATTTATGTTGTTGTATGAGGTGAGGTATAGCCCCAATTTATCCTCTTCCGTATGCCTCTCTAGTTATTCTAATATCACTTATTAAAAAGTCAGTCCCCCCCCCAACTGAATCGAGACAACTCCTTTAGTATACACTAAATTTGCATATGTAAGTGGGAATATTTCTGGATTTTCTGTTCTGTTCCATTGGTCTGTCTATTTTCATGTCAATTCCATACTTTTAAACATTTAGAGGCTTCATAGAATATGTTAATATCTGGTAGGTCTAGCTCTTACACCTTGGTATTCTTTTGTTTTATTTTAAGATTTTTTTTTCATTGGGGAAGGGGAACAGGACTTTATTGGGGAACAGTGTGTACTTCTGGGACTATTCCAAGTCAAGTCGTTGTCCTTTCAGTCTTAGTTGTGGAGGGCGCAGCTCAGCTCTAGGACCAGTTGCCGTTGTTAGTTGCAAGGGGTGCAGCCCACCATCCCTTGGGGAGTCGAGGAGTTGAACCGGCAACCTTGTGGTTGAGAGCCTGCGCTCCAACTAACTGAGCCATCTGGCCACCCGGGAGCTCAGCGGCGGCTCATTGACTTCAATCTAGTTGTGGAGGGCGCAGCTCACTGGCCCATGTGGGAATCAAACTGGCAGCCCCATTGCCCAGAGCTCGTGCTCTAACCAACTGAGCCACCCATCCGTCCCACCTTGGTATTCTTTATTGGAGTTTTTCTGGCTATTCTTGGTGTTTTCCCTTTCTAATAAATTTTATAATAAAATTTTCTAGATCCAGAAAAAATATCCTGATGGAATTCTCCTTGTCATTACAATATATTTATAAATTAACTTCGGGAAGATTGACATTTTTATGGTCTTAATCAAGAACATGTTATGTTTTTGCATTTATTGAAAACTATTTTTGTCTTAGATTTTTATAGTTTTTCTTCGTAGGTTTTGGGAATTTCTTATTAAATTTATGCCTAGGTATTTAATTTTCTCTTAATATGTAGTAAATGGAGTCTTCTTCCATCATTCCGTCTTTCTGTTTTATTTGTGTGTATGTGTGTGCCGGTGTGTATGTGACACAAACACATTTATATAAGCTATTATATAAACATATAAACTATTGATTATGTGTCTTAATTTTATACCTGGTCCTTGACTTTTATAATTTGCAGTGGTTTTTTCCATTGATCCCTGATCTTTTGACCATATTGCACTGAGCGTTACTGGTTTTGTTAGCTCTTAGTTTCTTAGGTTCTGAGGTTACTTGGCTAGAAGGAAGCTCCCTGTTGTTCATCTTTTCTTCCTTGATGCGCGTCTCACTGCGGCAGTGGAAGGCCCGGCTCATCTCTCCGAGGCTGTCTTAGATGGTCAGCCTTAGTTTAGCTTCTCCTAGAAGAGCCTGCGCTGAGGGTTTGAGTACAGCAGTTTACTTGAGAGGTGGTCCCAGGAAACACCAGTAGGGGAGTGTGAAGTGAGAGAGGAAAGGAAGACAAAGGGTTTTTTTTTTTCCAGCAAGTAAGTCACTGCTGTGGGCAGCTGGAGCTTATGCGCTGGGAGACCATGTACAACATCCACAGTTATTCTGCCCACAGGGCGAGGAGGCTTGGGATGTCCTCAGGGTTCTCCCCGCCCCCTGGCAAGGAAGCCGGGTTCAGCCACCAACCCCATGTCCTCTGGGCAAGGGTGCTTTCAGGGCATGAGTGATCACCCAGGCAGTAGAGCAGGGCTGGATTCAAACCCAACTGGCCCCGTGGTCTTTGCTAAAGCAGTAGCTTCAGGGGTGAGTCTGGAGTCAGAGTGACTCCAGGGGAGTCCTGCTGGGACACTTCCACTTCTGGCTGGAAAGGCTGGGTTTCCTCTTGATCTGTGTGCTGGGATGACAGGGATACCTACCTCCTAGGGTTGTGGTGAGGAAGCCCAAATGGAGGCGTAGCTGTAGATGTGGATGTGGGTATATAGACGCGCAGACACTCCTGTTGACTCGGACACGCGTGTGCCCGGCACCGCCTGGGAGCTGGTGGCATGACCGAGTGGCAGGACTTCCGTGCCTCCTTGCAGCTGCTGCTGCCCTCTGTCCGCAGCTCCATTTCCAGCTCCCTGCTCCCCTCCCGACTGGCCGGCCCACCTCTGCTTGCTTCCTGAACAGCGTCCCAGCCCCTTGCTCCCTCCTCAGATCCCTTGGCCTTGCCTTGCTCTTCACTGTATTCCGAGCAGCACTACAGCTGCACGCTCTGCACGGGGGGCCTGTGGGGCTCTCGGCAGCTCGTCCGGGTTTCCCTTGGCCATTCCCAGGACCCGTGAACTATGGAGGGGGAGCAGAGCAGAGGCAAGGTCTAATAAAATCAGAGTACTGGACCAAACACTATTAGGTTGCTCATTATTGCAAGTTAAAATGATGATTCCATTTATCAAGGTCATTTAAATCGGGCACTTTGGTTCTCTGTGGGATTAGGTCTGGCTGGCAGTGTCCAGGGACGGGGCCATTCTCAGAATGTGTAGGGGACGAAAACTGTTCCCTTCTCCCTTCTAGGTTCTTTGGCTGGTCTAATAATTAAATTGACATAAGATAGATTAACAGGGAAAAAAACAACCTTAATTTTGTATGTACTGGAGCCCCCAAAATACGCATCTCTCAGTCAGGCAACTGAGGCTTATATGGCACCCGAGTGAAGGAGAAGGGGGCAGGGGTCTGGGACCTCAGACGGGAGGAAGACAATTCACAAAAAGCTGGACGAGGGAGTGTTTGGTACACAAATGTTTGTAGATAAGCCTTTCAGATGGAAAAAGTTATCTCTGGTGATGGCTCTCCTCCCGCTCCAGGCTCCCTACCTACCTTCTTTTAGGTAGTTAAACGATAGGTGAAAAAAAAGACTCTTCCTGAGTCAGTTAGGCCTTGATTGCCTTCAGCTCGAAATAATCCACCTGCCAGAGTGGCACATTTTGGGGCCACGTGTTCTGCTCCTCCCTGAAACCTCCCCAAGAATTTCCAGTCTGGAGGTTGAGTCGGTGGATTGCTCCATTTCACTGAACCGTCTCAGTCCTGACAATAAGTCAGTTCAGTTAAACTCGTTTCAAGCAAACAGTTAGATATTTGTTTGATAAGAGACATTTCTATGAAAACAAAAAGAAAAATAATGGTTAGCCCAGTTTCTGGGTTCTGAGGGTGGCCCGTGAGAGGAAGTCTGGATGTCCGGCCGGAAGCACCTCCAGCAGTGGCTCTCCCACACTTTCCTGCTTTGCACTTTGAATCTCACTGGTGATCGTTTGAGTGGCCTGCACGAAGACTGTACCTGAGTTGCTGTGGCGATTTCTCTGAGGTTTACGTCCAATTGTCCAACTTGAGTTTGCACGATTTTGGAAAAAGGCAGTTTTAGTTCTCAATGATTCTGAGTTAGAAGAGTGGGAGAAAAAGTCAGAAACATGGGTGTAGAGAATTGTATCTAAATATTGGAGGAAACTGGAAGAGTTAGGGTCTAGTCGAGTTTATAGGCAGGTAGCAAAACCTCCACGACACTTAACAGCAATAGAATGTGAGATCCACAAAGGTTTGTTAGTGAAACATAATTTGTCTTTCTCCAATTACCCCCATTTCTATCAAAGATTACCACATCAAGTCTAGTTTTAATAAACTTGGCCTGATTACTTACCTAAGGACAGCAAGAATAGTAATTAACTGTAAACGGTTTAAGTTTGCTTTGCTGGAACTTTTCATAAAGAACCTCGGCTTGAGCTCTTAAAAGCCTCTAGAGGATGAAAGCCAAGCCAAGGATTTATCTCAGACTCCTCCTACAACACCTAGAGATTTGGGTAAATCCCTCTCTTCTCAAGGTCCCCAAATATCCTGTTCCTGAGCTTGCCCGGAAGTGACCTTTCCTGCTCACCCGGTAAGGCTGCTGGAAACCTTGTAAGCCAGGTACCAGGCCAAGTTTCCCACGGGGCTTCATTAGCTCTGTCACCAGGAACAACGATTTTCCTCAGTTCTTGTCTTCTGGAAGGAAAATTCAGTCAAGAGACAGGAGTCAAGCAAGCAGCAGACGGCAAAGTTTATGTGCAAAGCAAGTACCCTTCGAGCACGGAGCGGGCTGAGCCCAATGTCTCTGGGACCCTGGCCTCAGATCCTATAGATGGGCTCGTCTCCCCCTCCCCTGTTCCTGCTTTTCTCCTCGTTCTGCAGGGCTCCTCATCCGAGTGCGTTTGCACCCGCCCGGGTCTCTGTTCTGGCCCCTTGCTTCAGTGGGTCTGTAACAGTATGCTGATGCCAGGGGGTTACCTGTGGGGGCCTCCTAGTTTCTGCTCCTTCTGCTCAGGGCTACCTGCCTGCCTACTCTGTCAGCTCCATAAAATCAGCCTTAGTTTCTTAAAGCTGTTTGGTCATGTCTGAGACTGAACTATGTTGCCATGAAAATAAGAACGCATGCTGTGGGTTTCCAAATTCTGGAGCGATCAGGAAGACAGAACAAGATACATGTTTCATCTTTGTTCCAAAAATTTATTTTACTAAACTGCTGTAAGTCATAGACAGCTTAAGAGGAAAGGTTTCCTTATAGCTGGAAAAACAAGAGATTGGAGAACTAGCAATACTTTAAACAGAAAGTCACAAAAATTATAATCATCCTCATCAGTTCATTCAGGCCCATGTAGTTAATTCTTGTTGATCTTGATCTTTTGTTAGTGGTTTTATGAAGCCATCAGTTTTCTTTTTTTTTAAAATTAGAGTTCTCTAATTTCTCACCCAAGTCAATAGTATGTATGATCTGCAAGTTACCAGAAACCTGTCGTCTAGAATGCTTGTCTGAGTACTTTCCATGAATTTCATTGAAGATGAAACACTTTGCATGAATACTTTTGCAACAGCATTGGTGTAAAATAGGAACTGTCTGTAAATGACAAAAAGCTTTAAATGGCCATGGTTAATCTGATGTGAGCTCATTACAATGTTATTAACAAGGAAATTTGGTTATTTCTGTGACACACATTTTAAGATAACAACTAGAATTACCAGTGCCAACAATTTCTGGAACACTTACACTGTACACCTATATAAAGATAATATGAAGAAGGCTTAGTATTTTTATGTGACAACACCTCCTATGTAATTCAACTTATCAAATATTCCTAATTAGTTTAACAGCTCCCTTTTTATAAGGAGAAAGAGAGCAAATCTTTTGAAGTGTTCCAAGAACTGTCTAAAAAAATCCCATTACTTCAAGGTCAAAAGGACTTCACGTAGAACTTGATTTTTTTTGGGGGGGGTGAGGATGGAGTTTGTAAAAAGTACCAAAAGGTTAGGACACTTGACTAAATAGGATCACAGATCATTATGAAACAATACAATTGTCCATTTAACCAAAGTGACAATAAACGATTTCAAAGGCAGATACAGAAGGCTATTTAGTTCTGAGCAAAACTCAGCTTTTCATATTGAGCAGACTAGGTTTACTTACGTAATCAAAGACCTGACGGTAAAGATATAACAAAAAACACAGGAAATTATTCTGATAAAACATAAAATCTTTGCTCTCTAGGCAGATTGCCCAAAAGGTTAAAAAAAAACAACAACTTTCACAATCTCTTATCAAGAGCAGATCAATAATCCAAGAAAATATTGTCCTTTTAACAGAGAGAAAACCAAATTCTAATTTTGCACCAGTGTGCTTTTGATTTTAAAATTCATTCATTCATTTTCAAAAGCACTTAATTGGATCCATCTCAATCTTAGCAAGCTTAACAACACATAAAATTCCTTTCCCAAGATTTCTGTCCCCACAAACCTTCTATAGTTTTCTTTTTACATTCAGATTTTGTCCTGTATTTTTTCCTCCTTCCCATTCTGAAATAACCAACCTCAAATTAGGACACAGTCACCTATATTTCCCTCAACAAAATTCATCTCCATGCATCATACCTGCCCTTACTGGAAACACATATTCTACCTTCCTTGCAAAGAGAGATATTTCCCTTATTATTTCAGGTGGTTTTAATTGTATATATTGGTTAGAATTCTTCACCCTTAGAATCCTTAATTTCTAGTGAAAACTAAGTCAGCATTTGTGAACTGTCATACCAGCATTCTTTAGATTGGCAATTTGATGAATACATTTTATCCTCGTAACTTCTGGAGCATCTGCTTTCTCACGGGACAAATTTTTTTTAATGTTGTCCAACACATGCTTATCGACAAATCAAAATATGTTTAGTTTATCTGTAATAAGAAACCCAAAGTGGATAAACCTACATTCAATAATCAATGTTTCCACATTTTATCCTATTTGGAAGGGATCTACGTAGTCAATGAATTCCCATCATTTAATTTAATTTAGTAAAACTCTAAGGTTTCAAGTTACCGAAAAGATCTGGAAAACTATTTAAGTAGATAGACCATAAAATATAATTATTGTTGAAAAGTTCACTGGTAAACTCTTAGCCTGCTTACATCTAATTCACTTGTTCTTAACAATCATACTTGATTACTCATGAAAATTTCATGTGACATTAAAGCAGTTAGCCATCATCTTAAAATATTTTTCCTGCCGACAATTTTGTAAAAGAGATAACATGAACTTACATGACTTTTAGTAAATCTGGGTAGAATTAAAGTATTAGATTTAATGCTACTACCTCTAAAGACATGCCTGTATTAATTAAACCAACACATTTAAACTAGCATTTATTTACTGAAAATTACCTTGGAATCTGAAACTTGAGAAACATTTGGGTTAGGGCTCATGTTTCTGAGTTTTGGGAATACTTAATGCATAAGCGCTTCTTTTAAAGACAACCAAATAGCGCTCTTTTACACATCAATTTTGGCAATACCATCCGAAGGTAGGAAAAACATCACACACATATAAAACATACATTCATAGACATAAACACGTAGACCATCACAAACAGAGATCCTGTAGCTTCCATTTAAATATTTTAGCCATGAATCAGGTACAGCAATATGAAACTCACTAGTTTATAAATAACAGCTGGATCCAAATTGGTAGGCAGGACAAGGCAGGTTACCCACTCCAGTGGCCAAGCTTTACACTATTTGTGGAGAAGACTTTGGAGATTTATATTTGTTCTCGACGAGTCGTCTCAAGGAGGCCGTGGACGAGATTGTAGATTGGAGGCAGGAGAGAGATTCTTTTTAGTAGTTTGTGTTTTAAAAGCCCCCCCCCCCCCTTATTTCAGTCTTAGGTCATTGTGTTAGTTATTGCCTGGGATGTTGGCATTCAAAGACATGGTAAGACAGTATTCAAGGGACAGAGAAAGAACACGAGTTTGGGGGTATATCTGTCTGTTATCAGAAGTCTAGGGTAATTACTATTTACAATTTTCCTTCTTTTGCTTAAGTGCAGAACAACTGACTTCCAATGTCAGGATTTTTTTTTACAATGTCTGCGAATGTCTGAAGGCAGATGGGAAAGGATCTGAGTTGCTCTCAGTTGTGCTTTTGTTTCTCTGAAGATTCCTTGTAAATCAAAAATTGTTGATTCTCACTCTGTTTTTCCTCTATTCCTGCAAGCTGTCTTCAAAGAATCAGGTATCCTTTTGCATGATAATGCTGACAGGTTGGGCCAGCCTACCCAACCGCACTATTTTGAATTTGCCTTTTCATATCAGAGAGAAAATTTTCTCCTAAGGTGGAAATGAAAAGATTTTCACATCATGGAACTTGAGGATTCAGTGCAGTGTGCCTTTGAAAAGTGTTCAACAAAGGCCTCCGGGTTCTCTCCTTTTTGAGGGCACAATTTAACGTTAGGCCCGTTCACCTTAGAGGGAAAAGCCTCTACTAATGTTTCTATTAAGTCCCTGCATATCTGCCTCCAGCTAAGCCATTGTCTGGTCATTTGCCTGAGGGCCTCGGGGAATTTCTGGCCATCTGTTTGCTCAGTGAGGGGTTTTCTCCAGGGGGCCTTCTGGCTTGCCTGATAATTACAGTATAATCATGAGCCGGAATAACACCCCTTAGCAGTCCAACAAGGTCCCTGTAAGTAGTGTTATGAATGGCCATTATTTTTTTAAATCCCTCTTTACATTTGGCAGGATCTTTTGAAAGTGGAGGCAACAGGGCTTTATAATTTAAAAGATCTGCTGCTGTCCAGGGGACATGACTTTTCTGGGTGGGAGTCGAAGCTCTCTCTGCAGGGGACATTGCACAGAAAGGCCTGAAGCTGGCCAGGCCCGCGAAGTGAGCTCCCTGACGTCCTGGGCCCTTCTGCTAAATTCCCGTCCTGGCTGTCAGCATTGCCGGAAGCAGCCTGTGTGCTCCTGGTCCAGAGATGAGGCTGGAGTGCTTTCTGTGAATCTTGGGGGAAAAGGAAGTTAAAACACGCAGCTTGGTGTCCAGGGATCTTCTGGAGAAGGGGGAGGTGTTTGGGAGCTGAGAAAATTTGCTCAGGAGATGGGGCCCGATTTTAAGAAGGGGCTTTGTGTTGGATGTGGGCTGCAGTGCTGGTTCTCAGTGTCGCGTCTGTTCTTCCATCTTATTAAGGGAGTCCCTGAGGCCATGTTCCTTTGTATCCAGTTTTCACCGTGCTGTTTCCATAGGTACCAATAAGACAATTGTTTAGGATGAGAGCTCTCTATTAAAAAAAGATTTTCTTTTGAATAGCGAATTCAAACAATCCCTCGTCTGACCATCGGTGAGTAGGATCTTATATTGACTCAAACCAATAACCCTTTTTGTGGCTTAACCAAGGGTACGAGAGGCGTCTCCAAAGAGGATGCAGAGATGCCGCCTTTATATTACAAGAGCCAGAGAGGTCATCCTCATTTAGCCTCAGAAAGCCAAGACCTTCCTTGTCACAAACGGAAAGAACGGCAGAGAGCAGACGGTCTCTGGTCTCCCACGAGAATGTGAGATGCCTCCAGTCTAGACCCACCAATTGGTGACACTGGGCAGGTGCTACTAGACTTTGCCAGCACGGACGAGACAAGAGGGCCCCTTATGGACTGGGACTCTCCTGACAAATTCCCCTGAGAGCTGGCACAGTCACACAAAGAGCGTGTGGCTTGTGACCTCCTGGCTCAGAAACCCAGTCTATATTGACTGCCCACGCAACGCACGTTGGCCCCTGCACCTTCCGGTTGGCGGAAACCAGACAGAATATCTTCACTGGTCACAAAGCTAAGCTCTCAGGACGTAGAACAAGATGGAAAGAAAACTCATCTGGTTTTTACATGGGGGACCCGTAGCAAAATTTGTGTGAACAGATGCCGGTCGGGTGAGAACCGTGAACTCCCCAGACCGTGAGGCCCGCTCAGCAGTAGATGTGTAGGGGCTCTGCCTGCGTTCTACTCTACGGTTTTCCTCCTCGTGACAAATGACGCAAAAGACAGAGACAAAGGCAAGCAGCGACCACCTCTGGGAGGAAAGGCCCAATGGAAAAGGAGAGCACTCATAGCAAACGTTCCCGGTCTGTACCCAAGGGACGGGTTCACAGGTACCTTCTCCTGCTAATCTACATGTAGAAAAGGACGAGGCCTCCCACCCCTCTCGCTTCCACAGGCCGAGATCTGGGAGACTGACGTGGTAAGACTGCTGGCCTCGTGCGGCCCGAGCCAGAGGTCCCAGGGTCACTGAGCTGCCGCGTCCCAGAGTGAGCAGAGTGCAGGCACTGAACTGCCCCCTGTGAGGACCAGAACTGCAGGGAAAGAACTGCCCCCTTCTCCCTTCTAGGTTCTCTGGCTGGCCTAATAGTTAAATCGACATAAGACGGATGAATAGGAGAAACACACACACACGAATTTAATGTATGCCTACAGGAGCCCCCAAAATATGAGGCTCCCCGACAGTTAGACCATCAAGGCTTATACGGCACCCGAGAGAAGGAGAAGGGGGCAGAGGTCTGGGACCTCAGACGGGGGAGGGAGACAGTTCACAAAACGCTGGACGAGCGATGTTTGCTACACAAATGTTTGCCCGTCATGCAGATAAGCCTTTCAGATGGGACAAGTTATCTCTGCTGATGGCTGTCCTCCTGGTCCGGGCTCCCTAGCTACCTTCTTTTAGGCAGTCATGGGCCAGGTGCAAAAAAACCAAAACCTCTTCCTGAGTCTGTTCGGCCTTGATTGCCGTCAGCTCGAAATAATCCACCTGCCAAAGTGGCACATTTCGGGGCCACGTGTTCTGCTGCCCTTGAATACAGGGTCTTGTCACCAGAGGAAGGCGGGTTTCCTGGATGGGTGCAGTTGTGATTCTGACTGTGGACGTGCCGGTGTTTGGGGGAGTCCACTCTCTCCGGGTTATGATCTGGAGACAGCTGGTCTGAAGACACAGCTGCAGTTCTTGTCCAAGTTTAGAAGGGGCAGGAGGGTGGAGCCCTGTCTCAGTTCACAAGAAGCTGGTTGGAGAAACCTTGTGCCTCTCTGGCAGATGAGCTTCCTGGGACCGAGGAAGCTCATCATGAGTGTCTTCTTTCCATTTGGAGGGGGCGAGACAGAGGTAGAGCCACCAGCCGATTCGATGCACTCCTGTGCCCATCCCTTAGGCAGCGGCCCTAAGCACAGCAGTGGGATTTGGGAGCCCTTGTGGTGCGTCTTTTACGGGGTGGAAGGGCTCATAGCAATCTGAAGATTAGGTACAAACACCTGGGGCAGGACTGAGGCGGAGAGGCCGGCCCCGCTGACCGCGTGTTCGAGTTGCCATTCGACCTGCCATTTAGAAATGGACAAGGACTGTGAGTCGTGTACACGGGAGACAGATACCATCAGGTGACAGCATTGTGACAAGCACATGGAGCTGTTTCCGGATTGTTTTAGTCAAGGAGGCCGACTTAGGGAGGAAACGAACACTGACATGAACCAATTGCACTGTGATCGGCAAACAATGAAGTGTTGGGAGTCACCGTGGAAAGTCTGTAATTTCCAAGGGAATTGCTGTTTCGTTGTCACCTTGCTGCTGAATGACACGGCCGGCTGGGTGGGAACTACAATTAGCTGCTGTCACCCTGGCATGATTTTTTTCCCTATAGACAAGGGAAGAGTAAGACATCAGTAAGCAGTGTTCTGTGCCCGATGGTGAAATGGCCCTGTGGGGACAGAGCCCCAGAGAGCAGTTTCCAGGCTCTCGGCCTCACGTGGAAAGGTGCTGGCTCAGGTAGTAGATGGCCATCCGCTGTGGCTGGGTGGCCATCAGCTGTTGCTGGTTAGTCATTAGCCACTAATATAACTGCTGTGGCCACGCTGGGGGGTTGTTTGGTGGGTTGGTTGGCAGAGAAGTGGACGGCAGGTTGTGGATCGTGTGGCTCCCACTTCCTGTGTCTCCAACCCAGCCGCCAGCGAGACTATAGTGGTATGACTCCCCTATCCATGGCTCTGTTGGGGTTCCTTTTGGGCCTCACCATGTCCTGTGTTCTTATGGGACCAGAGACACCGCATGACAGGCCCTTGTTCAAAGGAACAGAAAAGAGTGGGGTAGAGGCTCCTGCCCAGACGCCCTGGAAGGGGGTGAGGGGGAGGGAGGTGGGCTTAATTTCTCCCCTCCGCTGTGGCAGACACTTAAGCCAACTTGGCCCTTCCTTTGCCTTGGCTGGAGGGACAAGAAATGCCTGGGCTGGTGTTGTGAGTGCACAGAATCATCACAGGCCCTTCCTTTTTGGAGCTGGCCACGGCGGGGTGGGGGGCGGCGTGCTGTTAGCTTTCAGGGGAGTCTTCCTTGAGGGTTGGGTCCACCCACACCTGCTGAAGCTTTGTTTTGGAAGTGGTTTGCTATAGTGCTTGCCCTCAGCTGCTAAAGACGTTCAGCTGTTTCTCCCCTTGGTGGCTGCAAATCAAAACATGGGACCATTGCACCTGTGGAGCTGTACGGACGCCTTCTCTGCTCTGTGGTGGAGGCAGGGCTGCTATTGGGAAAAGTCAAGGTTCTTTCTATTTGCTCTTTTCAGACAGCACCAGAACGGCCAGTCTACTCTTAGCAGTCAGCACGAGGGCAGCTGTTTTCCTCAGATATAGTGGGTGTGGACCGAATAGACAAGTTGACCTGGCAGTTACGGTGCCCTCTGACAGCTGAGCCCAAATGGGAAAGAATCGGGCACTTAGCTTGCTGGGGAGGAAGGACTGTGGCTGCTCCTTCGCCCCCAGCCCTGAGCTAATGCAGCCCATGAATCAAGGGCGTGAGGCCTCAATGCTGGGCCCTCCCATTGGCCTGTTCCTAACATAGTCGTCTGTGTCTGTGTAAACTTATTTATTTCCTAATGCTAGGCAATGGATTAAAAGATGTTCAGACAATGTTTCTATACGAGATAAGCTACTGCAGGCCGCCACAGCACCCCAGCTCTCTTGGCTTTCTCTCTCTCCTTCCTACTGTTCCGTGCGGAGCTCCGCCCCCCACATCGTACATCCTGATTAGATGGTGACTCTTACTAAGGAGATGTTTTTTAAGCCTATCATTGACACATTTAATTCATTAGGTACCAAATCCACAAGCAAATTTTGGCTGGCCATAAAGTATGGGTAATCCAGGGAGCTGCAATACAAGCTGAAAAATTACGTCCTGGCGAATGTGAAATGCTGCTTCTCTGTAGAGACTCTTACTGGTCTACGGTATCTTTCTTTATAAATCTGTCGTCTGCTTGGTTCTCTTGGTAACTTAACCATTTGTTGTTTGCAGACCGCAGAATGGCTCAATGATCCTCTACAACAGGAAGAAAGTGAAATACAGGAAGGATGGGTATTGCTGGAAAAAGAGGAAAGATGGGAAGACGACCAGAGAGGACCACATGAAGCTGAAGGTCCAGGGCGTGGAGGTAAAGGCAGAAAGGCTCCCTCGCCCCACACATGTCCTTTCCCGGCTGTGACGAGGATGGGGTTGCTTTGGAGGGATTTGATGCCAGCCACCTGTGTTGGAAGTGTCTTTGTTTGCCGAGACCCTGCTTGTTGTTTTCTTCTCCCTTCTTACCCTATAGTCTCCACTCGAGTTTTCTGTGAAAGCGGATTTAACTAAAGCGCTCCTGTTTCTTGCGAGCCGTTGGTGTGTAGATTGGGATTGCCAAACTCCCTGCAGAATCGTGGGTCGTATTTATCACGGAGAGCCTCAGATGCATTGGGAGGTGCAGGTGCTGGGGAAGAGGGGAGCTGCAGAAGGAATGTCCCTCTGTGGCGCGGGTCCCACGGGAGCTGGGGGTCCCTGACCAGAGCCTGATTTGCTCCCTCTACTGACAGACCCTCCTGTTTCCCTCTGGGTATTTCAACGACAGGGAGCTCGCAGGCGTCAAAGATACTTCGATGGGCTAACAAGGTGTGTGCATTGTTGCAGGGTCAGGGTAGAGGCAAGCACTGCAGAGAGCATCGTGGAATCCTGTACAAAGTTTGGTTTGGGGGAGATAGGGCGCACTCTGGTTCCTTGCTGCCGTCTGACCCTTGGGCTGCCATGGCGACATCCCGTTCCTTTGTCATGGTTTGGAGGCCCAAGCCACGTGTCACAGCGCTGGAGGGGGAGGATGTGAACCGAGCAACGTGGCCTACTAGTCAGTGGGCACCCACTTGTCTGTGTTTCTTGCTGATCCTTGTAAAGGGTCTTCCCCGGGAGTGTGGCAGGAGGTGTTGGCGCAGGAGCTGAGGAGCTGGCCCGAAACCCACCTGGTGTTTCAAACTGGCCCAAGGGAGGGCTCCTGGGGTCCGTTGGCATGTTGGGTCCACTCTCGTGCCAGGACTGGTCGCCAGGATTGTAAGCCCACTCAAGTTCAAGGGCTCACCCTCCTTGCTGATGTTCTTTGTGATGTACTTGTCATTATGACCTTTTCTATATTAGTCATGTACTTTATGGCTATTAAAAATAGCATTCAATGGCCCTTATTCTATTATCCCACAGAGAGAGAGAACTTAGTTTTATGTTTTTGTAGGTTCCTTTAAACACCTAATGACAGTGCTTTATGATGATGAACAAAGAAAAGCCCGTTGTGAGAAATTCCATTCCCTGTGTTTTCCTGTGCCTGGTGTTTGCACAGCCTGGTTTAATCCGCTGCGCCAAATGTTAAAATGCAGGTTACCCCGAATGCGCTGGTCTGGATCCACTCGGATGTGCCTGGTGATTGTACAGATTAGCCTTTGTCACAGGGCCTGAGGGCGGAGGCGCTTCACCCTGGCTCCCTCTAGGGAGGAATAGGTAGAAGGGAAGTGTGGGTGCGGCTCAAGAATGAGGGGTGCTCAGTGGGGGTGCCAGGCCTGGGAATCCCACCAGAACACGGCAGACAACCCCATGCCTGCAGGTCTCTTGTGTGTTTCATCTTTAGTGACGCGTAAATCAGGAACTGACGGTTGTAACAGCTGGGTGGAATTCTTCCTCAGCAGCAGCTCAGAAGCCCCCGAGGGGGAAAGAGCCTCTGTTCATTTACTTCCCTCATGGTATAAATTAGAATCGTCAGTGGATGGAATCGGAAGGATTTATGATTATTTTTAGGCCATATTTACATTTGGAGTTACTGCGGCTCCCTCACTGAAGTCCGATGGGTAGGCCCAGGTACGGGAACCCTCTGGACCGGGTTCTGTCGGAAGGGGGTGTGCAAGACCATGGGGGGGCGTTCTGTGACTTTCCGGGTGTGAGTGGCAGTTGGGCAGGAGGGATGGCAGTGGGGCTCGGGCAAGCCTGTGCTGGCAACCTCGGGGTGCGCTTTCAGGTGCGGGGAGAGAGGCCACCTCAGGTGGGCGTATGGTCTGGTGGCCTCTCCCCCTGAGCTCAGGGAGTTGTCCCACTGAGTCAGTCAGCAAACACTGAATGTGGCCCCACTCTGTGCAGGGCCCTGTGGTGTCTACAGAGAAACCAGAAGCTGTCTTCTTTGCCCCACAGACTCATGGTCAAATTGAGGAGACAGTCGTATCCATAGGGAATAGTCATGACCAGTGCCGAGAAGTGCAGAAGCTGGGCTTTGAGGATAAGTGTCCTGGGGTACATAAGTGTCTGGGGGTGCAGAGATGATCAGAGAAGCCTCCTGGGTGAGATGCGTGACACGCTGTGCTCCCAAAGTCGGCCAGGACTGTGCGTGTGACTCCCATAGTGTGTCGTAGCTCGTCCTTTCGCGTAGCATTGTGGTCTGAGCTGCATCTGAGCTGAGGACACTTAGACCGCCACCCTGTACCTGCTCTGTCGTGCTCTGCTGTACGCATGTGGGCCGCTCTCTAGTCTGGGGGCCTGCAGGTTCTGTCCAGTGTTCCAGCGTTACAGCGCTTCAGTACACATTCGTACACATCTGCCTGTGCAGCCCGGCCCTGGAGGAGCTGGATGTGAGGTCTGAGTGTTTTCTGTGTTACCAGACGCTGCCAAATTGCTCCGAAGTGGCCGTGCCAGTTACCTGCCCACCCGCACTGAGAACTGCCCTTTCTTCTTCTCCCTGTCGCATGCTGAAGGATGAAAAGTGGCACCCTGTTCAATTCTAGTTTGGTTTTTCTTTATTATTCGTGAGAATGAGCCTTCTTGTGTTAAAGGAAGTTCTTTGCTCTGCATTGTCTGCCATTGTCTAATTGTCTTGTAAACAGCCCAGCTTCCCTGGCAAGACCAGCTCCACCTCTCATTAGCGTTTCTCCTGCATTTGCTCTGAACTGGACCATTGGCTGGGAAGCCCAGTGGTCATGAGGGGACCACGGGCAGATTGTCCTTTCCATGGGAAATTGCAAGGTGGGTAGACATGGGTTTTGTATCGCCCAGGAGGAGGGGGCTTCCCAGGTGGGACCCTGCTTTTTCCTGCAGGGGATTCAGTCGGGCAGTTCCCATTGACCCAGCACGCATGTCACGCACGGCCTGGTACCAGCCAGCCACCCCTGCTGCTGGGAGAGGCAGAGAGCCCTGCGTACGGCCTGGGAGCTGTGGTTTTCTATGGCCCCGCTGGTTCTGCAGTTCAAGGGCACGATAAAGATATTTGGATGTACCATTTAACATATCACTTGCTGTAAGCCTTCCCTCAGGCCAGAAAAACTTCCAGTGCTTCTGTGGAACTGCTCAGCAGTCTACCTCCCTTTGTTCTCAGAGGCTGGGGCCCCAGGTACACGCGACAACTCAAAGACACATTGATTTTCTCAGCCAGGCACAGGATGGGGGCAGCCGCTTTGGAAGCTGACGACCTGTTAGGTCCACGATTAGTTGTCTTGTCTGTAAGACAAGGAGAAGCCAGCTCGATAAGGTCTCTGAGGATGACAAAGGTTGGCAGGGAGGAAAAAGAAGGTGGTTGTGATGTCAGCGTCTCATGAGATGAGATCTTGGCAGTCCTGAAGTCAGTCCTGCTTCACATGCAGATTTATGCCGCTTGTTGGGGGCCTGAGGGAGATAGGCTGGGATGGGGGTTCCCTGAGCCAGAGAGGTGGTTCTGAAGTATCCCCTGGCCTCACGCCTGGGTCGGGAGCTGGTGAAGCCAGCCCGAGGTGATGCTGTTCTTTGGGCCAAGCTGGAAGAGGACTTTTCAAGTTCACGGTGCTTTCTCTGGACCCCAAAGTATGCAGGGCTGTCTTCAGCACAGTCCTCACACCTCTCTCTGGGGCGCACTGGGCGTGTCAGAACCCAGGCCAGCTCTGGGCTGATTCCTTTCTTTGCCGCTGGGTTCTGCTACAGAGAGGGGCCATGTCCTTAGCACAGTGACAGCCGCAGGCTTACGGGCCTCCTACATGCCAGCGGCACTATCTCATTCCACCCTCATCAAAACATACATGCGAGGCATTTGTTAGACCTATTTCACAGATGGAGAGACTGAGCCTCACAGACGGTGCCTCGTGCCCCGCATCCTGCCACAGGTCAGTGTGGAGCTGGGACTGAGCTAGGCTTGCCCTGGCACTGTTCCTCCTGGGCACTCGGGTGGCATTTGTGGGGTATTTGTCACATCGAGGCAGCACGTGCCCTTCCTTCCTCAGGCAATCGTCAAATGCACAACGTAATCCACCAGCATATGACAGGTACTGAGGACGCAGTGATGTAAAGAACACTTGTGATCTTACGGGGGCGAAAAGTCAAGCATGCAGCTGTAATGCAGGGTGACGAGGGCTGTGACGGAAGAATTATGAGGCCCCGCGCAGAGCACATTGGAGGGTATGGTACCCAGGGCCGACTTGGTTTTCAGAAAGTGACATAGACGTAGAGAATGAGGCAGTGCTTGGAGGTGGACAGGAACAGGGTCCGATGGGAAATCACGGTGGGTAGTGACAGCTCACGTGACTTATAGTTAGCAGAGCTGTGTCGTGGTAGACCAGATGTTCGCCTGCCAGGACGAGGCTTCCTCCGCTTCCTCCGCTCTGAGCACGAGTGGGCTTTGCCAGATGTCCTGCCTTTGGCCCCCGAGGTGGTCACTGCAGAGGCTGTTGGCTCAATTGTGGCAGCATGGACGACACCCTCCCCCACCGAGCCCGTTCTGGGTGGACAGGGGTCCCTGGCCTGGACCATCTGCCTGGCAGAAATGCCGGCCTTCATGTCTGATTGGCATTTTCAGCAATGAAGAGAAAGTTGAGTTCTGCTGACCTGCTTGTGCTGCCTGAAAGAAAGGAGACTGCTTTTGACCACTTCGCCGTCCCACACTCCCCGTCGTTGGGGCTGTTTGGGGGCGGGGCCTCATTAGAACCCATGTTCTTTATTTGGCCACATATTTAAAAGTGAAAAAAAAAAAGCCCCTCTTTTAAAAGTAGGAATGATATTGTAGTTACTACATTAGGAATTAACAGGGCATGAAATAACTGTCTGCCTCGTGGCAATGCCACATCATTTCAGCTCTGCTTGCAGCCGTAAGAGAAATAGGTGTCTTGCTTGCAGCTGATGGAAAATATTTAAAATAGCCAGCCACAAACACGCATGGTGTCCAAATCAAGTTTGGAAAACAGCCGTGAATGGATAAGGAGGAAGTTGGCTGATGAAACAGCCAAGCAGCAGAAGCTCACTTAGGGGCAAATGAGTCTGCATGTTGCGTCTATGTGTTTTTAAATAGAAGACATACTTTTTGCTTTTCATAAACGGCTGTGTGGCTTGGGTCTGTGGACGTGCGAGTCAACTCCGTTCCCCTCCAGATTCACTGTGCAGTCTATACGTACAGTGTTCCTTTCTCAGAACCGGTTTCTTCCATGTCTGCATGGAGACTGGTAGCCTTGCAGCTCCTGAACCTTCCATTGCACCCTTCCTCATCCGCTCCAGCCTGCCATAGCACTCCGTCTGCACCTTTCATAAGGAAGGGTTGCAATTCATATTAGCTCTGTCCAGTTCAGTAAACACATATGGAGTAGCTGGTATTTTACGCACTAGAAGCCTGTATCTGGTAGGTAGATACTAAGTGACCTGTTAAGCACAGACTGTAGAGAGGCAAGTAAGACACAGCATCATACTTGAAAAACGTGCAGAAACCTGAAGCTGGTCATTTCAATATGACGTGGAAATGATTTACCACAGAGGTTTTGGAGTTCAGAATAAACTTGTTTCCCCCACGGGCAGATCTGGATGGGTCACCCACAGGAACTTGCTGTGAGCAGTGAGACTGACTAACTACCTTCACAGGGACCCGTCATCTGAGCCTCACCCCAACCCGGCCGTTCAGTCGTGGCAGATACTTTTATCCCGACTGGTCTCACACCTGGCACTAGAACCGAGGTCTTTGGTTTCAGCTCCCACTGCCTGTCCTGTCTGGCGTCGAGCGCTGGTGACAGTGGTGGTCTGGCCTCATGACCAGCTCCAGTGGAGAGGGCCAGTCCGTTCAGCGGCACCTCCAAGGAACTCCCAGGGCTCTTTTCTGACTTTTAATCATCTGAATTTTTGTGCAGCGTTCTAATGGTACCCTAACGCGTTAAAACTTAATTTCCTGTTACCTCGATGTGTTTGGGTGGAACTCAAATCCACAGTCTTTCCTTAATTTCTAATTACTTGGCATCCCTGGTGGCGTGTCCCTATCCAATTCACATAATTAAAAATTTAACTAATAAATAACATTAAGCTGGTGACACGTTGAAGTGGCACTAGCAGCCCTCCCGCTCCCGGAGGCTTGGCCAGGGTGGCGTGTGCGGCTCCTGTTTAAGAGTCCCCTTCCCCTGACCACTGCCAGTTAACAACAGCAACCGTGGAGGTGTCGTTTGTTGACACCACTTGGGTACCCGGCCCGTATTCGTCACGTTACATGCCTCATCTCGTCCCGTGATTGGCAGCATCTTTATTAGGGAGGGACTGGCAGCATCTGGTTTTGCGGAAGATGTAATTAACTTCCAGGAGGTTAAGAAGTGTATCGAGCGATACCTAGTCGGTTAGTCACTGGTCTGTCTGATGGCAAATTCCCAGTTTCCTCATCCCTATTCCACACTGGCATCCCAAACACCTGGGTCCCCAGATGTGTCCTTAGACCGTGGAATTCTGGGAGTGAAGGGTTCAAATATAGCATTGTACACCCAAGCAGTGGTCTCAGGTAAGATCGGGGATAAGAAAGGTCTTTAGTAGAAGTGATGGACCCCCACTTCTGGTCACCAGGCCGCCTTTCATTATAACCCGAGCCAGTCAGAAGGGAAGAGCCCTTACCCCTCTCTTCCTCTAGCCCAGGAACCTGGCGCCCTGGGGCCACCAGGGGCTGCAAGGAGAGGGTAAGGAGGTCCCTCGCCATCCGCTTTGGTGGCTGGGAGTTCATCGGCCAACACGCCGAGTACCTGCAGGACCTGCCATCACTCCTTAGCTCTGATTTCATCCAAGTCCTTTGGGAGCCTGTGATGTTTCCACCTCCACTTAGGGGGGAACAAGTTGTGTTTCTCTGCTCCTGAAATGACTGCCTGTTTCCGTTTGTCTGGAAGCCACAGCTTTGGAGCTTCCAGGATTCACTCACTTTGGATCTGAGGGGCTGTGTGCTCCCTCTCCTCGTGGAGGCCAGCAGGTTTAGTGTGCGTGCGTTCATACACACACATGCACACAGACACACAGGGGAGACAGGACGCCCAGTTAAATTGGAACTTCAGATAAACAGTCAATTCTTCAGTACCAGTATGTCCCATGCAGTATTTGGACATACTTATACTAAAACACTATCTGTTGCTTGTCTGGAACTTACGGTCAGCTGGTGTCCTGTGTTTTGGTCTGGCAGCCCTCCAGCCATCAGAGCAGTTTCCTTTGAGTCTTTGCAGACAGAGACTTGGCTGCTTGGCTATTGGTTTCATTGAAGACTCGAGGAAGTGAGTTGGTTTATCTGCAGACACGTTATCGATGCAGGAACCATAAAAACAGGAAGGACGCTGGCCACTGCTAAGGGGAGGCACCCCTGGAAGTGTGCGGGCAAACCCAGGTGCTGCCGGGCCTGGGGACCCTCTTGCTTCTCTGAAAAGTGAGTCTGGGTGCCTCTCAGGTACCCAAGTGCGAGGGCCGTGGGCACCCCCAGTTCTGTGCCCTCAGCGGCTGCGGCCTCGGGTGCCGGCCTGCGGTGCTGTTTGGAGAGTGGCAGGTTAGTGAAAGAGGGGCCAGGAAGATTGCGAAGCAAACGTATTTGTCGTCTGTGCCATCTTCATAGCTCTGGTAGATTACGAAATGTCAAGCATTTCCTTCTCTAAATGTGATTTGAGCCTTACTGAGCTAGAAACCGCCTGCTGAAGGTAACGTTAGCTCGGTAGCTGAACTGGTATTTAATTATTGTCGTGGCAGTGCCTTAATGTCACTGCAGGTGAGCGTGCAAGGGCACGCGTGGAAATTCAGCGTTTTCACCTACAGCGGGGACCCTTGAATGCCATTGTCAAAATCCACTCAAGGGCCTTTGTGTGTGTGGGGCCCAGCACAGCAGGCACAGACTTAAATGTTACCCAGGCTACACGACCTGGATCCTGTAAGCGTAATTTACAGCTTCATCCGGAAGCTGGGGATGCTTTTAAAACATGGTACGTATTCTACCTGCCTCGGAAAATGACCAGAGGTGGTTGTTTGCGGTGGGTGAAGACTGTCTCCGGCCTTCGCTTGACTGAATAGTAAATTATTGATCTTCTCCCTGTCGTTCAAGTCCCTCCCATTGCTGGGGAAATTGACGCCTGTCATCAGGGCTGTGGCTTGTCTCTGTGTGGGGCAGTCCACGTGCACAGGGCACGACTCTCCCAGCCAGGTCGTGAAGAGTCACACCCGACCCCCCTTTGTTGGCATGAATCCGTCACGGCCCACGGGGCTCTGGGTGCTTCCCACAGGCCAGCAAAAAACATGGGAAAAATAGAGGTGCAGTGAAGGGATTTAGCTCCTGGTGGGAGTGGCAGAGAGAAGGGTTACTTCATAAATGAAAGAAGGGAACAGCTATTCACACAGCTGCTGGGAGGTGGGGTGAGGTTGCTTTGATGGCATGTGTGCTTGTTGGGGGTTCTGGCTGCTGAGCGGCTCCCTGCTGGCCCTGCCTGGATGCCAGGCCAGAACTACACATGAAAAGCTGGTGATCCCATGAAACAGTGCCATTCTGGTGCCTGAGTTTTTCTCCTGGACAGATGAAATGATCTTCCACTTCTCTTCGCATTTCTTAATTCCAACCCCTTGTAATGCTGTGTGCCCTTCAGGGCACGCCTTAACTTCTTCTCAAGGCAAAACACTCAGCTCTCAAGCAAAGCCTGAGACCTGCACGGACACGTTCGCAGCCGTGCTGCTGTGTGCTACCCACAGTGTGGCCTGTCGGTCGGAGTTCCAGCCTCACCCGACAGGCTGTTGGCAGTGTAGGCTCTCAGGCCCCACGTGGACCTACTGAATGGAGACCTCCTTGTAGTGTAACCCTCCATGGTTCATAGGCACAGTCATTGGCAAGGGATCCACACACGCCATCCAGGGTCCTCCCTTGATGACGCAGCCCTAGGCAGGTGGGTTTCCTTTTTTCAATCTTATCTTAAGAAAAAAAGTCCAAAGGAAAACTTTTACAAGTTGTTTTGGCAATTCATTACTTCAATCCCAGAACTTTTTAAAAATATCTAACTGAGATCTCTGATTATGTGATTTGAGGCTATCGTTCCTTATTCTGCCCCCAGCCATGAGGGAGACAGAAGAGCAGGTTTCTGAAAGCAGAGCAGCCCAGCTGGCAGTGACTGACCAGTTTCCTCGGCCCTCTCTCCTCCAGGAAAAAGAGCCCTGGCCATGCGTTGTTTAGCTCCGCGCAGTAGGGCACTTGCTGTCTCGTGCTGCAGCCCAATGCTCAGGCACGGTATCTGGTACACAGTTGGTGCTCAGTAAACATTTGTTTTGAATGATCGGATGAAATAAATGATGGATTTCTTCTGTAAAGGGCCAGACAGTAAATAGTTTCAGTTTTGCTGGCCAGACAGTCTCTGTTCTACCTATTGCAGTGCCATAGATGATACTTAAGGAATGGGTGTGACTGTGTTCCAATAAAACTTTATTTACAAAGACAAGCCGAGGGCTGGATTTCACCCAGGGATGCAGTTTGCTGCCCTTTATTCTGGTTATGGTACCAGGTTCTAGAAGGAGCAGGGTGAGAGATTGGTGGGGGACAGTCCAGGACGTGCCACAGACCTTTTAAGGACTTACATCTGAACACTGGCATGTCCTAGGTCACATGTTTGCAGACTGACGGTGTTCGTACTCAGCTTATAATTCCGCAAGGAATTGATACTTGTATTCACGACCTGCCACCTGTCACATCGGGCAGTGTGGTTAGACAGGATGTCGGGTGGAGTCAAGGTTTCTTCGCTCTCTTTTCAGTGGCAGCACGTCCACGTGAGACACAGGCAGCTTTGTCCTCAGCCTGAAGAAGTGAGGCCACGTCTCTTGAGAAGGGCACTTTGGAAGTGGGAGCTGGGAAGTGTCCCATTTCTCCCGGGAGCCCAGGGCTCTGATCCCTGGCACTGTGGAGACAGCAGGGTGAGTCCTCAGGACACGCCCTGAGCCCCCTCATCCAGGGACAGCTGAGCTAAAGATGGGTGGCCGCACTGACGAGTGGGTGAAAGGATCAGGATGTCACGGAGGACAAAAAGGCTGAGCTCCCGTCTTCTCCAGGCTGGAAGTGCTCTGAAAGCAGCCTGGATGTTTTTGACGTGACAACGTCCCCTAGAATGGAGGCCATAGGGAGGGATTTGTCCGCGTTTAAGTATTTACATGACAGCCCGAGAAAACTGGGGACTTTCATCTTTGCTGCCACAGTTTACGTACAGCCTGATGATGGATGTGAGAAGTAGACATTTATCACAAAAGTGGGAGAGATGTTGACTCTTCATGAATTGATTATTTAGAATTTATTTTATTAAATATTCTAGGTGGCGTGTGATAAACTGAACCTCTGCTGGTTTGCAGCTTAATGATTCATGTATCTGCAGCAGTGATAAGGAAATCAAAGGCTCGGTTTGCCATTTCAGGGAAGAATATGGATTATTATTAAATCTGGAATGGGCCTCTTGAGAAGCCTTCCTTAAGGGAACACACGTGTCAATAATTTCTTCTCCGTCCTAGAATCGTAATGTTTCACTTATGGAAACATAAATTCTAAGCAAGTGGCTGTGGTTATTCCCCTTTCTTTGCCTCCTTACATCCATTACTCATGGATGATCTGCTTTTATCCCTCGGTTGGTGTCTAACGGTCATAGTCCTTTAATCTCCATGTCTTTTTCCCTTTCTAATTTTTAATGCTAAAAGCGTTGCTGAGATCTGCGTATTTCAGTACCTAAGATGCTCTTGGAGACCAGGATATGTCCCTTTTGCTTGAAATCTTCAAAAAAGATTTGTTTAAATCTTGGGGGAGACTGTGGGTGACTTTTAGATCTGAGCACTCCAGTGAAGTGTGGTCAGCTTATGTGGGGTCCAGCATGTTACCCTGAACCTATTCCCGCAGAAGCCGACAGGCAGCCAAGCTTCCCTGGTGGGTTACATCTGTGCTGAGGACCCGGATGGGAACGCTCTGGGGCTGTGCCTCTTCTCAGGTGTCCTGGAACGAGGGGGGCTTAGCAGGTGCTGCTGGAGGGACACAGGAGTGGCTGTCCAGCCTGCCACCTCAGGACGGACAGCACAGGTGGAGCTCCCACGTAATGTTTAGCAAGGATGCCAAGTCCAAACGCCTTATGGGGACACAGTGAAGGTTCCAGCATCGTCAGCTCGAGTTTCAAAATACTGCATGACTTTTCCCTTTCCGAAATATTGGACACATGGTTAAATGCGGTCATCTTTTCTGGGACTACGGGAAACACACTTGGGAAACCCCGGACTCCATGTTTCCCCCGGGACTCCTTACTTGTCCGTGTGCAGCTCAGCCGAAGCGCACACTTAACCCGTTCCTAGTGTGCGATGCCCTGTGATATTTTAATTGCACCCCTCATTTTGTTCTGTGCTTTTATACATGGAATTAGACCTAATTGTCAATATAATGCCGTATTAAGTTCAGTTTCCCCAAAGAATACACACTGAACTGTTGAGCAGTTATTTCTTACGCACAGAATCTGCTTGCCATTCCGTGGGACCAGTCGGCCCGGGAGGATGCTCATTTTCCTGCTGACCTTTACTTCTTTAATGGCTGTGAAATAGTTGAGAGTCTAAATTACAGCCCCCACCCAAGGGTAGGCAGAATGGGGCTCCCTCTGTCTCCGTAAAGCGGGGCTGAGTGGGGCCTGTTCTGTTCTCACGGAATCCATTTCCCTTTTCCACTGAACTGTCCGGGCTCCCTAAAATGATGGCCGTTTGGACAACGCTCTCGTTTCCTTGTTGGCTTTCTCAGCTCCTGTCACCTCAGTTTCTATTCCCATCAAGACCCTTTGGAGAGCGGGCCTGTCCGTTTTCAGTGCCTGCTGGGGGGCAGCAGCCTCTCTCTGCCTGAGCAGGACCCGCATTTCCGGGGCGCATGCTGACGTTGGCACTGGGCTGGGTGCGGATTGGGTGCGGATTGGGTGCAGCGGCCCCGGTCACAGCTGCCTGGGAGGCGGTTAAGTAAACCTCACTGAGGTCGCTTCCTGCCCAGATTGCTGAACCCTTTCAGACATGCTCTGAAATGTTTGGAAACTAGATGTACCACGGTATTTGGCTGTATTCCCCCCCCCCCCCAACCCTGTTTCACAACACCTGGCAATGAAATTCTCAGGCTAAATACCAGATGAGTGTGTGTGCCTCATTATGCAGAGTAACTTTGTAACTTTTTTAAGCCCTCCAGATGGAAGCACGTATAAATGTGGAGAGCTTGAGAAGGGGAAATGAAAATAAATGCACTAAGAAATAAAGAATCTGTTTTTTATACTTTCTTTTGCAAATAGTGTTTGCAATGACATATTGTGAATGGACTGAATTATAACAAAAACAGAAATGAAACAGAGCTGGGGGGGTAGGGAGAGCAATTGTTACACTGACTTTAACTGATATAATGCAAAGCAACGCTTTTTACACTCAATTAGTTTGCACATTGTATTGGACACAAACCAGAATGCAGAACATTTGGGGGTTTTGTTTTTACATGATTAAGGGAGATGAGATGAAATAAATTCAGTAAATTACCTTCCATTCCTTTTTGGTCTGAGATACTTTTGCTTTGTTTTTTCCTCACTCCTGGTATTACATGAGCCTTGACCCCAGTAGGGGCCGGTGGGGGGAGCAGGGCTCCCCACCTCCGCCCCCAAATAAGGTGGCCCTCCCAAAGATCAATGGGTTTTTCAGTAAGAGTTCCCTCTTCTATCTCAGGGCCACGTTTTGCTGCAGAAACAAGGTTACGAATCAGGGCTCTTCATATTTGGTATTTGACCATATTGTGCGCTTTGAATATCAGAAAAGGATAGCAAGCATGGTCACGGCTAACAGATGTTGGCAAGCATTTAGGCAGCAAAAGTATTTCCAAGGCTGTGTATTTCAAGATCCTTGTTTAATTTATTTTGCTTAATTATCCTGTCTTGCATTTTTAATGCTCCTAATATGATAATATTAAGAATTACAATGTGTGATTATGTATTGCTCATTTTAATATATGTTAGATGAGAGGGGGGAAATGTGGTTTGATGCTGTGAGCCAGGAACAGACTTGGGGGACCCCGCCCCATGGTGTCTTCCTGTGTGCAGCTCTGTGTCGTGCCGGAAGGGTATGGGAAGGGACTGAATCTTTACCACAAGTGATGTAGAAAAGTGTTTCTCTGATTTTCACGTGCGTATGAGTCCCCCTGGGGATTCTGATTTAGTTGGGTGGCTGGGGTCTGAGGTGCTGTGTTCAGAGCAGGTTCCCAGCTGGTGTGAGGCTGCTGCCCAGGGATCATTCTTCCAGAGGTGAAGATGGGAAGACATTAGGGAGTGAACGTGGCGACAGGTGGGTCCCGTGGGCGGCTCACCGACTAGTACCCCACACTAGGTGAAAATAACCAACACCTGCTATGTAAGCCAGGCCCATGGCACATGTTTCCTTCTGGCACCGAGGTTTGTCAAGGGTCCTGGCCCAAGTCCTGTCTTTCAAAAACATCATCCTCATTTCCATACGTGCGGAAGGAAAGTGCTCAGCGAGTCTGTGTTTTATATTCAAAACCCCAAATACTAATAAGAAAACAATGGGGAAAACCTGTTAGATTTAATATCCAATTATAATTATTTTTACTCCAAAAGGCACGTCAAATAAATAATGCAGTTTATGTTACTTCTAGAAAATGCAGGAGCATTAGTTAATTTACATAAATTATACAACTCATTATCTTGTTTATAAAAAGCCTTAGCAATATTTTGGCTTACAGATCTAAAACGGGGGGAAAAAAGAGTCCCAGATTTTAGTTCAGTGTAATTTTCTTTTCTTGCCTAGTCACCTTTTTATTTACTTATAGAGAGAATGTCTGTTTGACGGAACGCCTTAGGATTAGTGCCCCTTGCTCATGATGAATGCATCGTCTGACTTTTGTTTATAAAAAGAGAAATAAATGCAGGGGAATTAATCTAAGCCTCCAGACAGAGCTCTGAGTAGCGGTGGAGGCTTCCTCTTCGGGCTTTACCTGCTGCCTGACACAGGTCCAAGGCCAGCAGGGTGGGGGAGGGGCTGCAGGGAGCAGGGTTTCCAAACCTGCTTTTTATATTCTCTGGGGGCAGGGGGGCGTTGGCGTCAGAGTCATCAGGCAGTTGGGGTTGGGTGCTGAGGAGGAGCAGCTGGGCTGCTGCAGGGTCCAAATCAGTAGCCGCATGTCACTATGGAGCAGCCCAAATGTACCTGCTCTGAATTGGGACGTGCTGGAAGCGTAAAATACACACTGCATTTCAGAGACTTAGTGTGGGGACAGAGCCTGAGAGAGCAGTTTCCAGGCTCTCGGCCTCATGAGGAAAGGTGCTGGCTCGGGTAGTAGATGGCCGTCAGCTGTAACCATTGAGCCGTTGGCCACTAGTATAAACTGCCGCGGCTGCGCTGGGGAGTGGAGTCGAGTAGTCGGTCGGTTGGCAGGCAGAAAAGCGGACAGCAGGTCGCACGTCGTGTGATTCCAGCCTCCAGTGAGACCATAGTGGTATGACTCCCTACCTATGGCTCCGTGGGTGTTCCTTTTTGGCTTCACCATGTCCTGCGTTCTTATGTGGGGAGCGGGACCAGTGACCCTGCAGGCCGCCCCGTGTGACACTTAGCTTGAACAATTGCTGTGTTAAATAACCCATTGATATTTTTATTGATTACATGTTGAAAGGACACTTTAAATATATTGGCTAAATAAAATACGTTATTAAACTTAGTTCGACCTGCTTCTTTTTACTTCTTTACCATTGCTACTAGGAAATTTAAGACATGGCTTGTTTTGTGCCGGGCAGCCCTGAGGCTGCAATACACTAACCGTAATGCTGGAGATCGAGGTTCCTTTTAAGCACACCTATTGTTTAGACTCTGCTCCTAATTCTTCTACCACCCCGCAGCAGGTAGACTCATAATTGACAGCTGGGCTGTGACTGATGGGGAGGGCATGTCTGTTTTGACGGTGTGGTTGGAGATCTGAAGGGCTCATAGGAGAGCAGCAAGATGGAAGAAACTCTAGTTCTGGTCTCTCGAAGGCGCTTGGCTGGTGCTGCTAGTTTAAATACTGAAGTCCTGCCCTGTGGATGCAGGAGCCCAGCTTCCAGGTCATTTCGGGGTGGACGCTGGGGAGTCCTCAGCTCTCCTCCCTCGCTTATGCAGGAGAAAAGGGCTGCCCCACGGCAGGTCTGCAGAGCTGGGCGTGCTTGTTAGAGACCAGGATGCTGAGCATGATTTCACTTGTGGGAAACCTGTGCCCCACAAGGTGCCAGGTGTCTGGACTTTCAACATCAGTGTGTTCAGAACGGAGC
The DNA here is from genome assembly GCF_964194185.1 of Rhinolophus hipposideros. Lineage (NCBI taxonomy): Eukaryota > Metazoa > Chordata > Mammalia > Chiroptera > Rhinolophidae > Rhinolophus > Rhinolophus hipposideros. Next base: position 91,145,694 of record NC_138054.1, on the reverse strand, counting down.
CCCACACGGGCTGGGGGGGCCACCATGGGCAGGCACAGCCTGGGACCCCAAGCCCCAGGGTGCACCCCTGCAGGCAGCAGGGCCTTCCCTCCACCCATGCGTTCTGCTGGTTCACGGAAGCTCTTTGCCCTCCTAGCACTTGGGAGCTTAGAGAGTGATTTCTGTCATTTATTTGTTGTTGATTAGTTATTTACTTCTCCCACCCATCCTTCATCCAATAAGCCCACTGCGTGCCAGGCACTTTGCTAAGCACTGGTGATACAGCGATACACAAAGCAGGTACATTCTGTGCCCGTTGCACCTCCCAACTTAGTGGGGTGCGGACAGACAGGCCACAGGTAAACAGTACGCGCCTCAGGACCCCCAAGACTAGTGCTGAGGATGACAAACAAGGTACATGTCAGGTAGAGAATAAGGGCACCAGCCTTTGGAGGTCTGGGAGGGCCTGAGTGAGGCAGGACGGAGACCTGTGACTCAGAGGTCTAAGGGGCATTGCTGTGAAGAGCTGAAGGGGTGGGCATTCTCACAGACAGGACAGCGTGACTCCCTAAGGCCAGAGGACCTGGGTTTTCTACTGACAGAAAGGGACCCAGGCCTGGGGAGCAGGGTCAGGACTGAGTGGCGTGGGGTACAGCCGGAAGGGCCTAGAGCTAGGTCCTGTGGAGCTTAGCTTGGGTTCTGCTCTAAGGGTCATACGAAGCCGCTGCAGGGTTTTAGCGGAGTCTAGAAGGCCAGGGGAAAGTTCTGGCTGGGCGATTTGGCTCTGGACCAGTGATGTTGGGCATGTCACTTAATCCCCTCCGAGCGTTGGTGTCTTTATCTGTGAGGTGGAAAGGCTGAGGGAGGTAAAGGGAAGTTGGCTGGAAGGTTCCGCAAGGTTCCTTACAAGTGCTGTGATTTAGAGAGAGCTCAGTCTTCCTCCTTTTTGGAGTCGAGTGACCTTCACGTCCCCCTAGGACGGATTCTGGATTGCTTACAAGGCACTGGCATTTCCATGAAGGCTTTAACTTTCATGTTTGTGAGTTCTTTGGCTTCATAAAATTCAAGAAGACAGAGTGACCCTTGGCGATGCAACAGATCGCCATGGTCTGACAAGGTTCTAATGTGTACTCTGGGGCGGAACCTGGCATTTGTGAAGTTTCAAAAGCTTCCCAGGTGATTGAGTCTGCATGTTGGCCAGATTGAAGGTCGCCTGGAGATTGTGCCTCTATGAGGGAACAAAGAGGGTCCTTGTAGCTAGATGATCTCTGGTTAACAGTATGCCAGATGCCTGAGACACACAGGGTCTCTTGGGATCCCTCCAAGTTCAAATATCCAGACCAAAATACCATCAGATCAAAGATCTTAGTTGAGAAATCATGATCACATTACTTTGCACAAAGGGATTCTGGTGCTACCCACAGAATAAACAAATTCGTGGTAGGCTGAGGGGTTTCCTGGTGGATTTGTGTCTCACAGTGACAAGTTATTTACCAAGAAGGCAAAGGGCTTGGTTGTCATGGAAGCTGCTAATGAAGGGTTGGGATTTTGCAGTTATGATACAGCTATCGAGGGGCATTTCTGATGCGTCTTCTTATCCCCTCCCACTCCCACCATGAGTGAGCCTGCTGAATATGTGCAAAAAGCTGAAGAACCCAAGGACAGAGCTAAGCGCTAATGCCATTCCCTCTGTACATATGCCCAGAGAACTCTAATGTCAGTGCCGAGGAACTGCACTGTAGTGAACTTACCGTCCCACCAAGACCAACTAGGTCTCGGGACAAACGTGAAAAAACTGTTGTCCGACATTGGGCAATAGACAGTGCGGGACTGTGGTACCTGAGAGGAATAAACAGACAAGATGAGCTCTGGCTTTCTGGCTAAGGCTTTTTCAAATAGCGTGAGGATGGGGCAACCAAGCACAGCCCAGCAGTCTAGCTGAGTTGAGGAGATGGAAATTGGAGTTTGAGGAGGCTGAGGCAACTAGAACTTACAGGGCAGAGTACGGGAGAGAAGGGAGATAAGCAGACGGAGAGGACCAGAAATCGGCACAGCAGGTCCCCTTGAGGTTTTGGCTAAGTTTGGCTAAGCTGAGTACCTAAAAGGTAAAACTCTGTGAGGTTGGTCGAAAAAACAGCCAGTGGGATCTATAAGCTGAAAATTCTCAGAATTCACACAGAACTGGGAGAAGTTCAAGTTTGGATGAGGCCACGTGGAGAGATGTTGTTGGATACCTGAGGCATTCGATAGAGACCCCAAGGGTCCCATCTTAGTAATAGGGCTAACCTCTCCCTGGAGTAAAGAATACTCTAGACCACCTCCTTCCAGCAAAGCGTAAAAACAAACCTAAAAATGAGCAAGCTCATCTGCAAGTGCCTGACAAAACAAAATCCAACATTCTGTAAAGTAAGAGCAAAATCCATACTTAGCCATATATCATTCACAATGCCCTGCACACAATCAAAAATTATTCAACATGCAAATAGATGGGAAAATATGACCCATGTCTAGGATAAAAATCAGTCAGTAGAAATGGATCCTAAAATGACATAGATATGACAAGGACTTTAAAACAACTGTTAGAAATATCCTCAGAGATTTAAAGGAAAAGATGAACAGTGAGAGGAGAGAACCATAGATAGAAAAAAAAAAAAGAACTTTTAGAATTGTAAAATACAACATCTAAAGTGAAAACTTCACCAGCTGAGTATATTAGTTATCGATTGATATATAAAAAAATTACCACAAACTTAGCAGCTCAAGCAACACACATTTATTATCACAGTTTCTGAGGATTGGGAACCCACATGTGGTTTAGCTGGGTCTTCTGTTTCGGGACCAACATGCCATTCAGGGCTGAGGTTTCACATGAAGGCTCAGATGAGGAGGATCTGCTTCTAAACTTTCTTGATTGTTGTAAGAATTTGGTTCCTTGACAGATATTGGGCTGAGGGCTTTGGTTCCTAGCTGGTGTTTAGCCATAGGCCACATTCAGTTCCTTGCCATTTATAGACCCCTCCAACATGGCAGCTCGTTTCATTAAAGTATATAAACCAAAAAGGCAACAGAGAGTTTGTAGCAAGACAGATGTCACAATCTCTTGTAATGTAATCCCAGGACTAACTAACATCCCATCACCTTTGATGCATCCTATTGATTAAAAGCAAGTCACCAATATGCCCACAGAAGGAATAATAGGAGGTTGAGATCGTTGGGGCCGTCTTAGAGTCCCACTGGCACAACAGGCTTAATAGCAGGTTAAACACTAGAAAAAAAAAGTCAGTGAACTTGAAGACATACCAATAGAAACTGCTCAAACTAAAGCACACAGAGAAGAAAGGGTAGGAGAAAAATAACAGAGACTCAGTGAACTGTGAAAAAATGTCAGATGGAGGCCCACAGTGTGGGTGGGGGTGGACTTGGGGGTCAGGGCATCAGAAAAATATTTGAAGAAATAACAGTCAAGATTTTGCCAAATTCCATGAAAACTATAACAATCACAGATCCAAGCTCAGTGAACCTGAACATGAAGCAGGATAATACAAATAACAAAAAAGAACACCTGTAAATATCATAATCATATTACCAAAACTCAGCCACTAAGAAGGCAGAGAACAACCGTATATTACAGAGGTAAGAAATACAACTGACTTCTCCTCATAAACATGCAAGCCAGAAGACAACGAAACACCTTACATTCCTAAAAGAAAACTATAACCCAAAATTCTGTATTAAGTGAACATATTCTTCAAAAATAAAGGTGAAATAGACATTTTTAGACAACAAAAGAGCCGCAAGAATTTGCTGCTAGCACATCTGTGCTATGGGGATATTGTAGGAAGGAAAACGCCACGAAATGAAAACTCAGATGTCCACAGAGAGGCGCCAGAATAGGGAAAATGTGGGGAAATATAGAATACTCTCCTTGTTTTAAAAAATTTTACTAAAAGATAATTGACCAAAACGTACGGAGTTATAGCTTTTAATGCCTATACCAGAAAAGGAAGAGCTCAGAACCATCACCTAAACTTCTACCTCAGGAAACTAGAAAAAGGAAAGCAAACTGAACCCAAGGGTGCCGAAGGAAGGAAATAATAATAAAGGTCAATTTAAATGAAACAGGGACTAGAAGGCTAATAGAGAACATTGATTGAAACCAAAAGCTGGTTCTTTCAAATCATCAACACAATTGTCCTACATTTAGCTGGACTGCCATAAGCGTGGGAACTGGCCAGTAAGTGCACTCTTATACTTCCCCTCAGTAGCGTTCTGGAAGTCCTACATAGTGCAGCGAGGCAAGGAAAAGAAATGGAAGACATACAGATGGGAAGGAAGGAATAAAACTCTTCATTATACGATTAAATGCACAAATACTAAGAGAGCATGCTAAGAAATCGATGGAGAAACTATTGGAACTACTAGATGGGCTGCAGAAGGCATCAGTGGACAAGGTCAATATACAAAAAAACAAATGTTTTTCTATAGATTCACAATGGACAATTGGAAACTAAGTCAGAGAAATGTGCAGTTTAGAGAAATGCATGATTTAGAATAGCATTAAAAAACTTGAAGTGTTTTAAGATAAAATTAGCAAAAGATGTACAAACTGAAAACTGTAAACCTTTGCTGGGAGGAATTGAAGAAGACCTAAATCAGTGGAGAGATACAACTCATGTGTGGATTGGAAGCGTCAGTGTGGTGCAGATGGCAATTTTCTCCTGTAGCTTCAATGCAATCCTCATCAAAATCCCATCAGGCTTTGTTTGGGGGGGTAGAAATTGACAATCTGATTCTAAAATTTATATAAAACCTAAAAAGGACCTAGCATAGCAAAAAGAATTTATAAAACTAAAGTTAAAAGGGTTATACTGCTTGATTTCCAAGTTTATTATACTCAGAAGCTGTAGGAACAGAGGGCATGGCACCATGCGGGGCCACACGGGGAGAATGCCAGGTCACGAGGCAGAAGGGCCAGTCGTGAGCGAAGGGGAGAACCGAGGCCTTGTCCTTTATTGGAGTTTCCGTGGGAAAGGCAGGGCCGCGCAGGGTCAACAGTTTAAGATCCGGTCGTCTGAGTAAGTTCTGGGCTGTCGCGATGGCCCCAGTTCCCTGGTCCTGGGTGGATCAAGCAGAAGAATGTCGCCTCCTGGCATGTGTGGGCCAGACAGAGGAAGTATGGCTGTGGGTTGGCTAGTTTGCACATCACAGGAGGGCTCCAGGCTGAGCCCTTTGCTGTCGGCGAATTGGCTAGCCCCCAGGGACTGTCTCTCTGCAGCCAGAAAGATTTTAAAGTTTTAGTTATGCAATATAAATAAGTTCTAGAGATCTGCTCTCTAGCTAAAGATACTGCTCTGTATCTTCCTATGGCCAACGATACTGTATTGTGTATTTAAAATTTGCTAAAAGGGTGGACCTGATGTTAAATGTCCTTGCCACACCACTACCACTACTAGTAATAATATAATAATAGCAATAGGGCAGGAGGAAGCTTTGGGAAGTGACGGAGGTGTTTATAGCCTGATGGTGGTGATGGTGTGTTTCACAGGAGTACTTTTATCCTCAAACTCATTGAGTTGTGTGCATTAAATATGTGCAGCTTTTCACATGTCAATCATGCCTCAATAAAGTAGTTTAAAAAAAGAGGTCAGCGTCACAATACACAGAAAATAAAACATAAACAATAGAGACTATTCTTGAGTTGCCTCATGGATAGACTGTTTCCTAAGAAGCCCCTCAAGGCAGAGAGTGTATGTCATGTCTTCTGTCTCCATCTTCCCTTTTCTGTGGTTTCAGGACAGATACTTACCTAGTGTAGAAAGGCAGGTAATGTAGAAAGATGGCTAAGAGATGAAATTCACCCTAAGTCCCTCGATAAACTGTCCACACTGTCCACGCTTCTCGATGTTTTTCACATGCACATATGCACATGTCCCCAAAATGGGGGGTTATATCATACACACTCTATTGACGTCACTTTGAACGGCGCTGTGTGATACCACGTGGTCAGGCTATTCGCTGCCTTTAGACATGGATGATATCACTGCTGTTTGCCCTTTGGAATCTCACTGTGGATAACATCCTTATACGTATTCAGCAATCCTTCAAGGGCTTGCTGTGTGTGCCGGGCTTTTCCTACTTGTCCGACTGTTTCCTTGGGTACATTCCTAGAAATGGAGTAGTAATGCTGGGTCAAAGGGTAGATCCACTTAAACATTTGATACATGTGGCTAGATCGTCCTCTAGAAAGATCGAGTTAATTTACAAACGCACCAGCGTGTTTGTGAGGTCCTGCTGCTTAAACAGAGGGACCCCACCCCACAGGACCTGGCGTGGGCAGGGCACACAGTCGGTGCCTCATAGTGTTGGGTAAAATCTTTTGTTTAGCAAAAATTCTGTGTAGCACAGTCCTGTAGGGGGGTGTGTGACGCTTCCTTCCAGCTCACAGACAGGAGCGGAAGAGCCCACCTTCAGCACGGATTCGGTTTTTGTAGTGAGTTTTCCAGTCTGCCGTTCAGCCACCTAACAGTCCAAACAGCCACACTGAAGAGTCCTGATGGAAGCCACCACTGATGATGCGAAGTGCGATTCAGGCATTGCCTTGATTTCACGACAGCTCTGCCATGTTTCACAGACAGATGAGAACCTGAGTCTCCAAGGGCTTGCCAGTTGGTGACTGAGCTAGTGAGCAGCGGAGCTGTGATCTGAGTGCCCGGAGACCTCGCCTCCAAGCTCAGACTCATTCGCCAACTCTGGATGAATTTTCCACTGTAACTTGTCTTTTTTTTCCCGATAGCCCAGGCTTTGGAGTTCATTCATCCAGTCATTCATTCTTGCAATACTCTTGAGCAGCTCCCCGGGGCCAGGAGAGGATGGAGTGGACAAGGGCTCTTGCAGCTTCCGGTCTGGTAGAGGAGACGTGATTTCATCACCGGACTGTGTGAAAAGAGAGCTATGATGAGAGCTAAAGGAGGACTGTGGGGACTCTTAAGGTCTTACAGCAGGAGGAGCTGGTCTAGACTGAGGATCAGAGAAGGCAGCTCTGCAGAAGCGACGTTTCCCCGAGATTATCGGTGGGTGGGGGTATCAGGACAATGTAGAGAAGGAGCACAGCATTGCAGCAGAAGGAAAGCACGTGCAAAGGCCCTGAGGCCTGAGGCGAGGAAAGGGAGGTAGGCTGTTAGAGCAGAGTATGAGGAGGGGGCACTGGGCAGAGGAGAGGCCAGGGAGGAGGCTGGGAACTGAGCCTTGCAGGCTTCTTGGGCTGTGGTAAGGCCTTTAGAAGAGCAGTGGAAACTGCTGGGAGGTTTTAAGGAAGGGAGTGGCATCATCTTATTGTAAAAACATCACGGCTGTATGAAAGGCTGACTGGGGGTGGCGTGCAGATTCAAATAGGAGGGACTTCTCTTTCCATTGTTCAAAACAGGTGGTCTGGCTCCTCTTTTGGGGGGGTTAGTTTCTTCTCCCCCTTCTCTTTTGTTTTACCATTCCGGGCCCCAGGCTTCAGAAGTGAGAGGCTACAGATGGCTCGGGTCTTCGAGCAGGGAAGCCAGGGGACCTGCAGCCCTGAAAGCTGTCATATGTCACACAAGTCATCCTTCCAGAGCCGCAGCTACCTTCCCGGCAGAATGTCAAACAGCTTGGTACCAGGAGCAGCTGCTCCGAGCGGCTCTGAGCATTGTCAGAACACCATAAACAAAACGGTCAGGTTTCTGCAGAGATAACCTCTTGGTCTCCGCCCCCGCCCTTCACGGCGCCGTGGGCCAGACTTTCTCTTCCAGCATCTGTTTTTGGTACTTCCAAAGCCCTCCGTGTGGGGCTTTGGGATGCTGGTCTGCATGCTAAAACGGCAGGAGCAGGACCGTGAGAGCCACTCTGGCTGCGTCTGTTCTCTGGAATGAGAGGAAGGCTCAGCTACGGCCTCATTACTGATGGGGGGCCCTGGACCCGACAGGAAGGCTGTGCCCAGCATGACCCTGGAGCATCCCAGAGTTGCCAGGGAGGAAGGGAGAGCAGAGCATGCCCTCCATGCTCGGCCAGGCCCGCCCAGAGGGAGGAAGTGCGTTGCATCAGGGAGAGAGCCCCTAGTTGCTGTAGAAAACTTGCAGCCTCTGTAAGGCCACTCAGCCCTCGGCAGACACCTTTATTTCTGTAAATATCAGATATGCCTGGCCTTAAATGCAAAGACAAGAACCAGCAGCCGTGATCTTCGCAGCCTGCTGCGTATCCATGCCTGGCACCCACCTCGCGCCTGGCCTCACACTCGACCTCGGCTCCATTGGGCTGGCCAGTCACTGGTTTTCTGGGTGCGCCTGTCAGGAAGGAGCAGGGAAGGATGTATGTGCAGAGCTGGGCTCCCCTGACAGAGTGCTGGGATGATTCCCCAGCCCCCTGCTGGTATGGAGGACACCCTCCTGGCCCGAGGACAAACCTACCGGGCTTAGCAAAAGTGTGGCTGTAAGAAGGGGTTCCTGCCGGAAGAGCCTCACTGGCCTCTTGGTGGCTGCACATGAAGTCGGGGTGGGCTCCTGGCGCCACCTGGATGTCCAGAGAGCCGTGAAAGGTGAGCTCTTCCTGGAGGGGCCGCATTCTCTGGCCGCGTGGCACTGGTTTGCAGGAACTGTTCTGGTAATTGCTGTGTAATTGACTGCACCTTCTTCCTGTTTAATAAATCGGATGACTAAAACCAGCCTCCATGTGGCGGGATTGTAATTCAAGTGCCAGTGACTACAGTCGCACCTTTTTCGTTTTGCATGTAAAGGCAGTTTCTATGTAAATTATTTCCAAAGGTTCTCCATGGACAAATGACATTAGCGTCTGGATGGATTGAAGTTATCTGAGTAATTGTTACTACAACGGCGTGGTGCATCTTAGACCAAAAAAAAAAAAAAAAAAGGCACCATAATGTGCATTCTTTTCTTTCTGTCATTATTAAAGCCAAATTTAAGAGAGAAGTGCTGAAAAGCACAACACCAAATATTTTGTAAACAAGGATCCAGAATGTGACTCATTTGTTTTGACTTAAGTAGCCAAATTCTTGACAAACGCAGAATTAGTGATTCTATTGATGAACTTGCCACAGAAAAATGATGAGCGCTGGCGGACGCGGAGATGCCGTCTTCTCACTCAGCCCCTCAGCTGTGTCCCCCGTGACACTAGACCCGCCAGTCTAGTCCCCTACTGGCAGCGGAAATTATATTAAAGACATCAGTTCCGTTTTCAATACAGACTCATAACTTCTTTATTTATAACTAGGCAGAAATTAATCTTACAAACCAATTCAGGAACCTCCTTTAACAAAGTGGCCTGTTGGGCTCCCAGGTTGGAGGTATATACTTAATAAATTGAAGTGCTTTCCAGTTAATGTGTCAAGGGCTTGGTCTGCCACATGGTGAAAATAATTGTTGTAGAAATAAGAGTAAAACCTTATTCCCAGGTAGGGAAATGTCCTGAAAAATTGGATTCCGGCCCTTTGAGGACGAAGCCCGTGTGAATTAAATACTCCGGCAAAGAGAAGTCAAAGCAGCAGAAGAGGGAAACAATCACAAACTTGAAAATGAGTGCACTCTTAAATGAAAGAATTAATCATGCTAAATTAGAAAAAAGTATTAAAATAGTTTTAGATGAATGCGGATAGTGAATATCAATATAATTGCAGCAGCTTAATTTGGCATAAAAATCATCTAATGAAATATTTTAATATCACTGTCCATTCAATTTACCAGCTTGTATTTCATGGGGTATTAAGTGGTCTTTAAATTATCATTGCAAAATCTTCCAAATCCATGTGTTTTTTTGTGTGTTTTGGGGAAGAATAAGAAAGAAATGTGTGTGTTTAATGAGTATGATCCAAATTCCTACTTGTAGAACAGGTGAGAACAAATGCCTCGTTCTTGCCAACTATGCCAGGAATCAGCATTCTCCACAGCTGGCACCTTGGCCCCCGGGGCCTGAGCTCTCTGTGTTAGTCTGACAAATGCTCAGTTTACCAAGAGGCACAGCTGCTCCAGAGGGAGAGTCCAAGAGCAGACAGGGGCCTCACCCAGGTCAGCCCTGCAGTTTGCAACTGAGGCAGACGGTTGCCCCCTTATTCTAGGGAGGGAGGTTTCAGGAGGCTCATTGCTTGTGAATTCTGACTCACAGAGCTCAGTAGAAACACCAGCACCCACTCAACATGGGAACTGTCTCGATGCGCTTGTCCCGGGACCCAGAGCCCAGCAGCCTGTGTGTCCTGGCGCAGGGTGCGTGTCAGGAGCTCCGGGGCTGGTGTGCACCTCCCGGCACGCGGGCTCGGGCTCTTGCGCCTGGCCTTCTCTCTCTCTCCCCTGTCAAACCTCCTTCTGGTTCCCCGTGGATCTCGCCAATCTGATAACCGCCCCCGGATCTGGAACTGCTGGGCCAGCAATGACCGGTGACCTCCACGTTGCTCAGCTGAAGGTGTTCTTTTCTCATCTCAGCCGAATTCCTGGCAGCACTTGATAACAGTTCATCTCGCCCTCCTTGAAACTCCCTTTTCTTAGTGTCCTCCACCCAGAAATCCGGGTCTTGGTGACCTCTCTGTCACCAGTCCTTTGTCATTCGGGTTGTAGTCTGAGGCTTAAGGGTGACTCTACTTGAAGGCTGAGCAGAGGAGGATGTACAGGAAAGGAAGATGGGGCTGGCATTTAGATATTGCCAGGGACAGAGCGATTCGGTTTTGTGGCCTTGGGCCATAGGGAACAAGTGGAAAAATATGACAAACGTCCACAAGATTTATGTACGACAATGCTCATTACAGCAGTATTGGGAATAGTGGCGATTTGAAACAACTTAACTCTGCAACAATAAGGAACGAGTTAAATAAATCATGCAACTCTACAAATATGTGTTGAATAAATGATTATATAGAAGAACATAAAGAAGAACAAAGAAAATAAATCATCTCTAATCCTGTCCCCCAATATCATCCTTTTTAGGGTTATCTATTCTCCTCCCCCGTCCCCATAGAATATCCGTGATGTGCTCACCATTCCCCATGTGCTCTCATGCAGATTTTCTACTTAACGTTCTGTTCTAAATGGTTCCTTGTGGTCCTGAACACCCGTGCCATTCTGGTGTTGAGTGGATGTTATTGTTGTGGGGTACAGCGCTCCTCGAAGTGTGGACAGACACCTTCCCTTCCCGATCCCCCCCTTTCCCGAGGCCGTCTCGTCCGTGCTATGGCGCCAGCACCTGCCCACAGGTGATGCTCACGTCTCTATTTCCCGCCAGACCTCTCCTCTGGGCTTCAGACAGCAGTCAGCTGCGCACTGGACCTCTCACGTGAGACTCAGCATGTCCAGACCAAAGTCATGACCTTCACCTTCACACGTCTCTCTGTCAGTGAACCGCAGCCCTATCCACCAGTTACATAAACCAAAACCCAGGGTAGATCTCCACACATTCTCCTCCGCGGGCCCTTATCCAACAAAGCCCATCTTAGCTCCTGACACTCACAAGTCCATCCGTTCCCCGCCGTCCCCTTCACCCTCACACTAGCCAGGCTTCCCCCGCCTGGACTTCACATTAGCCTTCCAAGTGGCCCATCTGGGTTGGCTCTCGCCCAATCCATTCTCCATTGTGCTGCCGAGGGTCTTTCCACAGTGCCAACCCCATGGGTCCCTCCTTAGTTCTCGGGAGGAGATTTAGAACTACCAGGTTGGAAAGGGGGACTCCAGAGCCGGACTGTCCAGGTTGGGTCCCCATCCCCCCTTTGTGCCTGGGACTCATGCATTTTATGTTCATTCTCACGTGTTCTAGTTTTCTCGTCTTCTGTGAGGATTGGGCGAGTCAGTAACAGAGAGCAGTCGCAGCACAAAGGCGATTTCAATACTTGCTGCTGTTTATTACTAATTTGCTATTGCTTTCTGTAAACTAGGGACTGTAGTCAGAAATTCATGACTTCATATGGGCAAAATGCTTACAAGTGTGACTGCAGAGCACGCCGAGTTAATAATGTTAGTTGTTGTTACTGTCCCTTCACTCTCATCCTGGGCCATATGTGTCTTCCTCCCTGCGCTCTGCACGGCTCTTTCAGTGCCCAACATGCACGCGTTCTTCCACTTGGAGCACTCCCCTCTCCTCTTCCCCTAATGAATGTATGCTCAGGGCTTAGCTCCACTGCTACTCCCTGGCCTCACCGACCAGGCCACGCCCCCTGGTTGGGGACTCCTTCCTAGAGGGTCCAGAGAACTTGTGTGTGTGGTGGGAGGCGATGGTGGGGTGGAGCTCTCAGCTCTCCTCTCCAGGTGTGGCCTTCTTGAACACCCATTGTTCCTGCAAGGCTCCCGCGTGTTCCTGGTGGCCTCTGGTGGTGACCCGCCATCCCAGGGCCTTCTGGCCAGTTGGTCCCAATGGCCTTGAGTCTCAGAGAGAGGAGCTGTCCAGTCTGAGGAGGAAAGGGCCACGCATGCACCCAAGCCATGGATTTTTTTAGGCAGCTCACTTCCTTCCCTGTCATCCCTGCCCCCACTGGCACAGCTGCTGATGAGAAAATGGGTCATGAGGATCAGCAAGAGCCAATTTCCTGTTCTGTTTGCTTTGAGAAAAGACAGACAGAACCTTATCAGGTAATCAGCTCTCAGAGTTAAAGTTTGGGGCAGTTTTCCAGCCAAGTCCATGGCCCTGCCGCATTTCCTGGCGGGTCACTGATACGCATTTGGGAAGCCCCGTGACGTGGGGAGTCCTGACCCCGGCCATGGAGTGCTGCAGCACGAGGTGTTACTGACTTGGACTGAAGGATTACCCGTGATTCTCTCCAGACCATTAGAGGCGAGGCCTTGCCCGTCTGTTGGCAGCTCTTTTAAACAGACACCCAAAGACTTTTTTTTTTTCCTTTCTCAAATGCAGACCACAAACACTATGGTTTCTGAACAGCTGAGCGATTTTAAAGATGTTGGTGCAGTGGACTCCCTAACTTAAACATCGCAGCTCGGGGAGCCAGCGCTCAGGTGAACCAACTCCCAGATCGGCCCCATCTCTTTTCGCTAAGCCAGAGATTCACACCGTCCTTTTGCGTTGAAAGTAGGGTCCCCAGAGGATCAGAGCCCCACCATGATACTTGTGACAATAGCACCTGGCAGCTCCTATATTATGCGTCACGTGTTCCGAGCCCCCCCCCCCCATGGCGGAAATGCCTACAGTGCAAAGCGGGGCCCAGCAGGAGGCTTGTGAGGCAGGTGCCCGTGCGCTTCTAAACTCTTCCAAATTCACAGGTCACATGTGTCCTCTTCACAGCGGAAAGGCCAGGAAAGAGACCTGCTTCTCTAGCACCCATGCTCGTAAGTGGCTCTTTCTGGTGTTTCCACCATTGTGCTGAGGGAGCCTCCTGCATCCCAGACACTGTGCCGGGCTCTGTGGACCAATGCCACATGGTCTCTGCCCTCAAGGCACCTACAGTTTGAGTGCTAAGAGGGTGAGTGGGTCTTGGAGGCACTGCCAGGGAAAACCTCCCAGGGAGATCAGCATTGATCAGGGTTCTGAAGGGTGAGGACGAGCTGGTCAAGTAGAGACCGGCAGCGGGCAGTGGCACCAGCCCAGCATAAGCGTGCCAGACTGTCCTGCATGCTTTAGATCTGCTGGGCCAGCCACTCCAGATCTGTGGATGCAGGGTGATCCCTGAAGATAGTCAGGTGGGTCCGCAGCTGTTCGTAGCCCTTCAAAAGCCCAAACAGAGGTCTCCCGTGATGAGGAATGTCGTGGCTGCAGTGCCTAATCTCTTCTCTTTGGCTGAATTACATCAGTTCACGGTGGTAATGCTGCCATCATCTGAGAAGTGCTGACAGGTAATGTGATAATTCGCTCAGTGTTTGGTAAGCAGCACTCTTCTATGTGGGGTGAAGATTTTTGGAAGCACCAGGCCAGAGCATGGGATCTCATACCTCAAAGTGTGTTAGGTTCAAATTGTCAAGGGTCTTAAATAGACCCCAAATGGTCCCGTGTGACAGTCAACAAGTTAGAGATTTGGGGGGGACTATTGAGGCTGAGTAGAAAGAAAATAGGCATGAAAATCCCAACTACTCATTTATGAGTAGTGACACCTCTGGCAAGTTAATTACCCTTCCCGAGCCTCAGTTCCCTCCTCTGAAGGTGAGGACAGCAGAGCAGTAAGGACTGCAGACTGTGTAGAGTGTAGCCCCATGCCGTCCATCGAAGCTGGAGCTGCTACTCCTCCTATTACAATAAGTATCAAAAGTGGTGATTCTCACTGTGAGACATACTCCATCCGTCTAAATGAACTCAGTCTGATTCTTTCCAGCTGAGATCAGCCTGCCCTGAGAAACTGCAACTTTCGGGGGGAGATCAGAGAATGAGGGAAAACTAAGTTATTTTTGTCATGAAACACTTAACGGGTACAGGCTTGGGGGTGGAGGGAAGGACAGAGGGGGATTTAAGCAGACAGGAACAGCTTGACCGCAGTGAGCAACAAGAGGGAGAAAGGGCACCTGTGTGTGGGAGGGCCCCAACACCCCAGTCAGGGGTACTCACGTGTCTGCAGATTGCAGGTTAGTGTGAGTAGGGCTGCACACGATCATTGCTGTTAGTGTGTTTTTGGATTCAAACTGAGTCTTATCCCATTATGATGTACAGCCATGGGGCATCATAGTTATCTGAGGGCAAAGACCTCTGAGGAGGATGCCTGGCCTTCTGAGATTACTAACTTGTATGTACAAAATGCTCTTGGGGTTGAATTGGGCTATTCCAACCAAGGTCCTCCACTTTCCTCCTCTTCTTCTCCTTCATCCCCATCATAACTAATATTTATGCATGTTGTATCAGTCAGGATAGGCTAGACCATGCCCTGGTAACTAATAAATCCTACGATACCAATGGCTTAATATGATTTCAGTGTACTTCTCACTCACATTACAACCCAGGCAGAGTAAGATACCTCTCAGAAGGGCTCTCCTCCAGGCGGTGACTCAGGGATCCCAGATGCTTCCATTGTATTTCTCCACCATCTTAGAGTCTTCACAGCCTCGAGGACAGGGAGAACATGTTTTAGGAGCCAGGCCTGGCAGTGGTATTCATCACTTTTACCCTCATTTTATTGGGCAGAACTCAGTCATATGGCCAATCTAAGTGCACGGGATGCTGGGAAATGTAGTTTTTCTTTACCCAGGAAGAGGAAATGACATTGATGAACATTTAGTCAGTCTCTACTATGTATATATTAGCTCAGTTAATTTTCTGGAGAAACCCATAGACTTTAGGTGCCATTATTACCCCTATCTATATGTGAGGAACCTGAAGTACAGAGAGGTTACCCGATTTACTCTGGTACTTGGTGGAGCCAGGATTCAGGAATAGGGATGTGTGACTCTAAAGTCCATGCTCTTCCAGGAACACTCAACACAGTTCAAGCCCACATGAATAGCTTAACATGTAGAGTGTTTTCCTGACAAGAGGGGGTTGCTTTTTGTTCTAAACCCCCACAGCACTTGACCTCTGTTTTACTTTGCACTCTGGTTACTCAATTTGTCTTCTCCACTAGACTTTAAGTTTCAGAATCAATGTGGGCTATGCACCTCTGTATTGTACTTAGCCTAATTGGTATTTAATGACCACTGGTTGAATGGAGTAAGTATGATGTAGGTCATTAAGTCAGTAGAGAGTTTGGGGTCATGAGCGAGGAAGGGAAGAGGCAGGAAAAGAAGGATGCAGACGACCCAGAAGCAGGGCTACATGCTGGCTGCGGGAGGGCCAAGGACAAACCAGGGGTTGAGAGGAGGGGTTGGTTCACTGTGTTACATGCAGCAGGAGCAGGAAGAGGAAGAAGATGGGAAGAGAGCAGTAAGAATAGGTTATTGGTGCCCCTGGAAAGCACAGCAGATGATGGCCAGAAGCCAGAATGCCAAGGGATGAGGAGCAAACGCTAAGAGGTGGTTAGTACAGTCTGCTCTTCTGCTCTTGTAAAACATTTGGTA
The DNA here is from genome assembly GCF_964194185.1 of Rhinolophus hipposideros. Taxonomy (NCBI): domain Eukaryota; kingdom Metazoa; phylum Chordata; class Mammalia; order Chiroptera; family Rhinolophidae; genus Rhinolophus; species Rhinolophus hipposideros. The sequence goes on along the minus strand of NC_138054.1, from coordinate 91,129,774 downwards.
GTAACAAGAGAGATGGGGTAGTTGAGTGTAAGTCGGGGTAAGGCTGGCAGTCTTGTGCGTGTCTGCGTGAGGGACAATGAGTAGGAGGGGCAAGAGTGAAGAGTCAAGGGAAAGGGTTGGTTTTGAGAGTCAGTCCCACAGGACAAAGGAAAGCAAGAGGTTAGGATCACAGGTGAAGGATTGACCTTGGAGAGGAAGAAACACCCTGTCCTCTGAGACAGGTGGAAAAGAAGGATGCGAGGCCATTTCCCTCATCTAAGTGAGGGTGGTTCTCCGTGTACGTCTGGCCTTCAGGTTACCATGAGTGTACTGGGTTAAACAGTAACCCTCAAAAGTTATGTTCTCTCAGAACCTCCGAATGTGACTTTCTTTGGAAATAGGGACTGTGCAGATGTAATTAATCAAGTCAAGATGAGGCCACACCAGATCAGACTGACCCTCATGCAATGACGGGTGTCCTTATAAGAAGAGGGAAATTTGGACACGGACATAGACGCATGGAGGAGATCGCCGTGTGAGAAGAGAGGCAGCATTGTAGCGATGCGTGCACAGCCAAGGACGGGCTAGCAGACACCAGGAGTGGAAGAGGCAGAAAGGACCCTCCTCTAGAGCCTTCAGAGGGAGTGCAGCCCTGCAACACCCCACCTTTGACTTGAGGCCTCCTGAACTGGGAGAGAATACACTTCTGCTGTTTTAAGCCACCCAGTTGCAGTCATTTGTACAGTAGCCCCAGGAAGCTAATACAATAGGGAACATGTGGTTTGAAAAGAGCAGGAAATGTCTAGTTGCGATGAAATGTGTGGCATTTTCATCAAAGTCATCGTAAAAGGGAAGTCCGGCAGTGTTCCCTGGACAGGGCCTGGTGGAGGTAGGGGGCAGATGTGAGGGAACTCAGATGCCATCTTTTGAACGCTCTCCGCTTGGCTTGGAGGTTTTCTCCTGCGCTATGTGCAGTCTCTCTGGACTGAGGTGATTATACAACCATGTTTTTTCCCTTACTGGTTGCCTGCAGCCTCTGTAGAGATTGGGAAGGAGAGCTGTAGGTGGAGGGCACAGTGCTGCATGTCACCTGCCTTCCTTCAGTGCAGGTGCCTGGGGGGCGTGTGATGTCTGCTGGGACATGTCACACCTTGGGGCCCGTCGAGCATTTTGAATTTCCAAAGGACGTGTTGAAGCTTCTACCCCCAGTGTACTTGTCGCCTTAATCTTATATTGAGACAAACCTTAAATATTTTCTCCAGTTTAAACTGACTGCTGTCTTCAGCTTCACCATCATGTTATTGGCTCCGACGGAAGAGAGCGTTGGAATGAAACTCCCCATCCCTGGAAATCCCACAACACTTTCTCAGTTTGTGCTTTTACCAGCACGGCCTCTGACGTTCCTCTTGACTTTCTTTCTCTGGAATGCCCCTGACTTGGGAGATGAGGCAGCAGGCTCTCAGGTGAAAGGGTTCCCAGGATTGCTCAGCTCTCAAGAGCAGGATGGGAACCCACCGCTGGCTTTTGTGACGAGAGCACAGTACAGGGTCCCAAGTCCATTTTCTCATCCTTCTGAGTCTGCCAGCACCTTAGCCCCATGCTGGGCCATGGAAGGTGCTGAGCCGTGTGTGACGGGCATTGCACGGTCTGGTACCTTCATGGGGCACCCACTGAAAGCCCCAGGTGGGCCTTCGCTCTAGGAACAGACAGTGCCCCGCGGCTGGGACAGGTGCAGACGAGAACAGGCAGAGAGACGCCGGGGCAGCTGTGCTGTGGCAGGACCACCCCTCGTGCTGGAATCTCAGTGGAACTGTGCCTGGCAGGGGGAATGCTGTGCTCATTGGTAGGAGAACCTGGGCTCTGAAGCCAGCCTGACCCAGCTCTGCCATGGAGGAGGTATGCAGCAACAGTGGGCCTCTCTGAACCTCAGTTTTCTCGTCTGAAATGGAGTTAATGATGCGTAAGTCCTAGGAGAGAAGGTGTGTGCTAAGCACCTGTTCCTGATGGGCTGACCATTCCTTCTTGCACGCTCCTCATCACACCTAGCAAATGGTCTGCTTGTCCTCTGGGCCCAGGTTACTCCTGGCGATAAGTTAGGGGCTGCTGGAGGGATGCCCACTGTGGTGACTCAGCGAGCTGTCTGAACAGTCTGCACTGGGCTTCATGCTTCTTTCTTCTGGGCTGGTAAAAATGGGTGAGCAGAGAACGTAGCCCAGGAATGGGTGACCAGCGGGGACACGGCAGCCAGCCTGGTCCCATTCCATTGGCAGCATTACCGTCAGACATTTTTTGGTTGTCACCCAAATTTGGCTTTTTAGCTGCGACTCCAGAGGCATATTCCTCTTTCCAACAACTGTCTGGAAACAGGAAGTGGTACCGGGAAGAAAACCAGATGCCAGCTTCCCCTGCTGTTTGAGCAGGCTCTGTAAACAGTGGAAATGTTTGAGGATACTGTCGACGGGCACGCACGCCTATCTCAAAGCTGGCACACACGTCGTGGGGACAATGGATGGCAAAAACACACTCTGACGTTTATATTGGATATTTTAGTTTGCAGAAATTTGAAATTAAATATACTTTCCACCTACACTATGAAAAATCCATTTATAGAAACCAAATCAAATTGGAGCTCTAAGGACTGGTGGCCAGAAATGAAATATTTAAAAAATAAAATATATGGAGATTGAATTGCTGAAGCGCTGGCTTGTTCTGAGGCTCCCCGGGATGTGAGCTAGAGGGCTTTATTGGACAAAGCCTTCCCTGGGGATCAATTCGGAGCCACTTTTACATACTGGCAGTTTGAAAAGGGTGGGAAAAGTTCTTTGAAAGAAACTTATGTAGCAGGCAGAGCCAGTGTTCTGTGTTTTCTGGAAGCCACCTTGCATTCTGGCTCTCGCGAACATTTTTGTCTCTTGAGCTTTCCGGGAATTGCTTGAACACTGGAGAGACTGGGGCGGCACAGAACCCCGTAAGCTCCACTACCCAGCCTCTCTGGTCATTCCGAGGACTTAATAATTTCTGAAAGATGGTCCGGACTGGTCCTGCTTCTTTTGTAGGCCTGTCAGCCCACATCCTGAATCCCCCTCCCTCAGTGCTCAGGATGGAGCAGCTCAGATTCCACTCTGGCTTCAACTTCTGAATTGATCCCCCATTGAATTCCTTCTGAAGAAACCTCTTCCCAGCCTTATAAAGGTTACCGAGGACCCTGCTTCTCCCCCCTGCTAGGGGCTTCTGCGACCCAGCATGCATTTGCATGGTATGCTGCACCCACGGGGACCTGAGAAAACTCCACCACTTAGTCTGAGGGGGCTGGTGTTACTGCCTCATGTTCCCAGCTCCCCTCTGGGGATTCCTCATTCAAAGCCCAGGGTTTCTTGCAGTTTTGCCTTCCCCATTAGGAAACAGGCAGAGGAGTTTCTGCAGAGCACTGGCCCTCCCCGCCCCACCACCCCTCTCCCAACAGACAGACATCAGGAATGAGGACCTGGAAAGGCAGTCCTCGCCCATTCCCCTGGGATCCTGGGCAAGAACCACCCAAAGAACTGCAGGCACTCGCCAGGTGTCCCACTCCCCACTGGGCCACTAGGAGTTCTAAAGCCCAGCTAATTTCCATGGTAATTCTGCTGCTGCTTCCCACCGAGTCACTACTTTCCAGTAGCGAGGCAGGGCACTTGGCTGGAGAAGCTGTGGGGCTGGTGACGGGTGGAGCGCACGGCACAGCTTGTCTCAGGACCAGAGACCCGTCTCTACAGGATGACACGTGCTGGCAGGCAGCCGGCCGCGAGAATCATTCCTGCCACACCTGGAGGCCATTGCGGGCTGGCAGTCCACGAGCAGAGCCCAGTGGGTCGTTTGTCAGCCAAGACTGAAGAGCCACAATGAGCCGATTTATCGAGCACACAGAGTGTAGTGGGGTGAAGGCCCAGATTGTTGTGATCCATGTGGTGCCTGCCTGTTTGGGTTTGTCTTTTGTTCCCTTCCCATCCGCCGGGAAATGTTATTTCTCACCAGGCTTTTCATAATGCAGTGGGTCCCTTTTCATCGGTTACAACGAAAGGCTCCAATTTCAATGCGATTGCAGGGAGGTGGTGAAAATGGATTGCATCCCATTTAGGACTCTCAGTGGGGGAATTTAGACATGAATTATCCTAGCTTAATGCCTCAAGGTATTGGGGTTCCCCTGGAGGCGAGGACAGGGAACGTCTTCATGGCTTCTTGTAAAATTGCTGCCGCCTGATGTCTGCCCAGGTCCTGAGCTCTGCCCTGCCCCTACCTTCCTCCAAAAACTCAGAAACACCCCATGGGGCCTCTGGAGCCTGTTGGAGATTTCCGTCTGTACTCAGGAGCATTTGGTTTTTGTAATCCTTTTCCTGTTCCATGCCAGCAGCCTAGTGCTGCCCACCTGTTAAAAGCTCACAAAGATAGCATCGGCTGGCGTTTTCCCAGGGGAAGCACAGTTGAGCCCCAAACCTAGAGTAAACCGGGCTTTCCTCATTTCTGTGCAGAGGGCATCAGTTAATCCTGGATGCCCTGTAGACAGTCACCCAGAACAAGCTCTCCTTAGAAGTGCCATGAGGGGGGTTGCGCTCAGGCGGAGGTGAGGGGAGGCACGCAGAGCAGGTGGTGGGAGCTTGTGGGTTTGTGCATGAGACTGTTCTGTGCAGCCAGCTCTGACCCTCTGGAAGTGAACTCTGTTGGCTCCTTGCCGAGGTCGGTATTTGGGGCTGCACTGAGCTGCTCCCAAGAGTAGGGAAGAGGAGGGAACCTCAACAACTCTCAGCATTGTGAAATTGCAGTCGCCTTCAAAGGACAGTGGCCCTCAGTCCCCAGGATTGGCCTGCACTTGATGGAAGGTGTCATGGGACCAGAGTGTCAGAGCTGCAGCATTTGGGGACAGGCTGTCCTGGCCAGCAATCAGCTCATACACGTTTCGTGGTGAGACGACTCCCGTGGAGAGAGGGTGCCTGGGCCTTGTCTGCCCAAATCCTTAAGTATAGAAACCACCCACCACTTCTTCAGCTTTCCAGAGAGAATGGAAAATCACACAACTTTTGGTCTCTGGAATAGTGATTTCTTTTCAGACATAAACAAGTGGGTATTTATATTGTATGCCTGTTAAAGGGAAGACAGTCACTCTCGGACTCTGCAGTCACCGGGGCCTCGGAGGTGACTTCCCCTGCAGGTGAAGACCTGTCCTGCTCAGGGTGGTCACCAGTAGCTAGGCAGGGCACGCAGCTCTCCCCGGGGCCTTCCCCCGCTGGCCTGCAAGGCCGAGGCCCTGGATCACAGGCGTGCCGGCACCCACGGCCTCCTTCCTGCACCCCCGGAGCCCAGGAAGGAGCACCCCATCCTCACCGTCAGGGGCCCTGGCTCGCAGCCGGTCTTCAGGAGCTGAAACACTGGCTCGCTCTTTACCTATCGTGTGACCGTGAGCAGTGACGCCTTTCTGCTTCGGCCTTCCATCTGTAGAACAGGGGTCATAGTGGCACCTTCCTCTCCCGGGCTGGAGGTTTAATCGTGTGGGCAGCACACGGGCGTGCGTGGAGCGGAGCCCGGCGCGTGCTCAGCGTTGTCCAGGGACCCGCTCCGGTCCCGTGTCTCGCATTGTATCTCCACGTGTGATCCTTCCACCAATGCCCCAGCACTGGGAACTAACCGGCTCTAACCGCTTTCACGAGCTGACCTTCTCCTTTCAAGCAGGTCACAACTGCTCCAGGAGAGGGTTTGCGGTGCGTTTCCTCTCGGTGTACAGAGCGGCCTCTTGCAGAGGCACATGGTGAGGGTCCAAGGATCCATGCTGGCCGGCCCAGGGGCTGGTGACACTGGGAATCTGAGTGTGTGGATTAAGAAGCCAGGTGTTTACGTGCCACAGCCACACGGGGAAAGGCAACCATGTGATATTTGTTCATCTGCTCAACAAACACTTAGGAGTGCTTGCCATGACATGTTCTAGCTCCTGGGGATTCAGAAGTGAGAAGATGCGTAATATCCCTGCCCGCGCCCAGCTCGCCTGGTAGCGGGGGAGACAGACAAGGGACACAGTCAATCCAGGAGGCGGTTAGTGCCACCAAGAAGGCAGGGTCTGTTCGTTGTGTGTCTGTGTGTTACAAACCTCCCCACACTTGGCAGCTTATAAAAACTCACGTTCACTGTCTAACCATTTGTGTGGGCTGGGGAGCTAGGCCTGGCTTGGCTGGGTCCCTCACAAGGCAGCTGTTGAGGCGGCGGCCAGGCTGCTGTCATCTCCAGGTCCGGCAGGGCCGACACCCTCCTCCAGGCTCATCACATGGTTGTCAGGAGGGCTGAGCTCTCGTGAGCTGTTGGAGCAAAGGTTTCAGTTGTTCACCAGCCACGAGCCGGGTGCCTCCTGTCTGCTTCTCAGAGGGCGAAGCCGGAGGATCCGAGAGCCAGCCTGCTCAGACCCTTCCTCGTGGGCTTTGGCACAAGCTGAGAGAGGGGGTGCTGTTAGGAGCTCTGTGTTACCCATGGAAAATGAGCCCTAGAGAGAGTGAGCATTTTGCCCACGGTTATGCAGCCGGCCAGCGTCAGACCCCACGCTGCATGCCTTCAACACCCGTGTCCAGCCATTACGTCACACCATCACTCTACCTGTCCGTCTTCTAGACGAAATAAGATGGCGGCTCAGCACCTTAGCAGCCGTAGAAAGGGGGCAAGAAGGGAGCTGACGTAGGATATACCTTTTGAAGATGTTATTGGTAGAACTTCTTGATAACTTGGATGGGGGACGGGGTAAGGAGAAGAAGGACATTAAAGATGATTCCCAAATTGAGGCCTAAGAACCTGGTTAAAGGACTGTACCATCATCTGACAGAGAATTACAGGAGAGGCGCAGGCTTGGGGAAGAACATCAAGGGTTGTGTTTTGGCCACGTGAAGTGCACCATCCAAGTAAGGATATTGAATGGGCTACTGAGTAGATAAGTCCAGAGCTCAGGGGAGCATTTAGACCAGAGATGCAGACTTTTGTAGGTATCAGCCATGGATGACCATCAAGGGGACGAGTATAAAGGAGAGAAAATGGCCAAGGACTGAGGCCCTATGGCACCCCAAAACATTTAGCAGTTTGGAAGAAGAGGGAGAGTCAGAAAAGAAAATGAAGACTCGGACCCACGAGGCAGAAGCAAAACCAGGAAGCGTGGTGACCTGAAAGCTAAGTGAAGACAGACTTTCAGGAAAGAGAGAGTGGTTAGTTGTGCCAAATGCCTGATGAAAGTATGATTGGGTGGAGACAGAGGATTGAATGGGAAATGAAAGCTGCAAAACTCTATATATTCAGAAATGTACTAACCCTATAAAAACTATTTCTCCTGCCTGTTAGAAAATCTCTTTGTGATTATGATGTTAAATCTGTAAACCAGTTTCAATCCATGAACATGGTATATTCTAGGTATTATAGAAGATATGTCATAAGTAGTCTGGATTGTGTTGTTTTCCTTAAAGGGTGTTGAGTTCTTTGTTTGTTTGTTTGTTTGTTTTGAGTTGGGTATTTCAAATTTAATTAACTGAAGGTAGCGTCGTGATGCATTTTCTGGCTTTTATTTTTCTGTGCAAATCCTTTATCCCCCCAAATGATGATGAGGGCATTAAAGCTCAGGGTGCTGAGTTTTGTGCTGACAAGCAGTTCAGTGACGGGCAGGTCAAGCTCGGCTGTGATCTTTGTTATGGATGCTCTGCTTTGGTTTTGCCCTTGGTTATAGGCTCTGGTCCTCACTCGAGTCCTGAACTTCCTGTTATCTACTGCCCCAAAAGAGTAACATCCGATGTTTTTGCCCAGTTTTATGGTTGTTTCCAGGGGGAGGGCAGGTCCAGTATCAGTCACTTCACTGTGGCTAGAAGCTGAGTTGCTTTGAGTTAACATGTACTGTTTCTTCTCATTTCCTGCACTAGATCATCGCCCTTTCTAGCAAGAGTTTGGTATGTGTTTGTAGTGTGATGCGAAGCCGTCCTTTTGGTCGAAATAAAATCAAGTCAGGATTTGTAACCTGAAATGAACAAAGACCGTTGCAAAATCTTTGCGGTTGCACTTGTAGGCTGGTGTCTGTAGGGAACTCCCAGGGAAGGGTCCTCAGGGAAGCCTCAGTGGGACATCCTTGGACACAGGGCTACAGGGCTGAGTATGGGGAGGACTTCCTGTGGGAGAGGGGCAGGGCAAGCACCTGGGGAATGTGGCAGGGCTCCTGGGTGCAGCAGTGGGGGACAGAGAGGCCTGATTACCCCAGGGTGCTCATGTGTAGGATAGCCCCCCTTTTTTTCATACTGAAGACACTTTTCTGCTCTAGAAAAGCCACTCGTAGGTTCTGCTTGGGCTCCTGGGATCCCCAGGAATGTATTTTCTGCTCGGAGGGACAGTGATTGTGTTTTTTCTGGCTGTTAATTGAAATGGGACCCTGAGCTCTCTCTTCTCTCCTGGGAGTCTGTTCACGCAGGCACAACCCCCATCTACAGGCTTGGAAGTCCTGTCACTTGCTACAGGGGAAATTCTAGAGTTTTGTGCCCAAAAGACCCCGGCTTACCAAAGTCTGTTGTATATTTCACTTCCATCTGGGGGTCATTTTTGTATGTATGAATATGTTGTATGATAGATATTTACTAAATTATTTATCCAGCAAACTTGTACAAGCGCCTAAGATATCCCAGGCATTGGGTTCCAGGCCCCCAGGCTCCTGACCCAGGCCCTGGAAATGCTCTCAGGAACCATTTCCGACAGATGGGTGAGTCTGGTCTAATGCTCTGAGATGGGGGACACCCAACATTCAAGACAGAGCACCCCTGGACACTCAGCATTTTAGCCTCCCTTCCTCTCTTTTCCATTGCTAACCAGGCTCACGGCGTCTGGGTGCACAACAGGCTTCTTCCTCCCTCGGCAGTGAACTAAGGAGGTCACTTGGTTAGTGAAGGGGCTACTGTGATAGATGGAGCCAGATGTCCCGAGTCTGCCTCTTACCGCTCCACTGACTTACTGTGTGACCTTAAGCAAGTACCTTCCCCTCTCTGGGCCTGATTCCTCATCTTCCAAAATATATGAAAACTTTGATTCAAAATATGAGCTGGAGGCGCAGAGGCCCAGGTTCCCTGCCCAGCACATTCCGTGTGCTCATGGTTGGTCACTAAGAGACCAACAGGAAGACTGTTCTGCACGGCGAAACAGCATATAAAGTGACTTGCTTTCTTGATATGAAAGGCACTTGGTACATCTAGAAATATTATCAAAATCATGTGAGCCTCTGAGCAAGAGCTTCCGTTTTGGCCCTGTGACGGCGTCTGCAGCAGTTGCTCCCCTGTGACAATCCTGTGTGACTCAGTGCAGACTGAGGCAGGCGGATGGGGCAGGTTGTGCGGCCCACCCACTCATGCTCGCGTTCGTTCTCGGCAGTTCTCCCGCTTGTTTTTCGTCTGGGCAGTTGGCCTTCCGCTGCTGCTGCTGCATGACTCAGGTTCGGAGAACTTCCAGCCTGGCCCTGAGCCAGCGGTGCTCGAGTCAGACGCTGGCCACTGTCTCGGTCTCCTGGAACCTTCGGTTAAGCCCTCCATCTCCTCCCTGGTCACCTTCAGGCAGCACCACCCCCAACTCTACACGATAGACACACGCCTGATTGAGAGGACTGCGTGCAAAAGACGTGGAGTGGCCCAGCCCCTCCCGGGACACGATGCTCGGCTCCTCTGAGGGCTTTGTTTCATTTTCCTTTGAAATGTAAGTTTATTTCTGATCAGGAGCAGATCCCAAATTTATGGGCTCCGATGTCAATACAATTTGGGGGCCCTGTATAACAATAAACAACACAAAGTAAGGCACACAGTTTCGGCCTCGTGTCTTAGCAGGGGCCCATGTGACGCGAGGGTCCGGACCCTGAAAGGCGTTAGCTCACGGTGACCTGACTGTGGTTCTGCTTCACTTAGCAGCCGGAATGACTGCTCCCTGCACCTTAAGTAAATTCTAATTCACAATAAAGTAAGAGAGGGCTTTCTGTGTGTTTGCTTTAGAAGCAAGCAGCTACTGCAGAGTTTGGCTTTGAGATGGCATTCTTAAAAAAAAGTGTTCCTTCACATTAAAGCAACCGATCAAATGTCTGATGAGTCACAAATGCCCTTCTGAAAACAGCTGCACTGGAGGGACTGTCAGAAAACATTCGCTTTCTTGTGCCCAGGCTGCCCGCACCCTCCACCTCCCTCAGACCCTGGAGCAGAACAACCTCCCCCCCTTTTCTCCTCTTCTCCCCCTGCCCCACCCCCGCTCGTGCCGCCAGCTCGGAAATACCTTCCACATTGAATACATCACATCTAACACCAGACTGTTTAACTACAGTAATTGTATAGAAATTGAACCAGAAAATTGAAAGATTGAAAGTAATTGGTGGCAATAAGGGGAAGTGAATTCAAGTCCTGATGTCGGTTGGCGACACTTTCAAACTCTCCTGGTTTAAAGCGATTCTAGAGCAACTTTATTTGAATAGTCTGTGTTGTACTCAAAGTAAATATTAATTCCATTATGCTATAAACTTTTATTTATCATGACAGCAAGTCATAAAGTTCCCTTACTAGAATACAGCTTCTAAATTGCATATCGTAGATGAGCTACAGTGCACACACACTCGATGCTCGTGGCAATTACCGGCCGTCCTTTATGCAAGTTGGTATTAAATGCACTTTCTAAATGGGAGTTGCAGTCGGAGCGTGTGCGGGAAATCTTCCATGGCTCTTATCCAGGAGCCCAGAAATAGAGGCGAGGGTGACAGACAAGTCACGGCGGGCGGGGACCAGCCACAGGGATCAAAGTGCACCGAGTCACCGGGCAGTAACTCATTGGAAGCGTCCTTTGCATATCATGGGTCTGACTTTTTAAATCACATAAATTGCTCATTAGAAGTGTCTTGTAATTGCCTGACTCTGTTATTGCGAGAAGTGTAGGTTTTAATTATTCTTTTTTGATTTGTAGTGTGGTTTTGACTTGTTTAGTGTGATGGTTTGAAACTATGGATCAGCTTTAATTGTTGTACTAAGTGAGAATAGATGACTGTTCATCAGATTTCTCGACTCCATGTTGCGGGAGGACAAAGGGGTCTCATGGTTTCTCAGTCTTGTCGTTCACTAGAGGGGGTTTGCCAGATGGGACCTGGGGGCCATCCCTCTGAGCTTGTACAGGCAGCACTTAGGGCTCTGCCTGGCCCTCGGGTGACCTGAGCAGAGCCTGGCAGTGCTTTGTCCATGATAGATTTAACGACATCTGCCTGGAAGTCCCCTCAGCTCTTCTCAATAGTATGGGTAGCACAGGAAAAGCCAAAGCTCTAGTATCACCTTTGGAGAGTAGGGCAGGAAGGGGTGCCCCTGGGCTGTCTGTTGCAAAGCTGCCATTCCCTCTCGTCCCTTTTTTCTTCTAGGGCAGCCGGGCACCACTGCTGCCCAGCCAGCTCGCCTCCTGCCTCATGGAGGCTTCGGTCTTCCCAGCTCCACCCGGAGCCGTGCTGTTCTGGGATTTCCCGGCCCCTGGGCCGGTCCCATGGCCCCATGTCATCCAGCACGTGGACCTGATGAGTTGTGAAGCCAGAGCTGTGGCTTCCAGGACCCTCGCTGGCTTATCTGCAGCCACTGGTGAATAATCACTCAATTAGGACGCTGGTCCTTGAAAGGCAGTTATTTCATGACTCACTTTTGGAAAGGCAGGGGAGTTCTTTTTCCAAGATAAAATTATGCATTTGTCAATACATCAATAGCTTCTGCTGCTCTCTCTCGGGGGGTCTCTCTCCTTAATTATTCCCCATCAGGAAGCTTTTCTCTTTGAAGCCTGGCTGGAGGTGGGCTTCCAGTGCTCGGCTCATCCCGAGACTCCCTCCACCCCCTCCGCCTCCTTTCTGGAGCTGCTCACTTCTCACCCACAGTAGAGGGGACAGCCTTTGTGAGACTAGGAACGTTTTGTCATAAGGCCCGGAGCCCGTCGCCCTCTCTTTTCATCACCTGTTTTATGCATGTGGCATTCTGTTCCAGGCCAGATTTCTGTGACATGAAAAATACGCTAAATATGGGCTGCCACAGTAACTGTCATTAACCAACCACTAGTTGTGCCTTTATAAATTTTTACACACCGCTAAATTATAAATATGCGATGCTGAGAGTAATGAAATGTGCCCTATAATGTCTGCAGTGATAAGGTTTGTAATCTCGCTCCTACATGCTATAAGTGGGGGAGTTGGGGACTTCGTCTCTTTCCTAGTTGTAGCCCATCTGGGCTTCTAGCCCTGGGAGCCCCTCAGGAGGGTCTTCCCTCTCGAAGGGAGCCCTCGCAGGAGCATCTCTCTTGGGCTGGGCTTCCCCGCGTGGTGCCTGCCCTTCCTTTGTTTGTCCATGTGGATTCATTAAACAGGTTCTGTGGCATCTGCCATGTTTCAGAACTGGGCTAGGCTGGTTGACTGGGTCTTTGAAAGCATGAATCGTCTGTTGGAGGAGATGGACAAATTGCCAACTAATGACAGTGCAGGGCGATGAGGCCCGGGGGTGGGGGTGGGGATGCCCGGGACTGCGGGAGGTGAGGGTGAATTTTGGGCAAACTCTGTGTCTCGCTTTTCTCATCTGTGACTGGGGGTACCCTGCCTCCCTCTTGGCGCTGCTGGGGAGATTATATGAGTTCCTGCATGTAAAAGCATTTATTTAGAGCGGCGCCTGGCGCAAATTAAACCTGCAGTAAATGTTAACTATTATAGCCACCCTTATTATTCCTTGATTTCTTGCTGCCTGATGCCCAGACGTAGTGGCTGAGATCATGGAGACTTTCTTTCCGGTTAAGAAAATGGCCCTCAGCATCGCAAGGTTGGAATCAAAGAGACGTTGTGTTTTCTCCAACATGGAAGTATTTTCATTGTCTTTGTTTTGATATCAAGAGTAATCTGTTGTGAAAAGGCGAACAGTGTAAAAATGTATGGAAAGTCAACCTCCCCCCTAGATCCAGTGTACACGCACATTTTCACGCACCAATTTTACCCAGCACCCCACTGTGAACTTTATTTAAATTGACACAAGTAAGTACATTTTGACAACGGCGTGGTAGTCCATTGTAGGGATCTCCCCTATCATTGGGCAGTTACACTGTTTGCATGTTTTTTAATCCACATTTCTGTGAATATCCTTAAACATGTTTTTGTGTACTTGTCAGATTTTCTTAGAATTAATTTCCAGAAGTGGTATTGTGGGTTAAAGGACTTGCATATTTTTTTAACTTTGCATTTTAAAACTACACATTATGCAAACTTTGAAGGAATAATACATGGTAAAGAATTCAAAAGGTAGAAAAAGATACACAATAAAAAGTAAGCCCCTCCCAGCTGTCTTCTCCCCACAGCCCACCATGGTACCATTTTCTCATTGATCCTTTCTCACTGATGGACACTTTTTCTTTATCTTCTTCCCTGCAAATGAAGCATATTTCACACAAAGCATTGCACCTTGCTGTCCCAATTAACATTAAAACTTGTCAATTGCTTTCTAGTAGTAAATAGATGGCTCATCTTAGCAGCTACTATGTATCCAGTATTGTTCTAGGTACCAAAGATGGAGTAGACCTTGTTGACACACATTCTAGAGAAGGGAGATGGACAGTAAATAATGAAAAAATATATATGCTGTAGTATGTCAGATGGTGGTGGGTGTCATTAAGAAAAATAAAGCAGTGAAATGCCATAGGAAGTGGGTACAATTCTAAACTGGGAGATCAGGGGTAACCCATTGAGAAGGTGACATGAGATGAGCCTTGTGGAAATCCCAGGGAGAAGCTTCCCAGTTAGAACGGCAGGAAAAAGGCCTTGAGTTGGAGCTGCTATTCAACAGAATGAATGTACCATAATTAATTTAATCAGCACTCTGTTGATGGATAAATGCTGAATTAAATTACATTCTAACCAACATTATATGAAACTGTCTATTTCCTCACATCCTTACCAAAACATTATGTTAACATACTATTTTATTTGTGTGGTTCTGACATACACAAGTGGCTATCTTTAGTTTTATTTTGCATTTATCTTATTAAGACAGTTGAGCTTATTTTCTTATTCGATGAACTGTATAGTCACATATTTGTAAAATTTTGTATTAGATTGTTGGTCTGCTTGATATTGGTTAGGAGAAGTTCTTTATATATTACAGAAATTATCCCCTTTTTCTATAATACGTATCATAAATAATTTCTAAGTTTCTTATTTGATTAAAACTTTTTTTTTCCTACCTGTTCAAGAAATTTTTTAAGTAGTTTGATGTATCAGTCTTTTCTTTCATGGCTTCCAATGTGTGTGGCATAGTGAAAAAACACCTTTTTTTACTCCAAAATTACAAAAATAAAATTGTATTCTAGGACTTTAATGGTTTCATCTTGTTCTTAATTTAAGTCTTTTATTGATTTTGAATTTATTAAGATAGAAGGGGTAGGATCATTATCCAATTTTTTTCCAGTTAGGTACTCAGGTGTTCCCAAACTGTTTATGGAATTAATCCATCTTTTTATCTATTGATGGATATGTACCTTCTCCATCATACACCAAATTCCCAGTGGTATTTGGATCTATTTTTAGATTGTCTGTAGTGTTTCAACAATTTATCTGTTTATTTATGCTCTCATGCCATACTCTTTTAGTTATTGTAGTTATATAATACATTTTCATATTCATGGAATAAGTCCACCTTTATTACTCCTCTTTTCCAGAATGTTCTTGGCTACTCTAGCTTGTTCAGTTTTCTAGTCAGGTTTAGAATGAGTGGTTTAGACCTAAAAGCAAGCCCTGGTTGGTATTTTTATTATAGTCACACCCTTCCCCAATTCTGAAACCCTGGCAACTACCAATCTATTCTCCAGCACCATAATTGTGTCCTTTTTAGTGTCTTATAAATGAAATCATACAGTATGAACCCTTGGAGACTGGCTTCTTTCTAATGCCTTTGTAATTCATCCAAGTTGTGAATGTGCCACTCTTTGTTTACCCATTTACTGAATAAACTATTTTTTGGTAATTAAGAATAGAGCTGCTACAGACATTTGTATCTAGCTTTTTGTATTAATATAAATTTAAATTTCTTCAGGGTAAATACCCAGGAGTGGATTTTTGTGTCATGTGGTAAATGTTTGATTAAACTTATTAAGAAACTGATAAGCCATTTTAATTGTTTTGGGTTTTTTGTTTGTTTGTTTTAGCTATTTTAATAGATGTATACTGGTATTTTGTTGTGGTTTTAATTTGCATTTCTTTAGTGGCTAATGATGTTGAACAACCTTTCGTGTGCTTATTTTCCATTTCTGTATCCTCTTTAGTGAAGTGTCTATTCAAGTCTTTTGCCCATTTTTAATTGTTTTTTTCTTACTGTTGAGTCTTAAATGTGATTTGCCAATATTTTCCCCCAATCTATAGCTTGATGTGTCATTATTGTAAGAGTGCCTTTCACAGAACAAAAGTTTTCAATTTTGATGAGGTCCATTTATCAATTCCAAAAATGGATCTTGCTTTTGGTCCCAGGTCATGATCATTTCCCCCTGTTTCTCTCTAAAAGTTGTATGATTTTATATATTGCATTTAGGTATATGATCCGTTTTGAGTTAATTTTTGTATAAAGGTTTAGGGCAAGGTGGTGGTTGTCATCTTGTTCTTCTCCTTCCTCTTCTTCCTCCTCTGTTTCTTCCTTTGCGTATGGATGACTAATTGTTACAATAGCACTTGTAGAAAAAACTACCCTCTCTCCATTGAATTGCCTTTGCACCTTTGTCAAAAATCAATTAAGGCCTATTTCTGGACTTTATATCCTGTCTATTGATCTATATGTCTCTCCGTTCACACTGTCTTGATTACTGTAGCTTTAGAGTAAGTCTTTAAATCATGTAATGGAATTTCTCCAACTTGATTTTTTCCCCCAAAATTGTTTTGGCTGTTCTATAATAGTTCCTTTGCCTTTTGATATAAATTTATGAATCAGCTTGTCTGTAACTACAGAAATTCCTGCTGTATTTTGATTGATATTAAATCTATACATCACTTTTGGGAGAATTGACATCTTTACTATGTTGAGTCTTCTAATCCATGACTATGATACATATCTCCATTTATATAACTCTGCTTTCGTTTCTTTCAGCAGTAGATTTAAATATATGGATTCTGTGAAAATTTTGTTAGATTTATACCTAAGTACTTCAAATTTTTGAAACTGTTACAATTGGTATTTGAACATTTTTTTGGTTTCCAGTTGGTCATTACTAGTGTTTAAGAATACAGTTGATTTTTGTGTGTTGACCGTGTGCCTGCAACCTCGCTAAGTTTATTTAAGGTCTAGGAGGGTTATTCTTTCTCTCTTTCTTCCTTTCTTTCTTTTCTTTTTTTTCTTCCTTTCTTTCTTTTCTTTTCTTTCTTTCTTTCTTTCTTTCTTTCTTTCTTTCTTTCTTTCTTTCTTTCTTTCTTTCTTTCTTTCTTGATTTTTTTTGGAATTTTTTTAATGTAGACAATCATTTTGTCTGAAAATAGCCACAGTTGTACTTTTTCCTTTTAATTTACATGACTTTTATTTATTTTTCTTGCCTTATTGTACCAGCTAGGACATCCATATAATGCTGACTAGGAGTTGTGAAAGTTGTGAGGGTCCTTGCCCTGTTCCCAGTCTTAAAGAAAAAGCTTTCAACCTTTCGTTATTGAATATGATGTAGGTTTTTAAAAAATAAATGCCCTTCATCAGGGAGGAAGTTCTCTTCTATTGCTATGTTGCTGAGACTTTTTTCATGAATGGATGTTAAATTTTGTCAAATGCTTTTCTGCATTCATTGATATTATCATGTGTTTTTTTTCTTTAAACTGTTAATATGGTGGATTGTATTGATATATGGATATTGTTACATTCCCAGGATAAAATCCATTAGGTCATGATACATTTTTTTTTTACATGTTGCTGAATTTAATTGAGGATTTTGCATTTTTTTTTCCCTGAAGGATATTGATCGGTAGTTTTCTTTTGTTGTATCATCTTTGTTGGCTTTTAGTATTGAGGTAATGCTTGTCTCATAAACATGAGTTGGGGAATGTACTCTTCTGTTTTCTGGAAGAGACTGTGTAGAATGAGTATTATTTCTTTAAATGTTTGGTAGAATTTGTTAATGAAACCATCTGGGCCTAAAAAATTCTTTTTCAGAAGGTTTTAAATTATCAATTCAATTTATTTAATAGTTAGAACTATTCAGGTTATTTATTTCTTCCGGGAGTTAAGTTTCATAGTTTGTGGTTTTTAATAAATTGGTTTATTTTATCCAAGTTATTGAATTTATATAGGTAGAGTTGTTAGTTGTTTCATTTACTATCTTTTTAATGTCTGTGGGGTCTGTGGTGATATCTCTTCTCTCATTCCTGATATAGGTTGTTTTTGTCTTTCTTTTTTCTTTGTCAGTCTTGCTAGAAGTTTATTACTTTTATTTATATTTCAGTGAACCAGCTTTTCCTTTCATTGATTTTATCTATTGTTTTTCTGTTTTCAATTTTATTTGCAATTCATGCTTATATGTATTATTGCCTTTTTTGGGCTTGTTTTGGGTCTAATTTGCTCTGTTTTTTCTACTTTCTAAAGGTAGAGGCTTATATTATCAATTTGACATTTATCTTTTTTTCTAATATAAACATTTTCCTGAATTTCTCTTTAAGTATTACTTTAGTTGCATCCTGAAGATTTTGACATGCTATATTTTAATTGTTTATTTAATTGGAAATATTTTCTAATTTCTCTTGAGGTTTTCTCTTTCACCTATAGGTTATTTAGAGTTTTCTTTTTTAATTTCCAAGTATAGTTGACCCTTGAACAACAGGTTTGAACTACACACATGCACTTATATGTGGATTTTTTCTCCAGTGTATAAGTAGACCAGAGCAGCCAGATTGGTCCCACAGAACGTAGTTTGCTACCCTTGCCCTGTAAGTAACGCGCCATTTTTCTTTGGCTGCTTTCAATAATTTTTTTTATTTGTCTTTAATTTTCAGCAGTTTGATTATGATGAGTCTGATTATTGGTTTCTTGCATTTATCCTGTTTGTAGTTCATTCTGCTTTTTGAATCTGTAGGTTCATATCTTTAACCAAATTTGGGAAATTTTCAACCATTATTTACTCAAAAATGTTTTTTTCTCCACCATAATGTTTCTCATCTCCTTCTAAGATTCCAATGACATACAAGGTACACCTTTTGGTATTGTCTTAACAATTCCCTGAGTCTCTGTTTATTTATTATTTTTTTGATCAGTCTTTTGCGTCTCTGACATTCAGATTAAATAGTTTCAATTGTCCAGTCTTCAACCTGAGTTATTTTTATCTGTAATCTCCATTTTGCTCTTTTAGCCACCCCGTGAGTTTTTTTGTGTGGGTTATAGTACTTTTCAATTCTAAAATTTCCAGTTTGTTCTTCTTTGTATTCTCTATTTAATTTCTGATTTTTATGTTTCTACTTTCTTAAGATCATATATCCTTTCTTCTTGGAATATTTTTATAATAACTGCTTTTAAGTCCTGGTCAGGTAATTCCACCATTTTATGCATCCTTTCCCACAAAAGTTGAGGTTTTTCTAGTTCTTATTATACCAGTCAATTTTGGATTGTATTCTGTACATTTTGAATATTATGTTATTAGACTCTGGGTCTTGTTTAAATCCTAAAGAGGGATGTTGGATATGTTTGCTGTAGCAGGCAAATAAACCAGTTAGGCTCAGGCTGCAAGTTCCAACCACCTTTGTGAATGACCATCAGAGCTGTTGTCATATTACCCTTGATGTCCTGAGTGTCATCAAAATGTCTTCCTTTCAATATTTCCTTTATCTTCGGGTAAAGAACGAAGTCATTGGGGGCTTCAGATGAGCAAGGAGGGTGTTCCAATACAGTTATTTGTTTACTGGCTAAAAACTCCCTCACAGACAGTGCGGTGTGAGCTGGTGCATTGTCATGATGCAAGAACTATGAATTGTTGGCGTAAAGTTCAGGTTGTTTTCGTCTACTTTTTCACGCAGCCTTTTCAGCACTTCCAGATAGTAAACTTGGTTAACTGTTTGTCCAGTTGGTACAAATTCATAATGAATAATCTCTCTGATATATTTTTTTAAAAGGCTTTTTTTTAGGAGGTATTTGCTTTATTAACATTCTTCGAGTTCGTGGTAATGTTTGTCAACAATTTTTAGTGTCTCCATGACACTTTTTTTGGTGAGTGTCCTACATCCATTTATTTCTATTTTGTTCCTATTTTTTCTATATTTTTATACTCATTTGATTTTGGTTCATTTCCTGTTATTTTTAGTTTTTCAGTGAGTGGATGTCCCACCCCCAACCCCTGCATCTGTTTTTGGAAGAAATTTTCTAAAGGGCATGGTCCAGGGCAGTGTTTCTCTCTAGCGAGAATTTTCTCTGAGTCACAATCAAGGTCCTGTCACACAGGGCTGTGGCTGTGTCCCCAAGCCTTTACTTCTCCGCAGCCAATAAAAACAAGGAGCTGCAGGGATGCAACCAATCCAGTCCCTTTGCTCTCTCCTCTGACCTTCTCTGGGCCAGTCTATGAATCCTGGCCATTCTCTGCTGCTCGTCTCTGAATCCCGTTTTCATTGTTTCCAACACTAGAAGGTATGTTGGTTTTGAACTTCAGGGCATATGCTCTCACTGTGATGAACTTCCCTCCATGGGCTTTGCCTGAGCTGCAGTTGTAGACAATTTCTTTAGGCATCTTCCCCTAACCCTGTTACACCTTTACTGCATTGTGCAGCCCTTCTTCTGACACAATTATAAGACAGTAGAGATATTTTCTAGATATCAAGCCTAAAGTTTGCATTTGTGTTGTTCTCCTTAGTGTTTGAGAGTGATTTCCTAGAAGAGAAGGGGATGACATCATATTTACTTCACCATATGGCTACTAGAGTTTGGGTAGGCTTATTTTAATTTTTTGATACATATTGTCAGATTGCCCTCAAGAATCTTAAATGTCCTTAAAATTTTCTGTATAAATTTAACCTGATGTACTAGGGAAGTTCTATGTGGGGTGACAGTATATGCGAAAAGGCAGGGAGACAGGCTGGGAAGGTGGGCTGCTTAGCTCTAGCGATCGCCATCCTCAGGTAGGCAGTTAGGAAGCAGGAAAGAGGGCCACACGAGGGCAGAGAGAGCTGTCAGGGCACCAGCGGGCTGCTTGGTGAAAGGGTTCTGTGTTCAAAAGGCATTTTTTAGTATCAGGAATCTGAATTCTCACTCAGGGCAGGTGGGGCCACCACCCCCAATATTCCCAAGGAATGATTATTGTAAAGGCAGCGACTTTGTTCTCTGGGGAGGGATCCATTCCCAAGGCTGGACAACTCGACTACGGGCAGGCTCTGACACCCCTGAAGTAGGCCTTCCAGTCACACGTATCCCTTGGTGCTCTTGTCTGGTTGGGAGTCCCACAAGTGTGTTCTGTCCATGTGCATGACAGCTGCTGTGGTACGAGATGGCAGAGTCGTCCCTCAGCAGACTGCTTTCCCAGCAGCGGCTTCTTGTGTGCCAGCTCGGGAGACGACAACAGTCCCTTGTGCTGCATGGACACAACCCTGTCTGGGTCAAAGACTACACCATCGGTTTCAGAGACGGAGGAGTCCTGGGGGACTGGTCTGGGTCCGGAAGGTGTGGTCACGGTGCTGTGCGAGGTCCTCACCCACAGTGTCACAGCGCTGGGACATCCGTAGCTCTGTCCATGGTCCTCACCACAATGTCACGGTGCTGGGCCATTCGTGGCGCTGTCCATGGTCCTCACCACAATGTTACGGTGCTGGGCCATTCGTGGCGCTGTCCATGGTCCTCACCCACAGTGTCACAGCGCTGGGACATTCGTAGCTCTGTCCATGGTCCTCACCACAATGTCACGGTGCTGGGCCATTCGTGGCGCTGTCCATGGTCCTCACCCACAGTGTCACAGCACTGTCCGTGGTCCTCAACCCAATTTCCAGATAGGACATTGTTGCTGCCTTTAATCATGGAACCAAGGTGTCTTTTAAGAGTTGGTTCCCCATAATTCTCAGCCAAATTAGTGAATAGGCTGTGATGGGAGAGAAAAAGGGAGAAATGATAAATAAACAGAGCTGTGCTTTAAAATCATTATATAAGAAATGAAATCGTGACTTAGATTTCACAATTTAGGTAGCTGATTCCATGTGCTATTGACAGGTCCTTTACATTTCTGACAGTTACAGCTTTCCCCCTGGGGGATATAACGCCCTCACCCCCAACTCTGCGTTTATGGAGCCGAACTTCAGGTGCACCCTGGAAGGCCTAAAGTACTTTACTGTGCAACTGAGATCTGATAGTAACAGCCTCTGACCCCCAGGGAATCCAGCTCTTCTTCCAAGTCTCAGAGAGAATCCCCAAGTTTTAATCATCTGAGACTCTCTCTGACTGGAGGGCAGACATGACCTTGAGACACCCACAGAGGAATGATTAGATTCAGAGAAGGAGAGGCCAGGGGTGAGGATGTTGAAGGAGTTTGGAGCCTGCAGGGCAGTGATGGGTGTCAGTGAGAACGAAAAGTGAATGAGAACACGCTTGAAGGTTCATTTTCATTGCTCCTCCTCCTGGAAAGCGCTTGGCAGCCGTTCACTTTCAGAACCGCACTGAGACTGAGGTTCATGCCGAATCTATCCACCCACCTTAGGACTCCGAGCTGCCTGAGAGAGAGAGACATTCAGGGCTTGGATCCACAGACACATTAATCTCTGTTGTCAGCTCTGGGCACTTGTCTGGTTATGAAGTATAGGATTTGGCCAGGCCCACGTGTGGGGGAGGCAGAGTTAGCTCCCACTTTTCTCTGTGCAAAGGATTTCAGCTATAGAGACAAGGGTGGAGGGTGGTTGCCTTCCCCACTTCTCTCCCTCAGCCGGGCTGGTCCAAGAGCTCAGAGCAGGGCCTGGGAAGCTGCCAGGCCTGGCTTTGACCCTGGGTTATCACTCAGTAGCTGGGTCAACATGGACAACTCTCTAAACTTTCCTGAGTCCCAATTGTCTCAGCTGCCAGATGTGGGCATTCTACCTCTTAGGATGCTGGGGCCACCATAACGAATTACCACAAACTGGGGGCCTTAGGAGAACAGAAATTTATTCCCTCACAGTTGTGGAGGCCGGAAGCCCAAAACAAGTTCAGCAGGGCCATCCCTGCTCTGAAGGCTCTGGGAGAGGGTCCTCCCTTGCCTTTTCCAGGTTCTGGGGGCTGCCGGCCATCCTTGGTGTTCTTTGGCTTGTAGTCATCGCTCCAGCCTCTGCCTGTGTCATCACGTGGCATTGCCTGTGTGTTTCTGTCCTCACATGACCTTCTTATGATGACAGTAGTCACTGGGTTTAAGGCCCCCCCCCAAACTAATAAGACCTCATCTGCAAGGACCTCATGACATCTGCAAGGACATTTTTTTCAAATACTCTCACATTTGAGGTCCTGGGTGAACATGAATTTTGGGAATTCACTATTCAAGCAAGTGTAGATACTTTAAAGATTAAATGATAGAACACATGTGCAGTATTTAGCATGTCTGTCACACGGTAAGCACTCAATACGTGGTATCTATTACTGTAACTTATGTTATTATTACGGACACCATTTATAGAGCATGTGGTAGGTGGTTTTACTGTTACTTCTAGTGTGAATAACACTTCTGTTGATTCACTTAGTCACAGACCTTCATATGCTGGGCTGGGGGTGCAGAAATGAAAGACCTGGCCTCTTGTTTTCAAGGAGGTCACTGCCGCGGAGGAGGCACACACAGCTCTGAACCAGGACGACCGCAGCGAGGGAGGGTGTGTGCAGGGAGAGCGGGGGAGGGAGCTGCTCGCAGGTCTCCAGGGCAATTAGGACAATTCTCAGAGGAGGTGACTCAGGATGAGTAAGGTTGCCCCAAACAACTGGGAGCAGCTGTAAGTGAGACAGCTGGGAGGAGTGAAAGAGCCTCGTTTGTTCATCTGGCTGCTATCCGGGGACCTGACACTGGCCGAATTGTCCTGTCAGTGGGGCCGAGAGGGGCGCTAGAGAAACAAATGACCAGACGTGGACCCTATTCCAGGAAATGAACACGTGTCCTCTCGTTGGGAGTATGCTGGTCCTTCTCTCCCAAGGACTGATCCTGTGACGGAGGAGCGAGCTGCTTGCCAGGGGAGCAGGGAGGGAAAGCCTAGGACTAGGAAGGGTAACACTGGGCCTGTGAGAATAGCAACGGAGTTTGTCCCCTGGAAGCTGACCGCAGAGCAGCCGCTCAGTCTGCTCTCCTCATCTCTTAGCCCAGGGCCAAGAACCTTGGAGCTGCTTAGGTTAGCCCTTAGCTGTGAGAGCGGATAATCTCAGGTGCATCTGTGTGACCCCGAGGGGGTGACTTAGCCTCTCTGAGCAACCTGTCCTCATCTTCAAAACAGGCGTGATGACAGTATTGCTGGGAGGGGTCAACGAGTGAGTACAGGTACCACACTCAGGCAGTACCTGACCCAGGAACTCACACTGCTGTCTAATTGGCTGCCCGTCAAAGGCAGGTTTAGATGAGTAAAACAGAGCTTCCCGTGTGTCAGGCACGTGGTAAGTGTGTACGTGCAGTTACTCATCACCTCACGGTGATGCTGTCATCATTCCCACTTTGCAGGTAAGGACAGGTTGCCACAGAGAGCGTAAGGCGCTTTCTCCAGGTCGCACGGATAGGTCTGAAATTATTCCGAGACCACACTCTTGGTCAGTGGCTGGTCAGCTGGCAGCCTCTCCTGGGTGGTTAGCTGATGTCTGGAATGGAACACAACGCTGGACAGCTTAGGAGGGAAGCAGAGGGCAGAGTTTCACAACTCTTTTTGGGGATACTTATGAGAGACACTTAAAAATCGGTCAAAGAAGAATGTAATGTGAGCAGAGCCAAGTATCATTGATTTTTCTCCGTCTCCGTCCTGCCTTGGGCACATGCCTCGATCCCTTTAAAGCCCCGGGGAGATGCAGGTGCTTTGCTCATAGAGACCCTGCCTACCATCAAGGCCCTTCTGGCTCCAGCACCACATGCCAGTCGCAGGGTGGGAGGAAGTCCCGGGGAGATGGGCAGGCGTGTGGAGCTAGCATGTTTGAAGGAAAAAGGAAAGGCCTGCTGCAAAGCCGATGTCAGGGCCCAGTGCTCTTGTGTAGTGTCGGGCAGCCCCTTCCCTGGTGAGGAATTACTGCTGCTCAGAGAGCACCTGCGTTTCTCCCAATCAAGCAGAACCATGCCTCACCGATACAGGGAAGCACAACGCCGTGCCCGGGGGACACATGCCCTGAGTGGGGCGGTGAAGGCTTCACTGGGGGACACGCACTTGGCCAGTGACAACCCCACTGGCAGCCTCTCCTGGTGGCCACTGGTATGTCCTGAGTGAAACGCAACACTGGCACACTTAATTGGGGGAGGGGAGGCAATGAGTTTCACACCCATTTTGGGGGGTATTTATGAGAGACACTTAGCTCGGTGTCTAAAGAAAAATGTATTGTGACCAGGGCTGAGTATTATTGATTTTTCTCTTCCATTTTGGTATTAAATGGATCACATCTGGTACCAGCTCTGACTGTATTAATGGGGTTTCCTTCGATGACTACCCAGCCGAGAGAGCCACCAAATTGGAATTCCATGGGAGAGGATTATTGGATGTGACAAATAGGAGAGGAATGTTTTTCCTCAGCTATTTTGGGGGATTACACAAAATGTTGTAAAAAAGGAGAGCTCTTCTCCTCTGCAGCCAGACAAGACCTTTCTTGTGGTTGCACAGCAGTCCCCACCCACTGCCGATGAAAGCCGTCCCTCGGGTGCAGAACGTCCTATTTACTTCTGCCTCCCTAGGTCCAGTCAGTGCCTGGCACGTGCCCGTGTCTCCGAATACATTTGCTGACTGAATGAATGATGACTAGTGAAGATGTGCCTGGTAGGGGAAACTAGGAAACGATGAAGGCAGCATGAAGTCATATGTTGTATGGGTGGAAATGGACAGTCGACAATGAATTGCAGCCATCTTGATTCATTAAATCAGTCAGTCAAAGACTATTTTGAGTGCACCTCCTTATACCAAGTACATGTCCTGTCCTTTATGGAATCTACATTTTTAGTGGGGAAGGCAGACATTGAAGACCTGAAGGGAGGGTAGTGTTAGATAGAAAAGAGGGAAAACATAATGTGTATATCTCTCTCACTCATTCATTAAATAATTATTGAGCACTTGTTAGATCTCAGGCATGTTCCAAGTGCTGGGGAGATTCAGCATTGAGCAAAATAAGGTCCTTGCCCTCTATGTGCTTAAAACAAAGTGTAAAGGTATGTGCACCCATTGTTAGATTTATTCTGGAGTTGATATTTTTGATGCTACACTAAATCTTATCTTTCATATTTTATTCATGTTGTATTCTATGACTGTTGATATAGGGAAATGCAATTCATATTTGTATATGGATTTGGTATCCAGTGTCCTTGATAAATTCTTTTACGCAATCTAATAGCTACTCTGTAGAATCTATTGTATTTCTACATATACAGTCATGTCATCTGCAAATGATGAACATTTCATTCCTGCCTTCCTTATCATTATAGCTTTGATTTCTTTTTCTTGTGTTATTACATTGGCTAGGACCTCCAGTACAATATCTAATAAAAATGGTGATTATAGCTATCTTTGTCTTGCTCCTGATGGCAGAAGGAAAACTTTAAATAATTCATCTTTAATGATGATATTTGCTCTAAGGTTTTAATATGTATGTGTGTTCTTTATCAGATTAAGAAAGTTCCCTTCTGTTCCCAGTTTGCTTTTTTTGTCTGTTGTAAATGAATATTGTTATTGTTATCTGCTCCATGTGAATGCAAACTTTTTCTAATCTTTTCCGATTGACGTAGGAAAGGATATAGTCATCAGATCAATTGCCCTGTGCCATGTATCTGAAGCCATAGTAATTTGCTTTCGGAAAAGACATGTGGCATGGTAGCTGTGGATTGATTGGAGCTACTCAGCTGAGCTTGCTGTAGTCTGCAGTCATTCTTCAGGCTCCATCTGGTTTCTGCAGGGACTACTCTGGTGAATTAAGTGACAACATAATGGGGACCACCAGCTCTGCTTCCTTTAGATCCTGAACTATGACACTCATGTCCGCCATCCTCCTGGCCTGTGATACTGTTTTTGGTTTTCTCTTAGCCAGCATGAGGGGGGGGACACAATTTCAGAGACTTCTGCTGAGCCTA
The DNA here is from genome assembly GCF_964194185.1 of Rhinolophus hipposideros. NCBI lineage: Eukaryota > Metazoa > Chordata > Mammalia > Chiroptera > Rhinolophidae > Rhinolophus > Rhinolophus hipposideros. Next base: position 91,103,578 of record NC_138054.1, on the reverse strand, counting down.
CCCCATTGTAACTCACAGACCAAGGACCCAATGTGAGCCTGCGGCAACTGCCAACTAGATTAATCCCAATTATACTAATTAGAATGAGGGAAATGACCATCAGATAAATCCAGCAAATCCACCGTCAGTGGACTTGGAGCAGGATTCCATTTATTACCAGATCTCCACTGTAACGAAGACCACGATGATACTTGGGTCGTCTGAGTCTCCGTCGCGACTCAGACTCTGTGTCCAACCGTCCTCAGAATTTGTGGGTGTACACAGAGTGTGCCCAGATACCCTAATAAATGGCAGTAGGGTGTATGGAGAAATCGTCCCAGTGTGTGTATTTGCTGTGGAATTGCAGGGTCCTTTCTTTTGGGCACCTGACCATCTCTTATTCCCGTGAGTTCCAGGTGTGAAAGCTGGCTCAAGTCCAGTGATTGAGTAAGGATTATGGCCTTTTATTGGGGTGATTATCCTGCCCTCAGCTTCCTAGGCGTCCTTCTTTGATTTCTTTTACCGCCAGCTTGTCAGCTGCCCCTCTCTCTTGCCTGGCATTCTAATGACCTTCTCTGTAACCCTCTGCAGGTCTTTGGCTTCCACTCTGACCTTGCTGCTCATGTCAGTACCGGTGACCCTGACTTCTGGTGGTTCAGCACTGCCACCTGCACTGCTTTGGCGTCCTGTTGTTCCATTGCTGTCAGCAAGCCAAGTTTACTATCGCCTGTCCTTCTAGCAGCCCTCCAGCCCCAGCCTACAAAAGAGCTGTGGCTACCACTGAGTTTTTGCTGATGCTGGCCCCTCTCACCATCATACTCCTATGACCATGGTCCTTCCCATGGAGCGTCCTCATGGGCAGGCATTCTGGCCGTGGAATTGTGCATGCCGGTTGCGTGGGCCCTTCCATCTCTTCCTCCACCATTGACCACGGCATTCCTAGCATTGAGTCTTCTCTTTTCCGTGTTTTAGGAGCCATCCCAGTAGAATTTACACCATCTCCAGGCGTCCTCACCAGGATTTTAGATCTTAGGAGATTGCATCCTGAGTCCATGCCCTCTTAACTATTCAATTTTATGGTCAGGCTCCTTTGAACAACTACCCTCAGGATCCGTCCTTCATGTCTTGCCTCCTTCCTGCTGGTACGTTGGGATGTAGGGCCTTGCCTTCCTTAGGCCAGCACCCAGGGTTATGCTGCTCCGTGACCCTAGTTATAGACCCAATATTAATAGGGAAAGTGGGAACATATGCTGACAGGCCTCTGCATCGTTTTCCAGCCTGGAGAGTGCTAGCTCTTCCTGGGTGGGGGGAGGGGGCACTTCTTCAGGCTTGGGGGATCCTGATTTGCCTTGGAGAAGCAAAATTTGGGGAGGTATCTGCCCGGACGCCTCCAACCCACGTGTCAGGGTTCCCAATTTTCCCAGCTTGGTCCCTCACCCTGAAGTCACAAACATGCACTGGTGGGCATCTAACCTGCTGTGCAGTTCAGTCACTTGTCTGTTAGGTCCTGGGCCCGGTCTGCCCTGCAACCTGACGCCTGTCTGGCGTTCACACGTGGCTTTCAGTTACCTGTTCTTGGCCCTCAGCGTGTTATTGTCTTCCTATAAAGCAGGTGTCCAAAGCAACAGATAGCAATTATTTTAGCCCTGTGGGCTGTACCATGAGTCTCTGCTGCAGCTCCTCAACTCTGCCTGTGTGAAAGCAGCCATAGACATGAGTAAATGTATGGGTGCGGCTGTGTGCCAATAAAACTTTATTTAAATAAACAGGTGGGCCCCCTGTGGGAAGTTGTTTGCCTGCTTCTGCTGCACAGCGCCAGAGGCAGTGGCCATGCAACCCTGTCACCTAGACTGGAACGCAGGCGCTGCTGGGGCAGTGGGGACAGTGGGGCCCTTTTCTGTTACTTTCTGAGGCACACTTGGTTTTTTTACATTTTTCTAGTGATTTATCCATTGCACCGTTTTCTAAGTAAATGGCATAAAAGTGTTTGTAACATCCTCTTGTCTCTTTAATCCTCACTTCATCTGACTTTTGTGCCTGTTTTGTTCCTAATACTGTTGAAATGTACCTTTCTTTTTTTTCTTTTGATAAAAATTGCCAGAGGTTTTTGAATATTAGACTTTGCAAAGAATCAACTTTCTACTTCATTGTTCCTCTCTGTTGTATGTTTTCCACGTCATAAATTTCAGCTCTCGTCTTTAGTCTTTCTATTTTTTTGGTGTTGATTTAATTTTTTCTCCTTGTTTTTACTCTTTTATTTTTTTCCATTACTTAGCTATTTTCCACCTCTTCTTCATTTAAAAAAAATAATATTTAAAGCATATTTTTTTCCTGCAAGTGCTACTTTATGGGACCCCATACATTTTGGTCAGGAGCGTTTCCACTGTGACTTAGTTCAATATATTTTTCAATTTTCACTTTTATTTCTTCTGTAAGATTCATGGCTTGTCCGGAGGGTTTTAAAGTTTCCAAATACATGGGGATTTGGCAGATTTCCATGACATTGGACGTTGAAAACTCTCCCTGTGACATCTACATGGTTGCTTCCCCACCTCCTTCAGACCTTTGCTCCAAGTTCACCACCCGGGAGTCTATCTTCCTCTTGAATTGAATATTTCATCAATCCGCATCGATCCTCTTTACCTCCAGTAATGCTTTCGCCTTAAAGTCTGTTTCATCTATTTCATCGATTAGTAGTTGGTATATCTCTTTCCATCGTTTTACTTTCAACATTTTATTTACTTATGTTTCATCTGTGCCAGGTTTAAATGGCATATAGCAAGATTTTATTTTTAATGCAGGCTGGCAATCTCTTCTTTTAAATCAAGAACTGAATCTATTTATATTGGCTATAATTATTGATCTGTTGAATTCATTTTTACCATCTAGTACTTTTTATTTGTTCTGGAGGGCTTTTTGTGGGTGATTCTTTTCTTTTTTCCTTTTTTGCCATATTTTCAATTGATTGAGCTTTGTGTTTCTTCCTTTTCCATTTTTGAACATTTCTGCGGTTTAGAAATCCTATCCCTTGTTTCTAGTTTTTAATGATTACCTTAGAAATTTTAACATAGATATTTAACTTGACAGAGTCTAAAGTTAATCAGTTAGCTTGACCATCCTCTCAAACCATACAAGAAACAACAGAAGGAACTTAACCATGACCAACCCAGACCCTCCCCATCCAACTAATACATTCTTTCTGTGAAGATGTTGATTGTGTCTTGATTTTTAATATCCCACAGAATAGATATTATCATTATTATTCGCACAGTTAATATTTTCATGCTTTCCTCCAATAGATATTTACTGTACACTATGTGTCACGCACTGTTCTAGGCACTTAAGATACATCATGAGTGGCGCAGAAAAAGGTCCCCACCGTCACGGACATTAGATTCTAGATGGAGGGGTGACAATCTAAACAGTAAATATAATCCACAGGGTGAGGCTAAGTGGGAAGGCACACTGTAGTTTTCTACAGGGTGGTCAGGGCTGGGCTCAGTGATGTGGGAGATCTGAGTGAAGGCGGGAGGAACGAGGGAGGGGCCCTGTCCTCCTGGGGAAGGACAATGGAGGTGCAGAGACAGCCGTGCCGTATCTCCAGGTGGGAGCACACTTGGCATGTTCCCAGTGTGGCTGGGGCGGAGTGAGCAAGGAAATGAGAGCAGAGCAGAGGCCAGGTCCCCAGGCACCTGTGGGCTGTGTTATGAGGGCTTTGGCTTCTCCCCTGAGAGTGCTGGAGGGGCCACAGTAGTGGGATCTGCCTTGTATTTTCAAAAGTTCCCTCTTACTGCTGTGCAGAGAACAAACTGTAGGAGGAAAAAGCAGGATCGACCGAGGATGTCTTCATCCGCTTGGGCTGCTATAATGAAAGACCATAGACAGGGTGGCTTTGAAACAACAGAAACTTATCGCCCACATTTCTGGAGGCCGGAAGTCTTCCCTCGGGGAGTCTCATGCTCAGGTTCTGGTGAGAATCCTCTTCCTGGCTGCAGGCTGCCAGCTTCTTGTTGTGTCATCATATGGTGGAAAGAGAGTGGGGGCTCTCTGTGGTCCCTTTTGTAAGGACACTGATCCCATTTGTGGGGGCTCCACCCTCATGGCCTAGTCACCTCCCAAAGGCCCCACCTCCTAATACGATCACATCGGAGGTTGGGATTTCAACTTAGGAATTTGGCGGGAAGACAGACATTCAATTCATTGAATAGGGGACCAGATAGGAGGCTAATGTAATAATCCAGGCAAGAGATGATGGTAACTTGGGTCAGGGTGTAGCCAGGTAGGTGGTGAGAAGGGGTCCAACATGGGGTATAATCTGAATATGGCACAAAGAGAATTCCTCATGCATCAGGTGTGGGAGGAGTTAAGCATGCTTCTGAGGGGTTTTGTGCTGAGCAAGTAGAAGAATGGGGGGTTGAGACGGGGAAGCTCTAGGAGGAGCAGGTTTACGGGAAAGGGTGGGAGTTCCGTTTTGGATACACTGAATTTGAGCTGTCTCAAAATTCAGATGGGCGGTTGAATATCCAAGTCTGGAATTTCAAAGACAGAGCCAGGTTTTGTGGGCTGGAAGCTTATACAAACTTAGGGGCCTTTTTAAAGAAAGAAAATGCAAAATTACATATAAATCAGATACAAGAGAGACTCAGAAATGTTAGCTCGCTCTACCAGCTCTGCAAGAAAGCTGCCCTTTGAAGGTTGGGCGGAGTCCATGCTGGAAATATACATGTGCACAGAAGTGGTATTTCTTTTCTTGAGATTGTATATAATCAAGGCCTAACCTTCCACATCTGTATAGGTGACCTTATTTGGAAATAGGGCCTTTGCAGTTGTCGTCAACTTAGGATGAGGCCCTACTGGATTAGGATGGGCTCTTACTCCAACATGATTGGTGTCCTTGTAAGAAGAGGAAAAATTGGATACAGACACACAGGGGAGAGAGGCACAAAATGATGGAGGCAGAGATTGGAATGCTGCACCTTCCAGCCAAGGAACAACAAGCATTGCCAGAAAACACCAGAAACTGGGAAAAGGATTCTCCCCTAAGCCTTCAGAGAGAGCATGGCCCTCCCAACACCTTGATTTCGGACTTGTTGGCTCCAGAATCATGAAAGGATAAATTATGGTTGTTATAAACCTTCCACATTTGTGCTACTTTTTACCACTAACCTGGAAACTGATACAACCAGGGAAGGCATGTCCTTCTTTCCAAACACGAGGATCAGCCCTGAGACTCACCAGGGAAAGACGAGGTCCAGGAAAGCAGGTGCAGAAGACACGACCACAAGCTCGGGAGGAACCCTGAGGAGAGCTGTGTTCCCTCAGCTGAGTGAACAAAGCACATCAAGGAGGAAGGGGTGAAATGCCCCATCCACGCCGAGTTCCAGGAGGACTGAGAACTGACCCCTAGATTCAGCGATGGGCAGGCCATTGACAGGGACAGCTTTGGTGAACCGAGGGGGTGAAAGTCTGTGTGGAGGTGGTTTAAGAGAGACCAGGAGGGGAGAAATGGCAAACGGGAAGTAAAGATGGTGCAAAGGAAAGTGAAGGAATGAGGTGGCAGCTCTCAGAGACCTGGGGACAAGATTTTTTTTTTTTTTAAGATGGAAGAAATAGCAACTTGATACAAATGGAATAATCTGGTAGAGATTGAAATATTGGTAATACAGGAGACAGAGAACTGCTGAAGGGATGTAATTGATTAAGTAAGAAGCAGCAGAAGAACCGCTCATATTCACTCTCAAATTACGACTTCTTTTCCCATCATTTGTTCGTACATCTAAGACCTTCCTTCTGGGATCATTTTCCATCTTCCTGAAGTGTATCCTTGAGCAGAGTCCTTAGTGGAGTCTTGTTGGTGGGGGAACTCTCAGTTTTGTTTTGTTTTGTTGCTGAAAATGTCTTCATTTCATCCTCCTTCTTGAAATATTGTTTTGCTGGAGATAGGATTTTAGGTTGACAGTTATTTTCTCTCAGCGCTTGAAAATATGAGTCCAGTGTCTCCTGGGACTTATTGTTGCAGTTGAGAAATCAGCTGTCGGTCTAATTGTCATTTCTCTTTTTCCATGAGATGGTTTCTTCATTTTTGTGTTCTGCAGTTTCACTACAATGTGCCAGGTGAGGGTTTGTTTTTGCTTTTCCTGATTGGGATTCATTGGCTTTTTGAATCTGGATGGATGCCTGCCTTTCAGAACCTGAGTTCTAAAAACTTCTCAGACAAACCCAGTGATTGCTGCTGGTCTATTCTCTCTCCCTCGCAAACTCAGACCACATGTATTGCATTTTACTGTCCACATCATTCCCCCTATTTCAGCTTTTCCAATATTTTCCTTCTGTATTGGCCTTCTTAGTAATATCTTTTGATTTATCTTTCAATTCAGCAATTCTATTTTTGACTAATATTTTCTTCACATGAGTTTTTCATTTTTTATTATTGTACAGGCATACCTTATTGTATTACACTTCACTTTACTGCAGTTCGCAGATACCACGTTTCGAGGCAAGAACCTCCACCAGCAAAAAGATTACGACTCACTGAAGGCTCAGATGATAGTTAGCATTTTTTAACAAAAGAGCATTTTTTAAATTAAGATATATTTTTTTAAATTAAGATATATTTTTAAAATTAAGATAGATAAATTAAGACATATTTTTTAGACATAATGCTATTGTGTACTTACTAGATTACAGTATAGTGTAAGCATAAATTTATATGCACTAGGAAACCAAAAAATTTCTGTGACTTGCTTTATTGCGGTGGTCTGGAACCAAACCACAATATCTCCCAGGTATGCCTGTATTTTTGTTTCTAGAAGTTTTATTTTCCTTTTTTTTTTAAACCTGCCTAGTCTGTTTTGAGATTCTCGTTTCCTCATCATACTTTTATTTCCTTTTTGTTTCTTTAAACAGAAATAAACAAATTCATTTTATGTCCTATTTCTGATAATTCCAATATTTGAGTCTTTGCATTTCTGATTCTTAGCTTTCTTGTTTGTGCTGGTTCTTGCTTGTGGAGGATGGTTTCCTCTTGTGCTCATTGATTTTTATTTTCTTATGACCTCATGCTCCAAAAACTGCACCAGAGATAAAGTCAAAATGCCTGAACTCCACTTAATGTATCTCTTTCTGAGTGTGCCTTTGAAATCTAAGGAGTGTGATCACGTCCCTTGTATACTAGGAGACAGAAGTATTAAGTCAAAGAAGTTAAAGTAACATCTTGAAAAAAAATCCTGAAGTCTAAATTAATAACTTAATGCAATTCTAATTATGTTGGGGTTTTAAAATCTCCTTCCCTAGATGAACATAAACTGTGACTACATGTTTTCTAAATAATTAAATTTAATTTTTTTAATAATTAGGACACTGCAGTTGCGTTCATAATTAATCATGTCTTTCCCTCGATGTAAGACTTTCTTCTTTTGTGGAAAGAGTACAAAATTTTAAACCAAACTTAGAATTGAGAGGGTCTCAGATTGCTTTTCAAAAAATTTTACCACATTATGATGCCAGATTGTCCCACCTTTGAGCAGCCAAGTTTTGTTCTCAGGCTTTAATTTGCTGAGTTGGGAAACTTCTTAAAGTTTCTCCCGTGGCTAATCTCTCTAGAATCGCAGGCCTGGGAGCCAGAGGGGCTCAGAGGTCCAACGTTCCCTGAAAGCTGACAAACAAACATGCAGAAAACGGTTTTCTAAGAACCCCGCTGTGTGAGTGATGCTATTGGGGTGGGGGAGGGAGTCCCGTTGGTGACAGAAGTGATGTTCTGTCTCTTCTATGTGTAACCCTAAATTCATGGCTGCTGAGGTTCTGTGATACCACCCCCTGCAAAATTGTCAGTGAAATCACAACTAACTGGGACAGTGAAATGAAGTCCCATTTCATGGAGATATCCCAATAGGAGGACAGGTTTTCCTTTTTTATTTTTATGAAAACACACATGCACCTGGTAAACATACATACTATACAGAAGGATATGCCACCCAAAGTGTCTCTCCACCGCCGCCTCTGCACCCACACTCAGAGGTGACACTGGTCCCAAGCGGTATCAGGAGGTTGGTGGGCGTGTCCCCACCCTCCGCCCCCTTCTCCCCTGTACTTCCTCTCCTGGCTTCTGGGCAGGAGGAGACATAGAGGTAGGGCAGGTGGTCATGAGGTTCCGTGACTGCTGGGAAGGGAAGGAGAGGGGCTTGCATGGATGGTGCCACCTGTTGGCTGACAAAGCTGAGGCCCTGCTCGTGGGATATCTGCTCCTCCGAGCAGCTCACAGAGGTATGTGTAGGACCCAGACACCCAATGACCAGCCCACAGTCACAGTGGGACTAACACCCAGTGCTTGGATCTCAGCCACGCCGGCAGGAGGAGACCTCATGGTGCTGCTGTCGCCGGGGAGGAGGCAGGGCCCTTCCCTACCCCAAGCTCCCGTCGTCCTTCGGCGGGAGACGAAGCATGAACTCTCCCCTGAGGATCCTGTGGACGCAGAGGAGAAACCAATGGCACCTGCATGAAGCACCAGTGACCCCAGCAGGTTTGGGCGATTCGCCTCATCGGTTCAGACCTCTCATTGCAAATTGAAGACAACTCCAGTCTCGTACACCTGGATTCTAAACGAAGACATTACCTAGCACAGCGAATATGCAGGAGAACACACAGCAGTGATTCAGTCATGTCTGTTTATGTTACTTGGCTGTTAGGTCTAAGGAAAAGTATTACATGTCAAGAGGCTTCCCTGTGTTTATCTCTTTCCTTAATGTGGGGACTGGCTGTACAGAGCCGGCTGGCCAAGTAGGATCTGGGTTTATCCTCTCAGGCAGGTGTTGGGGACAAAGGCAGGGGTGGCATCTCTGTCATGCCAACAGGCACCCCCATCCCCAGAGGCAGGCTGAGGCCTTGGCACGGGGGTTTGGCTCATGAAGTGAGAGTTACAACTTAGGTCCCAATGCAGAGTTTCGGGGGCCATGAGCGCAGCGCGGCCACCGTCAGTTCAGCTGGCGACCCCCAAAGGTGGCAGCAGTTCTCAAACAGTCCTTAAGTGTCTTTGACGCTCTTGAACTTCAGTGAGCGTCGCAGAGAGCTTTAAACTGTGTGGGTCATGTGCTCGCTTCGGCAGCACATATACTAAACTGTGTGGGTCATGCCTATCAATAGTCGCTGTATTTGAGTCCAAATGAAGTGATTTGGAAACACAGCATTGTGCATTCCCCAGAGTAACCGCGTCACCATGTCAGGGAGCCTCGGAAAAAGCCACTGCCCACTCAAGGCCAGTCGTGTCTCAGGATCATTATAGGACAGAGTGATGTCCAGACACACGCTGGGAACCTCTGTGCAGGCACACCCCGGACAGCTGGCCGGAGGCCACGCTGAGCCGAACCAAGGCCGGCAAGAGCTGTGGCGACCGCAGGCCACGCCCAGCAGGCCCTCGGGCCTTCTGCCTCTTTGGCCCTCACGCCAGCAGTGGACAAGGGCGGGGCTGGCCGTCCAGGGCTGCGACTTAATCTGAGTAGAGCACGTGGCCCTCACCCTCCTTTCTTTTCCTGTTGGGGTGGTTGTGTGGAGCTCTTTGGAGGTCTCCATATTTTGGCAGCGAAAACCTGTCTGGGAATCATGACTTAGATGCCTCTCCCCGACTCAATTGTGCAGAGAGATTGGCTTTCCCCTCGTTGTAAAGGTCCGTCCTGATTTCATGTTCAAGAAAAACTCTGGGATAGCGCTTTGTGGTTACCATTCGGGCAACTAATGGCAATGCAGGAAGAGCCTAAATGTATTCTGGGCCTAAAGTGGGAGCTGCCGGTTTGGGGTCTCGGGGGGCTCTGCTCGGCCCGTCATTCCTACTTCACTGTCATGAGACTCTCATAAAGAAGTCCAGCAAGGACTGGGAACACATGTTTATTTTATGAATGACTTCAGGGAAAGAGGGAAAAAAATCATCCAGAATGTCATCCAGGAGGCTATGTTCTTTTTATTATGTTTTGTCGGTAAACAAAAAAAATTGCCACATTTAATACTTACACAGGTCCTGTGGGATTTCTCTGACTAATGTAAAATGACAGTTGTCGCAACATTCTATATAAATACAAGTCTGTTTGCGGGAGCCTGTTCTATTTTTAATGTGAACCACACCTAACTTGCTCTGAAGAATTGTACCCTTGGAATTGAGAGTCCTGGACGTGTCTATTTGAGGTACAACAGGATTGTCTTAGGAGCAGCCTGGAAGAAAGCAAAGGCGTCCCAAACTTCTGAGTTGAATGCGAGAATTATTCACTTAATTTTCCCGCAGCCATTGTGATCCTTAATTTATTGTTATGCGGAGCTGCTAGATGATATAGCTAATGAGTGACACAGCGTACTCCATGAGGCAGTCTGTAATTTAGGGTGCTGCTGACGATCGTCGTGCTATCTGCAGTCTGAGCAAAGCCAGCCATAAAAATAAAGAATATACTCGCGGATTATATAAATATGCACACATCTGTGTACACATACGCACACAAAGCATGAACCTACCCTCCCGTGATGAATGGGGAAAGCGGACGCTGTGTATTGTAAGTTTATAGCGGACGCTGTGGCCCTTTTGAGGACTGTGGGCTTATGGAGAGTTGGAGGGAACAAGACTCCCATGAGAGGGGCGAGCATGGTGACTTTGACACTCCTCATTTCTCAACTACTCCCTGCACCCATTGGAAATGCCACCAGCAACAGGATGTCCTTCACTCTAGCAGCAGGGCACCCAGCAGCTCATTAGCATTCAGGAGCTGAATTTAGGAGACTTGAGGTTGGCACCCTTTGGAGATTTCAGACAGGGATGTCAAACGTGTGTCAGAAGACCACTCTAACGGTGGTGACGAGCTTCCCTGATGAGCCTGGGCTCGTGGCAGTTACTACAGAGCCCTGGAAATTGGCACCAGTTCAATCTACTTGTCATTCTGTCAATGAAGAGAAGACCCTTGAACGACCCTCTGACCCAACACTGGACTCCCTGTCGAATAAAAGCGATCACACAGGTGCACCTCCATCCAAGGTCCCATGGAGGAAAAGTGTCCTGAGTGGGTACAGACAGAGCACGCCATTCTTTCAGCTCTGAAACCCCCTTTCATGGGGAGCTTTCCAGGAAGAGGTCCCATATGTTGTCAGCGAGAACTGTCTGGCTCCTGTCGCATGTCGCTATTGGTATCAGGGTTTTGTGTGGTTCAGACAGACAGCCCATAAGGGGAAAAGGCCGATCTGGCCCGCAACACCATGTTGCAGATTTTTCAATAAATAGTAGCCTTTCCCGAGCCTCAAAGGAACAGAGAGCCCAGCTCATTTACATACTACACACCAGGCGTAAAAATCAACTGCAGGTTTGCTTGCCTTTTGCAGCTTCTCAAATAAAGCATTTTTGTAGCCTACTCAAAATCTTCTCTGTGTTTACATTTTAATGGGCATTCCAGTGAAATGGTGGATTTTTTTTTATTACTATTATTACTTACATTTATCAGGAGAGGAGGTGGGGATGGGAACAGCCAAATGGTCGGGCTGCCTCTTTAGACCACGAGCTGTCCTTTCATCAGTGGGCGATGTCCAATGTTAGCAGTGTGTGATTTGGCCGGGCAAGCAGAGAGCACAGAAAAGGCCGTTTTATTTTCGGAATTTTAAAAAAGTACTTCGGGGACTCGGTTAGAGCGTGCAAGCTCTGAACAACAGGGTCACCGGTTTAGTTCTCACATAGGCCAGTGAGCTGCGCCCTCCACAACTAGATTGAAGACAATGAGTTTGCCGCTGATCTGCCTGCTGGATGGCTCAGTTGGTTAGAGCGCGAGCTCTCAATAACAAGGTTGCCGGTTCAATTCCCACATGGGATGGTGGGCTGCACCCCCCCACACACAACTAAAGATTGAAAACAGTGACTGGGCTTGGAGCTGAGCTGTGCCCTCCACAACCAGATTAAAGGACAATGACTTGGAGCTGATGGGCCCTGGAGAAACACACTGTTGTTCCCCAATATTCCCCAATAAAATAAAATAAAGTACTTTAGATCTCACACATCACTGAAAGAAACGAACATATGTAAGGAGAATATTAAATCTCATTGGCCTATGGGGAAAGTAAAATGTTTCCTTTAATGAAGTACCATTCAAGAATGGTCTTTACCGAAAAGAAAAGGGGGTCTCCCTGGCAGGTCAGAGGAGGCTGCTGGCTGGTTCCTTGTCACAAATGCTCTGGCAAGAGAGTCCTAAGGTATCCCAACTCCTTGGAGGTGTTTTAGGGGCTGATTTGGTTTCTGTGGCTGCATATGGGGAAACCCCACTGGATCTTGGTACACAGAAGCTACTTTTATGGAGGCAGTCAGGTCTTTTGGGTGTGGAAACAGAATTTCTGCTTATCCCAGCATATAGCTAATATTCAGATTTCCTCGTGCAGAGGGCTGCCTTATCACAGTGGATCACAGGGTATAATAAAATCGGTTCTAGGCAGCTTCCGGCATTTTGCCTCAGTGGAACTGCCAGTGTTTTAATCTTCCCCTGGGGTTGTCTCTCTTTTTCCTCCCCTGACATTCCCGGGAGATCCCTAATTAAAACTACAGATGTGGTTTAAAAGCACACCCACCAGATGTTCGTTTAAAATGACCTATCGCTGGCAGCAGAGATGGAAGAGGCTAACATGTCTGAGGCCTGCCCTCGCCTCTTCCGGCACTGTCATTCGGCATGCAAATGAGGCCCAGCAGACGCTCTCAGCCAGCCCCACCAAGCCATTAAAGCAACTGCTTTGAGCCATGCATCAGTAATTCTTACCACCTGGCATGTGGGGGACGGGAAGGCCCACTTCCTAACTAGAACGTGTCATGGCGTGACTTAGGAGGAAGCTCTGACTTTGCACTCGGCAGACAATTTCGACTGATGAATCTGCTTGCTGAAGCCCCGACAGCTGCCTTGAGGACAAACCATTTTTTAATCTGAATCCAGGCTTGGAGACTCGCCTGCCCTGATTTGACTGGACACTTTGGAGAAGGAGGGTTGCTGGGTATCTGGTAGTCTGGGTAAATCACTCCTCGGGCAAAGACTCAAGTGGTCTGGGGAGAGACTCCTCGGCCACCGTCCAGGCTTTTGTTCTGATCTTTCTGTGAAAGGTTCTGTGAAGTTCTGAGTGAGATGTTGGGCTCTTAGCATCACCCTGGCTTGCCCTGCGAAGCTGACGGGTGAGGGGTGCCATGCCTGGGAGTCAACAGCGGTGGGAACAGAAAGACTCCTTTCTTCCCGGAGGGCTGATGCTTAGGCAGCCATTCCCCTTGGCACATTTATCAAAGTAAACATATAGGTTAAATTATGGTTTGCCCGGCAGCCACCGGTCAGTCCCCTGGGACTCCGACAGTTCCCCGAGACGCCCGTCAGAACAGCTGAGAGCTCTCAGCCCTTCTCATCACCAGCTTCCCAGCTCGATGGCCTTGAGCTTCCTGATGCTTTGGATAAAAAGATGTCCCTGCACCTGAGAGTCATACACATCTCACTCTTGGAGAAAAACCAAGGCCAGACTTTCACACACAGGCAGAGCCAGGCCAGAATTTGGACTCAGAGAGGACGGGCAGATGGCACTCACGTGCGTGTCCTCCCACGAGCCTGCCAGGTGATTCACGGTCAGTACAGGTAGATATGTTTATAGATAATGTTCAGTACAAGACCTCTGCAACCTTGGTATTTTAGAAGCAGACCCAGGGTTGTGTAATAAGGAAAATGTGCTTCAATGAGATTAATGTATTGCTGGTGTGGAAAAGAGCCTGGAAGGCAGGTTGGGTGTCTCAAAGGCTTAATTATGTATCAGGCTAATTAGAAGGTAACCACTGGCTCACCGACTCTGATTACCGGGCTTTCCTGCCCAAGAAGCAGCCCTTTGGTGAGAACCTGTGATTACTTTTTCATTCATTATCTCCCGGGAACACACAACACAGGGCCTGGGGTGGCCACTCCCACCGTCGGCCTGGCTGTTCCTACCAGGAACCTGGGCTGGTGTTGGGCTGGAATACGTGGATGGTTGGTGTGGGTTCAGAGCAGGGACACGAGCCACCTGGCCCTGGTGCGTCCCACGTTGGGTTGAGTGGCTCTGCTGGCTGGCAGCCCGGGCTGTATTCAGTTGAGTGCACGTGTTTGTCAGGGCCCGCACGCCTGGGCCGTCCACGCAGCGCACAGTTGCCTGGTGGGGCTCTGGCTTGGTACCTGGCGTGGGGCTCCAGCCTGTTAGAATGAGCACATGAACACAGAAGAGCTAACGGGCTGGCCGTGAAGTGGGCACTGGCAGGCAGAAGTGGCTTCTCGTGTCCATCCTGTGAGAGGGTGGCCGCGGCCCACACTTCCATCACTGCCCTTGCCTCCGCAGAGTGTTTGTGGTGTTTGAGGGGGGTGGTTCCTAGCAGAGGGAAGACGAGGGCTCAGGGTGGGTTGCATGGACCACTTGGGAATGTGGAGAGGTTCAGAAAGTTCCAGTGAAAGGTGAAAGGCAGAGAGGCTGAGCCTGACAAGGCCAGGACGAGGAACCACGTGGGTGGCCTTGGGTTATCGCTCTTACACGTCTCACGTTCTGAGGAAGGCAGGATGGCTGGGCACATCCCGTCCAGGGCTCGGTGCTGGGCCTCGTCCACGAAGCTTCCAGAGCCAACCACAGGCAAAAGCCGGGTCCTCTCTCGTCTTCCCTCCTGTCCTCTCAAGACCTCATATGTGTCCCAAGGAACCTGAGGTCTCCTTCCATATTTTCCTGCAGGTGAGAGCTCCCAGGTCCCATCCGGGAAGAAAGAAAGTGGCAGGGCCCAGAGCCGTTTTTCTGTGTGGCTTATGTTCCCGAGGCCTCAGAAGCAACAACCAGTAACTTGTTGGATACACTTGCTAAAGACCTGGCCTCTCTGGGCTGTGGCTTCCACAATTCACAGCAGGTTATTGAGCAGGATGTTGAGAAGTTCACAGTCACCCAGCGGTTCCAGGAGGCCTGGCCTAAAGCTGCTTGGTTCGTGCCTGTCCCCTTAGGATGGAGATGGGCACTAATGGTTGTGTCCCCTCCGCAGCCCGTGCCAGGCGTCCTGCCACGTCGCCCTCTTTCTCTGCAAGGGGGTAAAAATGACTTGCAAGGTAGAGATAGGATATGTGCACTTGGGGACTGTGATGGTTAATTTTATGTGTCAGCTTGGCTGGGCCATGGTGCCCAGTTTGGGGTCAAACACCAGTTGCTGTGAAGGTATTTTGTAGATGTGATTAACATTTAAATCAGCAGACTTAGGGAAAAGCAGATTACCCTCCATAATGTGGGTGGGTGGACCTTATTAAGCAGTGGAAGGCCTTAAAAGCAAAGACTGAAGTTCCCTGAATAGGTGGGAATTCTCCCTCCAGACCGGAACATACAAAGCCGGCCTGAGTTTCCAGCCTGCTGCCCTGCAGAAGTCAGACATGAGACTGCAACATCAACTCCTACCTGAGTTTCCAGCCTCTCAGCCTGACCTACAAATCCCAGGGTTGTCAGCCCCCTAGTCGTGTGAGCCAATTTCTTAAAAAAAAAACACCAAAACTCTTTCTCTTTCTCTCTCTCTCTCTCTCTCTCTCTCTCTCTCTCTCTCTCTATATATATATATATATATATATATATATATATATATATATACGTATATATATATACATCTCCTCCTACTGGCTCTGTTTCTCTGGAGAACTCTGACTAGTACAGGGGTGGCGGTGCCACTCCTCCAGAGTTTGGGGGGTTCTGCCCTCTACACTGCTCACTTACCCTCCCGCTTAGTGGCTCACCCATCCCCCAACCCTCTGTGAGGTGCCACAAGGAAGGACTCAGAAGTACAAGAGTACCCCCCGAACCCCCCTCTGTGGAAACAACTGTGTGCAAACCACAACACCCTTACAGATTTACGCTCAGTGGTGTGGGGCGTGGGGCGTGGGATGGTGCCTGCGGTGCCGCACGGAGGCCCCCGTGTGTTGCTGGTGGGTTTGGAGCGGGCTGTCTGTACGTGGGCATGGGCTGTGCCCAGGCAGACCACCGAGCCTTGGCAGGCAGTGCCCGTGTACACAGTAACGGACCCGGGACGTTAACTTGTCATTCATTCACTTCTCTGAAAACTTACTGAGCACTTGCTATGTCCCTAACGCTCCTCCAAGAGTTGGAAACAAGCAGAGAATAAGACCGAGTTCCGTCCCCCACGGACTTTACACAGGAATGACATTTGATAAACAGTAAAACACAAGCAATGACAATTTTCAGGGAAATGTAAGTGCCATGAGGAAAAAAACAAAGCAGGACAAAGAAAGAGCCGTGGTGGTAAGAGCTGCAAACAATGTGAAGGATTCGTGCCGCTGAATGGCACACTTAATAATGGGTAAGAGGGCACATTTTATGTCAGGTGTATTTTACTGCAATTTTAAAAATAATGTTAAAATGCCCTAAACTGTATTGTGCTGATGGTTGGACAAGTATATGAATACACTGACAACCACGGAATTGTATGCTTTGAATGGCTGAGTTGTCTGGTATGTGAATTGAATATATCCCGACAAAGCTGTTTTTAAGGAAAGAAAGAGCCGGGTGAGGGGGGACTTTCAGATGCAGGGGTCGGGAAGACCCCTCTGAGAAGGTACTGTTGCGTGGGGAGTACTGTCCCCACTCTCAGAGGGTGTCAGTGAGGTTCAGGGACTTGCCCAAAGTGGCAGGTCCGCGATGGAACTCAGGCCTGGTGCATCTGTCTGGAGCCTGTCCTGCTCCATTTGCTCATTCTGAGTTCTGTTTTCGTTCCTTCCCTTCTCGACGCACTTTCACACCGATCACCTCACTGTGTTCTGCTCCAGGAGCCCTTACCTTCTCTTTTCTCCAGCAGACATGGTGAGAAGCCGACACGCAGGGCCTGACCCACACGGAGTCTCCCAACAATGCTCTGTCCTGGGAGTCAACGGCCGTGTTCTGTAAAGGGCCAGTTAGTACATCGTTTAGACTTTGCGGGCTGCGTGGTCTCTGTCACAGCTCCTCAACTTTGCTATGATGGCACAGAAGCGGCCTGGATATGTAAACAAGTGGACATGGCTGTGTTCCAATAAAACTTTATTGACAGAAGCAGGCGGCAGGCTGGATTTGGCTCCAGGACCATAGTTTGTAGCCTTGCTCTAGCTTGTCATTTTTTTGTGTCTTATCTGGAAAGATGTCCTGAAGAAGATGAGATTGGAGGGGGCTTAATGTCCACTCTCTGCCCCTTAAACTTGAAGTGTCTCATCCAGCTGGATTTCCCCAGAACAATAGATGAAGCAGGATCCCTGTCAGACACAGACACATCTCTGTGGGGAGGCCACGGCTCAGGGAGAGCCGAGGAAGCAGCTCTCTCCCTCTCTGATATTTGTTTTCTTCCAAGGCCAGCTAATGAGCTGTCATCCACCCATCCTCCCTCCCATCTGGCCACTCATCTATCTTCACATACCGGCTTCTTCCTCCCTTCCTCCCTTGCTTCCTTCCTTCCTTCCTCCCTCCCTTCCTTCCTTCTTTCCTCCCTCCCTTCCTTCCTTCCTCCCTCCCTTGCTTCCTTCCTTCCTTCCTTCTTTCCTCCCTTCCTTCCTTCCTCCCTCCCTCCCTTGCTTCCTTCCTCCCTTCCTTCCTCCCTTCCTCCCTTCCTTCCTCCCTCCCTCCCTCCCTTCCTTCCTCCCTCCCTCCCTTCCTTCCTTCTTCCCTCCCTTCCTTTTTTCCTTCCTCCCTCCCTTCCTCCCTCCCTCCCTCCCTCCTTTTTTCCCTCCCTCCCTCCCTTCCTCCCTCCCTTCTTTCCTCCCTCCCTCCCTCCCTCCCTCCCTTCCTCCCTCCCTCCCTCCCTTCCTTCCTTCCATCCATGCATCCAGGGACTGTCTCATTCAAAAACATGCCCTCAGGTCCTATTCTACACCAGCCACGAATTAGACCACAGGGCTTCACTGGGGAGCAGTGGGACACCTCTCCTACTTTCAGGGAGCTCGTGCCATGAACACACCACACACAGTCCATAAACCAAAGGAGTGAATGCCGTGAAAGAAGAGGCAGGGAGTGGCCCGGCACTTGGCCAGGCTGCTGGTCCCCTGAAGCGCTTCCTGCGTAGGCCATGCTCAGACTGACCTTGTCTGTCACACTCGGGAAGCCAGTCCCTTGACCCCAGTGGGTCTCTGACAGAGCTTTTCCTAGAGGCCCTGGCCAGCCTGCACCCCAGCTCTGGTTCATGGTTCTGGGCGCCAGAGGCCTGCCTGTCCGCAGTGCAGGGCCCTCGACTGCCTGTGGGTGGGCAGGGAGGGACAGCGGGTTCCCACGGCCGCAGTCTGTGCTGAGGAGTGTCCGGCAGTTGGTGGGGGGCCAGGGGTCGTCATAAGGAAGAGAAGCCAAATCACCTCTCTTCCCACCTGGGGAAACAGGTGAGCAGCCCATGTATGTTGAGCAGAATGGGACACCCTCCCGGAGTGGGGGAGCAGCTGTCATCATGTCCAGTGAAATGAAAATACCTCCTTGTTCTCTGTTATCCAGGAGCAAACAGAGCAGGTCGGGATTGTTTGGGTAATGAAGGACAGGCTGTGCTCTCTTGTTAGGGGAGTGAGACCTTTCCTCCCTGCGAACTGATCTGGCACCCAGTTTGGAGGTGGCGCGCCTGCAGACGACGGTGAGAGCAGCTCTGGCTGCCACTTCCCAGCCTGGGGTTCCCATGGCTGCCTCCAGCCTAGTGTCTGCGTGATTGTTCTGCCGTAAACATCACCTGTGTGTGTCTTATCTGCAGACAGGCTGGGCTCGGCGGGTGGGCCCAGCCCCATGCTTTCTCTCTGCACTGAGCTCCAAGGCGTGACTGTCACCTCTCCATGAGATAAACGACATGCAGTGTCTACACCGCAGGCGGGAAGCAGGATGAAATTTTAAATTTTGGAAGGAGCTCGGGTTGGCCTCATGTAAGGGTGACCGGGCCAGGGCAGGCCAGCCTGTGTGTCTTTGCTCCCTCCGACCACCAGTGCCATCACGCTGGAGCAATGACACCAGAGGTTAGTGGAGGCACTTTGTCGCATGCGTGCGTGCTCTGTCCTGAAGCTGTTCTATGTGCAGCTCTTTATTTCATCTGCACACTAACCCTATGAGGGAGGTCCATGGTCATCCCTAGTTTACAAATGAGGAAACTGAGGCACACGGTGGTTCCTTCATCAAGAAAACGGGCCTAGAATCTCTTAAGTCTGCCCAGTGGGTGCTATTGGAGCTATGGAGGGGCCATCTGTGAGTGTGGCCCCCGGTCTCAGCTGGCCTAGATTGGGGAGGGGGCTGTAGCCAGGTGACCTCAGATGACCTCCAGGCTCCATGGCCTGTCCAGAGGTAGCGAGGCAGATGCAGAGCCCAGGGGTTCCTCTGGGCTTCGTTGGGGGGCGGCAGGCCCCCTCCACCCTCCCTCCCAGCACTGCCCCAGCAGCTCGGGTGCCCAGGTGGCCATGCTAGGGTTGGGGCAGCAGACTTGACGTTCTTTGCAGGGGCTTACGCTGTGGGGAGATGGGGCTGGAGGGCTTGGAGGTCATCAGGACAGGAAGGAATAAGTCACCATGTTCATAGCAGGGCGCCAGCCCTGACCCGGGAAGAATGTTCCCATTTCTTAAAATCCTGCAGCACTTAGGTCTTAGAGCATAAGGCGGGAGCCGCTCTTGGAAACGAGAAATTCGACCCCTGTATTGGAAATAGGAGGAGAATAGGAGAGAAGGAAAGGAAGGGACCTGGACAGCTGTGACTAGAAACTCTGGTGGCTGAAGGTGAGCCTTTTTGGGGCGAGCCGAAGGCTCCGGCCCTGGTTGGCCAGCAGGCAGACTGTCCACCTCCCTACCGCTTCCACATGCGCACGCCAGCCCTTCGAGAGGCATTTCCCGCAGTCCCTGGGACCATCAATCAGACGCAGGTCTTCTTGCTCCCGTGAAGGCGTGAGGTGAGTGCTCTCTGTGCTCTGGGAGTCACGTGGCTGGGCCCTCGGCTCCTTCTCCCTGACCTCGCACACTGCTAAAATATTGTCCTGTGGATAGGAAATGAAAAGGGTACAACCTCATTTCTTCACAGATCGCCCAATCTAGCCCAGAGGTATAATAAAGCCCCAAACTTTCCTTTCAGAAATCATCTTTTATAAGTAACATCTCTCGAGTTAAGTGGCAGGCACACAGTTGTGAAATAAAACACCAGACTCGGTGACCCTGAGGAGCTCAGGGGGTGTGAAGGAAGGCCGCCTGTAGGGTGGGGAGTGTCCTGTGCGCCAGCCCTGCTGGATTGTGGGGTGCATGGCACCTCGGGGAGATCAATGACACATCATGCTCTACCAGCCAAGGAGAGAGGCTTCTGCCCGGGTCGTCTTGGCTGCCCTCTGCAGTCGGGTGAGACCACAGCAGGGGTTTGTTCTTCAAATAGAGGAGGAATGAGAGCAATTAGATTG
Organism: Rhinolophus hipposideros; assembly: GCF_964194185.1. Lineage (NCBI taxonomy): Eukaryota > Metazoa > Chordata > Mammalia > Chiroptera > Rhinolophidae > Rhinolophus > Rhinolophus hipposideros. The sequence continues at coordinate 91,083,213 of NC_138054.1, read as the reverse complement.
GCTGCAATCTTTAGTTCACAGCACTGTTATTGTTTACTTTAGAGGGTTTTTTTTAAAGCGTTGTAACAGCTAATGCACCTCCCTTCGTGCCCCATAGTGTTACCCCATTCCTCCCCTGCCCCGTCTCCTGGAGGTAATCACAATCCTGAGCTTGCACTCGTGTTTCCTCACCTACTGTTTCAGTCTTATCCCTTCGCCCTAAATAAGACATTGTTTAGTTTTGCCTGTTTTTGAACTTTATAAAAAACTGTTTTATACTCTGGTGTTTTGGGATTAGCTTTTGTCAGTCAACTGATGTCACTGGCACCATTCATTTTCATGGCTGTGTAATATTCCACTGTGAGTCTGCCACAATTCACTTAATTCTTACCCTGTTTGCGGCATTTTATTGTTTCTAATCTTTTGTTTTCCAGTTTGTGGCGTTTCAGTTTCTTTAAGATGCCTTTCGATGGGCATAAATTCTTACTTTTAATAGTCTTACTAGTAAAATGTATCAATATTTTACTTTACAGTCAGCACTTTTTCATCTTATTTAAAAAAACAATCTTTTCCTATCTCATACTCAGAAGGTTGTTCTTAAAGTTTTGATGTTGACATTTGAATTCTGACTCTTATCTGGAGTTGATTCCATTTTTGATTTGTATCCTTTGGGGATAGATAACCAGTGTTTCTAGCTCCCTTCCCCCTCTCTGCCAGTTTCTGATGTATCAACATGGTGGGTACACCCTGACGGCCCTTTCACTGTACTTAGAAGCCTTCAAGAGTGTTTTTGGTAAGTGAAAATCATATCTAACAGAAAGATCGCTTTGAAACCATGGGGCTCCCTTTCTGACTCTCCCTCGTGCATCGGTGTGCCAGCTGGATAGAGTGAACCGTGAGCCCTCCCAGTCTGACCGCTTGGCCTCAAACCCATTCCCAGTCTGTGTGAGTTCTTCGTGCCCCCCGCCCCCACTGTGAAGACTAAATGGTTTATTATGTCTCGGGCCCAGAACGTGGTAAGTGCTGAGTGTCTGGGAGCTGTCAGCTCCAGGCAGCCTCTTTAAGTAGGTAGGTCCTACACTGACCTACCTGCCTTCTGCTCCCAACACATGCGAAGAATCCCTCTGTTTCTGTGGGAAGATGGGGGGAGGGGCGAGCAGGAAACATCAGGACTGCTGGGTCCTGCAGAGGGCAGAGGTCCTTTGGGTGTGCAAGGAAGTTCTCTGTTGGAGCCCCCCAATCCTCCTAGCCACAGTGAATCCCTAAATGCCAGAGAAGTCTGAGGACCAGCCCATCTGGTGTCACATTTGGGAGTTAAGCTGAAGGCCTGGTTGTAGTGGCAATGTGGGGCTGGCTTTTAAAAGCCCCTGGGGTGAGTTAGTCCATCTCTCATCCAAGAGTCAGAACATATTCCCTGGAAGCTGGGAATTAAGCAAAGGGCACCGAAGTCCTAGATGCCGGTCCAGTGCCACTTCTGTGTGGCTGTGTGACCTTGGACAGGTCACTCTCTCTCTCTGATTCTCAGTTACGTCTCTTTAGAATGAAGGGGCGATTGGTGGCCCAGACAGTCTCTCAGCAGCCTCCTCTTGCCCATGGCTTCCAGGTCTACCACAGAGGCAGGCGTGTGATGGCACGACCCGCCTCGTGCTGAGCATGTGGAACCCAAGCAGGAAAAGCCCGAGACTGAGCAGGAAATGTAAGCAGCCCCCCGCGGGCTTCTCAGTTGGGCAGACTTCAAAGGATGGTAGTATGCCTCCTTACTGTTTCTGTCACCGGGCTGGCCCGGGAGGTAGTACCACCAGGAGGGGCAGGTGTGGAAAGGTGGGCTCAGCCGAGGCAATCTCCTCCCTAAGGGATTATAACGATCACCAGGTGTGGTGTGGAAAATCAAAGTAGTTTGCTTTGTTTCCTGTTTTTTATTGTTTTCCAGCTTTACTGAGGTATAATTTACAAATAAAATCATATACTTTTAAGGTATATAATGTGATTTGCCATGTGGATATGTTGTGAAATGATCGTCACAGTCCAGTTCATTAACATACCCATTACCACACTTAATTACCTTTTTTTTAACGATGAGAGCGCTTACGATCTGCTCTCAGCAAATTTCAAGGATGCTGTATGTGAACTATAGTCACCGTGCTGTACAGTAGTCTCCAGAACTTCCTCGTCTTGTAGTTGGAACTTTCTACCCTCTGACCAACCTCTCCCCGTTTCTCCTACCCCGAAATCTTTTTAAAATGGAATTTCTGAGGAACAGAGTGGAAAGTTAAGCTGGAGTTTCTGAAACGGAGTGGGCCTCATCCTCCCAGCCCTCGGGGCCTGACAGGAGGTGGCTTCTTAGAGCTCTGACATCTGAAGGGGGGTGTCTGTCTGTCTGAAGGCCTGTGATGCTCCTGGCAGGACCGAGGCCCACTCATCTCAGAGCCTGGCTCCTACCTCTGGGTTGTCTGGGGTTCCCCGTGTGGCCGCACCGTGCAGCCGAGAGCCTGCTGTCCCGCTTCCCCTCACCAGCAGTCACGGACGAGAGCACAGAGTGACTCAGGCAGACAGTACTGGCGCATTCGTCCTCCAGCTCCACAGGGTGACCTGTCCTGTACAGCTCAGCTCTGAAAGATCCTCTCCACTCTGAGCAATGGATGAGAATCTGCGCTAAGTACGGCAAGAAATGTTCAGCCACTTTGTCCCCACGCTATGTATGAGTAACGTTCCTCGGAGAGGACAGCGGCAAGCAGTTCTAAGGACTGCTTCAGGGTCTGTCCTCTCCAACGTTGGCCTGTCCCCACTCAGCCTTTTCCACAGAAACCTGCAGCCAGGCCCAGAGCGTTCCATCAAGAAGGGCTTCGAGCCCACCTCTCATTTTCTAACACGGAAGCTGAGCCCTACTGAGGGCCCTGTCGCTCGCTGGTCACAGTGGCTGGTGCCAGCCAGAGCTGGAGTCAGGTCACCGCAGGCCTTGCTGACACACCAGCCCCCTAGCCAAAGCCTTTGGTTGTGTTTTCTAAAACAGTTCTCCACGTGCCCATAAGGAGCTAAGACCTGCTCAGGCCGTCTGTGTCACTTTCCATAGCAAAGCACCACAAGCTGGGTGGTTTCAAACAACAGAGCTGTGTTCTCTCAGGAGGCCAGCAATCAGCAGTCACGGTGTGGGCAGGGCTGGTTCCTTCCAGACGCCTTGAGGGAGACTCTGTGCCATGCCTCTCTCTTCTGGTGGCTGCCAGGAAGTGTTGGCGCTCCTTGGCTCGTGGACGTAGCACTGCAATCTCTGCCTCCATCTTCCCTTGACTTCTTTGTGCCTCTGTATCCTTTTCTGTCCCTCAGAAGGACGCTCTCACTGGATTTAGGGACTGCCCTCATCCAGTATGATGTCATCGCGACCCTTCGTTATGTTTGCAGAGACCCTCTTTGCAAACAAGGTCACACTAACAGGTTCCAGAGCTTAGGATGCAGACGTATCTTTGCCCTCAGGAGTGTGGTCTGCGGGACTGGGATGGAGGGCGGGAGCTCACAGCAAGGCCTCAGACGGACGGATGGACCGACGGATGGACCCACGGACGGGGCAGCCACAGGGAGGGGCTGGCTGGGGGCTGCGCTCGCCCTCTTAGCCTGCTTCTCGGCAACTTGCTGTCTTTCAGGGTCTCTGCCTCTCCTTGGCAGGACTATATTTAGTATTTAGTGTTTCCGTTTTTCTCTGTGTCTCGTGGCACCTGCTTCCTGTCCCTCTCACCTTGTCTTCATTCTTCCTGTTCCCATATCCGCTCTTCTGGCCTCGATCTAAGCCACTTCCCTACTCCATTTCCAGGCAAATCCCCGTGCCGTTGCTTCATCCCCGTGCCATTTCCCAGGCTGACTTCTAAGGGAGGACATCTTATTGGTTGCACCCATCATTTCACGTCAGCGCTGGTGACACCTCCCAGGCCAGCCTACTGACTGGTTGTCCCCGGCTCAGATGACCTCTCTTGCTCCCGTAGCAGGATGGAGCTGTGGGACCAAGCGTGGCCGGCTCTGCCCGCTCCTCAGAAGGGACAGGAATATGGGAGGTGTGTGACGCATGTTAGCTTCTCATCAGGGTGACATGCTCCACGCAGGAGAATGTCATGGGATCACGAGCCAACAAAGCGGAGTTGTCACACTGCCAGTTAACTGAAATATTCTCAGTTTTATTCCAGTTTGGGAGGAGAGAGAACTGTGTGATAGAGCCTGGGAAAAAGCAGCCACATGGGAATGTTCTTGCATCAGGGCCGGTCTCACTCATCCCTTTGATTCAGCTGGGCGACTTTCCGTGATGCTATGAGCCTTGAGCACGAAGGAAAGATGGAGCCATGTTCACTGCCTTATGACCCTCAGGAGGCAGGAGGGACATCTGCACTCGAGGATAGAGTCTCCAGCAGCACCCCTGGGACGCGTCAGAGTGGCCCGCTCCTCCGTTCTTGTCTTTTCTGGTCTTTGGGTTTCTGGGACTCCTGTGTTATCACTGTGCTGTTTGCAACATGGCAACAGTGAGTCGTTTCTTCTCACCTAGTTGTGCGATCGTATCGTCTGTCTGTAAGAGTCTGTCCTCGGGACTATTGCGTCCCTGGGCTCTGGGCTAAGACAGCAAATCTGCGCTGAGATCGAAACGTAAAAGTCATTATCATTCTCCTCAAGTGCATGGTAATGACACCACGGAGTAATGATAATTAGATGAAGCATCATTTCACACCATCACCAGTGTGATTTACGTTTATCACTATTCTTTTCTCCAAAGTCAGCAAAACGGAGACTTGTACCATATCCCAAGGCTTCTGAGGAGAGGACATCTGCGACCGGCATCACCCAGTGAGCCCCCATCCCAGCACCTGCCTCCAGCCTCTTCTGGGGACGTAAGAGGAAGACTCACTATCCTTTGTGTCTTCTCTGCCCCTCCACATCCCAGAGCCGGCTGACCGGCACGTGCCCTCTGTTTAGCCACCGAGGGTTCCTGAATATTAGACAGTGAGCCCAGGCTCTCATAACAAAACACCACAGACCGGGAGCCTTAAACAACAGACGGAGATTGTGTCACAGTCCTTGGGGCGGAAGGCTGAGAGCAAGGTGGCAGCAGCGTTGTTCCTTCTGAGGCCTCTCCCCTGGGCGTGTAGACGGCTGTCTTAACATAGTGTCCTCATGCGGTCATCCCTCTGGGGGGCAGGGGGGCGTGTGCTAACCTCCTCTTCACATGAGGACACCAATCAGGTGGGATCGGCCCACCCAGTGACATCATTTTACCTTAATCACCTCTTCAAAGACCCATCTCCAGCTGGGGTCCCGCTATGTGGTGTGGGGATTAGGACTTCAACATACGAATTCGCGGGAACACAGTCCAGCCCATCACACACAACCAAGTCCCATGGGCCCGGTGGCAGCCTTTTCTGGGCAGGGACCACTCTCCATGGAGCTGCCTGTGCCTGGACACACCAGACCTCCCGCCGTGTCCACTGACCGACCTAATTATTGATGGCGCCCCTTTCACCTCAGAAGTATTCTGGTTTGGACAATACATCACATGGTCCCTCTTCTTTTGGGTGGAACTGGGCATGTTTCTGCTTGGAGAGAATTAACTTTTTCAACCTCGAGGGGCACAGCAGGGGCCAACTCCTTGGTGGTTGGGGGGCTGTCAGGTGTCCTCACTGTATCAGGCTGGGCCCTAGAACAGATTTCTTCTTTCTTTCTGAGACACTGGCAGCTGTTAAGTGCCAGGCACTGTACCATATCTTTATACACGAGATCTTTTGTAGGTGGTCCTGTGGAGGACGTACTACCATTATACTATCCCATCTGTTCGGATGTGGGAACTTGAATTCAGAGGGGTTAAGTAACTTGCTCAAGGTCACACAGCAAGGTCTCTTCAACTCCAGAGTCAGTGCCATTTGTCACTGACTCGTGAGTGAGTCGAGACAAAGCCCTTATCTTGTCTGGGACAACCTTGGTTTCCCCTCCTGCAAACCAAACACAGATGACAGAATGAGGTCAAGGTGCCTGTAAGGTTGGTTCTTTGTTTAGTTTCCTGGGGCCGCCTTAACTGAACACCACAGACTGGGCGGCTTAAAACACAGGGATCCATTGTCTCTCGGTTCTGGCATTCAGACGTCTCAGAGCAAGGTGGGGGCAGGGCTGGTTTATTCTGAAGACCTTGAGGGAGACTTTGCCCCAGACCTCTTTCCCAGCTTCTCGGGGCCTTGGGCATTTCTGGGCTTGTAGCCCGTGTTCCCCAAGGGCCTTCACATGTCTGTTCTCCGTGCATGTCTTTCTCTGTGGTCAACTTTCCCCATTTTATGAGGACACCAGTTCTATTGGATCAGGGACCATCCTAATGGCCTCATCTTAACTTGATCTGCAAAGACCCTATTTCCAAAAAAGGTGACGTTCACAGGTGAGGGGGGGTGGTCAGCATCTTTGGGAGGAAGGGGACAGACACAGTTTAACCCGTAAGAGCACTGCAGCAAGAGGTTAAACCTCATTGAAAAGTCAGCCATCATGAACCAAGCAGCTGCCCAGGCCGCTTGTTCTCAGTCCAGCAGGCCTGGGCCTGTTCTGGTTGGAGGAAAGTGATCTCAGTGTGGGCGTGGACCAGGACCGGGGACACGTTTCCTGTGTCTCACCTGTGGTCCTTCGGAAGCTCCACCTCCTCCCCGCTGACCCCTGACGTTGGCGAGGCCCCGATCCATCTCCCCTTGCGCTCTCCCTCCCTGAGCACCCGCTACCCCTCTGTCCTAGCCCCACCCTCCTCCTCCCACCCGGCTCTCCACACCCCACACCGAGTGCTGTTCTGCGTCAGGAGCTGTGGGTGCCGTGCTCGGCATGCCTCCTGTTACATGGTGACACTGCCTCCTACACGGCCCTCCAGTGACCCAAGGCCCTGCCACACAGTCACACGCCGAAGACTTGGGGGACGCCTGAAACACTGACTTTTATTTGTTTTGCCTCCCTTGTTCTAGGAAGGGTGTGAGGTGGCCAGACTGTGGTCTCGTTGGCCCTGTGATGTCACCAGTGAGAAGCGGCCACTTGGTTTTTGTTTTTAAACCACTTGTGGTGAGGGGCTCCGGGGTCCTCGGTTATGGGCAGCTCCCGAGTTCAGAAGACCTCATCTTGTCTTTACACTGAGCCGCAACCCATCTGTTAGGACTTGTACCTTCATAATGGGCTGCTGTTGGCATAGAATGCGCTGGGGTCTAGACAAAGGCAGTCAGACGGGCCGTGGTTCTGCACGCAGGAACCTGTGGGCGGTACCAGGTGGTGCTTCGTGCTTGGGGCCTGTGTCCCCCCACATTGTTCCAGGCCGTTTTCTTCCCGGGGATGATGTGGAGGGAGCTTGCTGGGCCCAGCAGGCCTGTGATGGGAAGGCGCTCACTGCTGCTGTAGGCTCTGCTGTCCCTCTGAGCTCTCGCCGTTGTAGGACATCCAGGGATTGTGGTCACCGGGCAGCATGAGCTCCGGGACGGGACTCTGGCAGGACCACCTGCCAGTGTTCTCGGGGAGAGAAGCCGAGCGGCCTTGCGCGTGTCCCAGGCACTGTCCTGATGTCTGAAGAATTACTTTCATTTGGGGAATGTGCAGCGCTGGTGAAGCTCTCTGCCTTCTCATCTGAGTGCAGCTTCAGGCACTCAGGGAGCTGGAAACAGCCAAGTAGGAACTTCTAAAAGAATGGAGGCCAGAGATGCCTCCAGACTCCTGAGCCGGCTGAAATGCAGACTGCGTGGGTGAGGCAGCTCTGTCAGAAAGGCCATAGCACCTCCTGAAGCTCAGAGGTCACTAGGGAGTGAGTCCCACCTTCCAGAGCCTTCTGCAGCAGGGACGCCACGAGTGGCCGCTGTCTGGTTGCAGGTCGATAGTTTGGCCTCCTGGCTATGCCCTGAGCCCTGGGGGAGGCAGGGCAGTCGGGGTGATGAACCTGGAAACTGAGACTAGGGGATTCATCCCCTTCTGCTTACCTGTCTACTCGGGGGATGGTCAGAGGGCCTTCCAGGAGCGATCTGCGTGTGGGAAACTTTTTGATGCTGCATTTGGAGCTGTGCATAAACCCCTGAGTGGCAGGATAAGATGCAATTGCCGTGTGTTATCTGCGCTCAGCATTTATGGCACGAATAAACAGAGGGTTATTACTGCCAAATCATGAGCCTCCGACCAAGAGGAAGGCAGCGTGCTACGAGAACACACGAGCGAGGGAGGAGTTTTTATACAAAAGAGAACAAAGTGATGTGCTCCCGCTTTTAATATGACTGCTGTAAACCAGCAAAGCGAAGAGCAGAAAATTGAAACCATCAGGAAAGTGTCATGTCTGGGGCCGCCAAGAAACAAAAGTCAGCGCTGATGACATAAGTGGGCTGGCTCACCCCCCAAGGGATCGTGAGTTTCCAGGAGAGACAGGGAGGAGCGACAAGAGGAGAGAAGGGACAGGCAAGGTGGAAAGTGGCAAGAGGGAGAGAGAACAGGAGAAAACAGACGAGGTAGAGAAGGCAGAGGGGGCACCGAAGGGAGAGGAGAGAAAGGGTTTCACGCACTCACCGCAGCCAGCGTGGATGTTTTTCCAGTTCCAGCCCACCTGGGCTTACCAGTTCCTTCCAGGGGAAGGGGATGTCCCTTTTGTCACCTAGGAGGCTTGATCGCATGTGCCCCTTGACACCTCCTAAAAGGGGTAACTTGAGAGGATTCTTCAGGCTGCGCTCTCTGAAAGGCAGAAGTGCTGAGGGGTCACCGGGGGTTTCGTCCTGTGTTCGCACAAAAGCCTCCCCAGTGTTAACATCGTGTTGGGTCCTCAGGGGCCAGGTGATGACTATTCTGAGCTCCAGGGGTCGTGTGTGGGTGTGTGGTGTCTGCTTCAGAAGGTGACCTTGTTGATTTCCTCCCCAGGCACACTCCTTGGCCATCGGCCAGTGCTTCCCTTCCCAGGAAAAGAGTTTTTGAAGTCAGCCCTATGAACCACGTGTGTTCTGGCGCCCCGGGCCCCAGTGCAGCCGGCCTGGCCCTGGGCAGGCCCCGTGAGCGCAGGTGGGGCGTCTGGTGGGAGGGAGGTGGTGTGCGGCCTCAGCGTGGGCTTGCACTGGGCTCTAGTGTGGGGGCGGGGGGCACCTTTGCAGGAGGGGGGGATCCTACACCCACTGCCTGGCTGGATCATGGCCTGATCTTGAGAGAAAAGCCCAGGAACCTGGTGTGAAAATCTCCTTGCCCTCTGAGCGAGCCAACCTCACCAAGGAACAGCGTGACCCCCTCCAGCCCCCTGGGGTGAATGCGGTATATCAAGACGGGCACAGATGTTTGTGGCGCGTCTGTAGGTTCCAGGCACTGTGTCAGACACCCCGAGGTCACCACCTGGTCGTTAGGAAGCGAGGTGGTCAGCCTGGACCTCGGGTAAGTTACCTAAGCTCTTGGATCTGTCTCGTCGTCTGTTCACCATTGTTAGCACCGTGCCTGACCCATGTCAGGAACTAACAGCTGCCTCTATCCTGATCCCCTCTGATTGATTTCTCCAGCTCACATCTGTCCTGAACCTCACGTCCTGTATCCAGCACCCACTCACCATCCTCTCCTGGGAGTCGAATGGATCTCCCACACAGAATACAAGCAAAACGGACCTCTTTCTAAATGTCCACCAAGCTTACTCCTTCCAAATCTTCACCCATCGACCCCTCTGTTTTCTCTGAGATCCAAGGCGGCATTCTGCATTTAGTCACTCAGCCAACCCTGGTAACTCTGTCCCAAAACACAGCTCATCCTCTTCTTTCCAACTTGACTGCAGAAGCCCCTTGCTGAGTCTCCCGCAATTCGTTCTCCACTCAGCAGTCAATACACGGAGGAGATAATGATACCGCCCTCCTCGAAATGCTCCAAGGGCTCCTTGTGGGTAGATAAAAACCAGACTCCTTGTGTGGCCTTCCACCCTCCCCGGTCAGCACCCCCTGCAGCCTCACGCGCCAGGCTCTCCCTGCTCCCTGGGCTCAGTCATGCTGGTCCTGAGGTGCCACCCCTGCTAGAGTTCTCTTACTCCAGACTTCGCACAATTGTCTCCGCTCATCCAGACCTAAGCACGAATGTCCCTTCCTGTACCCGGGAAGATCTGTGATGGCTTCACTGTGCGTGGCCCAGGGACAGAAAGGTTCGCCCCCATCCAGAAGGCTGGAAAGAGCTGGAAATAGTGGTGACTCCATTTCAGGGCTGCTGTTGGTGGGGCAATAAGCCTGCTTTGGAAAGGACGGACGGATGTAGAGGTCCAAGGTGAGCCTGGCTCAGCAGGCATCTTGGGGGAGTCTCGGGGAGGGCCTGCCTGTGTAGGGGTGGGTGTGCCCTCCGGCAGTTCCCAGCCTCCCTGTGCCCACTGCCTTGCCCCACGCCTGAGCCCGCTGCCGAGTTCTCTGGCCTGGCACTGGGTGTTTGCTGGTGCTGTCTTGGCTCCACCCAAGGTCGGCCATGCCGGATGACCTTGTGAAACCTGCCATGGAAACGTTTTCCCACAGCCTCAGAGCCTCTTCCCCCTCCAGATGCACGTGGAATCTGCAGATGGTGACAGGGAATTTGCAAATGTGTGTGACTTCCACCCTCAACTCCTCAAATCCCTAAATCTAGGTGAAGGGGAGCCCCCAGCCTGCAGGCCCCAGCAGACTGCCTGTCCACAGGAGTCCCTCCAGCTCAGGTCTGCAGGTACCCAGGTGGTGCCGTGTCCAGGGGCTGTGTTCAGAGAGAGACTGGGGGACATCAGTTCAGAACGGGGCCTTTGCAGTCACGTGACCCCGGCTTCAAATCCCACCTCTCCCACTTACCAGCTGTGTGACCAGCGACAAGTTACCTAACCTCCCTGAGACTCGGTCTCCTCCTCCTGCCTCCCAGGGTGGGCGTGAGGACTTGATGGGGTGACGTCTGCGAAGCCCCAGGTTCATGTTCGCTGCCCCTGTGCTCCCCATGCTCAGCCCATCCCCTGTGCGTGACTGTCCTCCCCACCTACCCCCCTGCATAGCCCTGCAGCCGGTTCACAGTCAAGGTGGACGCGCCCTGGAGTCCATCCCTTCTGGCACCTTCTGGGTCCAGGTGAAGAATGTCGCTATCCACAGGGCCTGTCAGTGTTCCGTGGGTTTCTTTGCTCGTTGGGGATTTGGGGACAAAACTCAGGGCCCTGTGATGTCATCTGGTGCCATGGAGCATGCAGCCAGGGCGGAGAGATGGCATCTGTGGGTTCTCTACCTCCCCCAACGCTGTGGGGAGAGAAGTTCCCAAGACCCCACCTCCCTTCCTAAGCCTGGTCCCTTTGGTTCGTGAGGGACGCTCCAGGGCTCCTGGTGAAAAGGAGGGAGTGACCTGTGGAGGGGAGGAACGAGGTTGCCACGTGGTGGGGTCTCGAGTCGAGGCATTGCTCTCCTGGCTGGGCAGCCTTGGGCATGTCACTTACCCTCTCCGGGCCTCAGTTTCCTTGTTTGTAAAATGGAGACAATGATTCCCATCTCAGGGACGGTCAGAGGCACGGGGTGCTACACAGCCATCCATGCTGCCCCAAAGATGTCACTGAGGCTCCGGGAAACCACAGGAGGGTTTTTAGTTAGTCTGTTTGTTTCTGTAATTTTAAACAGGCGAGTGTCATCAATTTGCGTTTTCAAAAGATAACTCCGACTTGCAGGTGTAGAACTAATTAGAAAGTGTGGGGATGGAGTAAGACACAAGCAAAGCATTTGGCCCAGTACCTGGCAGGCGGGAAGCAGTTGGTAATTCTGGCTGCTCGAGGGCGTGATGACGAGGCTGATGGACCAGCAGGCGTCCCTCACAGTTAGAGGGGCCAGCGGCAGATCAGGATGTTCTGCTTCAGAGGAAACGGGCTTCATCTCTAGTGCCAGGTCCTTGGGGCACCTCTGCCCAGGGCATTGGGGTCCAGGGCATGTTTTATGCACTAGCACCTGACCGGGTGACAGAGGTCGGGGGTGCTTCTGTGAGGTTGGGCGGTCTGTGAGCCTGGTGGGGAGTAGACGAGGGCCCAGGGCACAGGCTGCCTGGGATGGTGTCCCGTAGCCAGGCCTGCCCATGTCTGGGGGCCCTGCCTCGGGGCTCGGGACACAGAGTCAGCGATTAGTGCTTTCACTGACTTTAGATGCCATGAGTTAAAGCTTATCAGTTTCATATAATCAACTTAGAGCATTCGGAACTCAAAGGAAGGGAATTTAAATTTGATTTTATGATTTCTCAGCTCATTGTTTCTGTACTTTCAAAAAGTTTTTAGTTTGAGGACATCAGTCTTCTCCCGTTTCTACTACAGATGGTCCCTGACCCACGATGGTGCCCCTTAAACAATTTTTTTGACTTCCCAATGGTGCAGAAGCGATATGCATTCAGTAGAAACCATATTTCAAATTTTGACTTGTGATCTTTCCCTCGCCTGCTGATACGCAGTACGACGCTCTCTCGTGATGCCGGGTAGCTGCCTGGAGCCACAGCTCCCAGCAGGCCACACGACTCCCCATAATCAGTCGGTACTCTGCAGTGTACCATTGTGTTAGGTGACTGTCCAGCTGGAGGCCAGTGTAAGTGTCCTGAGCAGGTTTCAGGTCAGCTGGGCTAGGCCGTGATGTTCAATAGGTCTGGTACTGAATGCATTTTTGACGTATGATGTTTTCACCTTACGATGGCTTTATAGGGACAGAATCCCATCGTAAATCGAGGGGCCACTGTATTTCATCCTGTCCATCCCTCTACTTCTGTTTCTTGCTCTTCTGGCTTCTTCTGACCGGAACTTTGGCTGGATATATATATCTCACCGTTGTGGGTCTTCCTTTTCTTTCTGCTTTTTCAAATCATTCTCCCGTTTCTTCCGTCTCCCTTTCGTTCTTTGTTTCTCCTTTTCTGTCTCTCCTTTCATCGCTCCCTTCCTCCACCCCCGTTCCCTTCTTCAAACAGTGCAAAGATTAAGCCCAGTTAGAGCCAAGTAGACATGGATTTGAATTACAACCCTGCCACCTACTAGCTCAGTTGTGTACCACCTCCACCCCTCGGTTTCCACACCTGAAAAATGGGAACAATAAGGATACATGCCCGCTGGACTTGGCATGAGGATTTGATCTCAAACACCGGGCACTTAGTACTTGCTCAAGAAAGATCCATGTTATTAGTTAGAAGTAGCTTCATGGGGGAATCTGTGTACCCCCTCCATTTGTGGCTGCTTCTGCTGGACACGCTGACACTCACAGTTCATTTTGGATGAGGTGGACTGGGCTCAAGGCCACAGCCAAAAGACACGGCTGCTGGCCGACCCTTGGGGAAAGCCCCTCTTTGTTCCAGCCCAGGACACGACCCCTCCCTACAGCCCCTCAAAGGCAACTCCTGTTTGAAATTCACATATTGCCTGTTAGGGTCTTGTGAGTTATGCCTCTGGACCTTGCTGTGCTGCATGCTCCGTTTGATTTGGAGAAATCCCTGGGCAGGCTTCCATGTAGTGTCTGAGCTGGGTGCTGGGATGCCCTGCCCCCCACACTTCCCTCCCCACCCTGCGGTAAGGTGGCTCTTTGGATGGCTGCAGACAGGGCCTGGATTTTCTGGGCTGTGCGAGGCTGTTTGTGGGCTGGGGGAAGAGGGGATTGGGGGCTCATTTTCAAAATGAACGTCCAAGCCCAGACAATTAGAAGGCTAATGGACACGGGAAACGTCCTCCTTTCCCGACTCTTCCGAGTTCGTCTCTGCCTTAAAGGGGGCGACTGGGAAGGAAAGCTGTGGTCCGTGCTCATGGGAACAAGACAGCCGGCCCTGGGCTTTGTTCTCTGGTGGAGGAGGTGGGGTCTCTGATCGCTCTTCTGAATCTGTAGCTAAAAACCTTGACTTGATAAATGAGATGTGACCTTGAAGTAAATTTGCCTATTATCTAGAAGTCATGGAAGCAGATATTAAAAATGGACTTCATTTATTTTACGAGGAGTCAGAGCATGTCAAGCTTCTCATAATTAGTAATAAACTCATCTCTGCTGGATGACTTTTTACACTGTTTGTATTTTTTATTGATGTAGTCACGCTCAGGTAGCTGTCTCTGAAGGCAGGCCGTGAGGGGGTGCTTACAGTGCAGTTTTATTTTCCCTCCAGGAGACCCCGCGTTCCCTTTGTGCCCCAGCACCACCCTATGTCCACGGTGCTTCTGCTGCTCCTCCTTCACCACTCTCACACTTGGCTACCTCTGTGAGCCTGCAGAAATAAATCTTAGGTGCTGAACGTAGATAGGTTTTCCTTTCCTCCTTCAAGAGGAAGTGATGTGCAGCCTCCTTCCTGTGTCAGCAAGCCACCCTCACGTGCCACGTTTGGCGCACGGTCCAGGGAAGTACTGCTGTTTTCAGACCAAACGAGGCATCGGGGTCTTGTTAAGGGGGCTCCGTGCCACAAAACACATTGTTCAAGGGCAGGCAGGTCGCCCCGGCTTTGTGTCCTCACCCTGTGGCGACAGAGTGTGGCTCTGAGTGGCATTAACGGCCGAGAAAGGAATGGGAGAAAGGAATGGGAGAAGCCGGGCAGCCCGGAAGGCACTGAGCAAAGTGGGGACCTCCTTTCTAGAATGTTCTGGGAGGCTTGCCTTGCCCGCAGAGCCTGGGGTGGAACAGGCTTACCTGAGTGCAAGGGCAGTGCTCTCGGAGGCCTTGTTTTCTCCTGCTTCGTCGTATAGCCCTGAGCTCAGTGGTGGGGCCAGGTGACCCCTTCCCAGTGAGACCCTGAGGACATGAGGGGTCGGGAGATGGCCTGCCTCTCCTCGTCCCTGTGAGTGCACAGGGGCCGAAGGGCCGAAGAAGGGCACGCTGAGTGGGGGCCTCAGGGGGCCAGGGGCACAGAGGAGCTGGGTAGCTGCATGGCTCCATCCCTGGAACAGGGGAAACAGTGTCTGGCCTCACCAAATTGAAGAGACTGGAGAACCCACTTCTCTGTTGGCCCCCTCCGTTCTCCTCATGGGGACCCAGGCAGCCCCCCGCCAAGCCTCTGAGTCTCGGCACCACTCCTCCTTATGCAGGCAGTACAGCTCTCCGCACAGCCTTGCTCGAATTCCTCTTCCCCCGGCTCACCTTTGCAGTGAGTTTTAGCTCTTCTGTGACGAGAAACATTCGTGAGCACTGTCACTTGCAGAGATAAGACGGTCTGTACATGGGCCAGTGGGCTGTGCCCCAATGCAGTGGCCTCTTTAGAGCTGGTGTGTGCGTGGTGGGGGGACTCCAGCCTGTGTTTTTGGACTAGCAGCTCTGAAGGGGACAGAGTGTGATGAACAGAAAAGATGAAACACCTGCCTTCTTCTGAACAAGGCCTGGGGGTAGACGTTCAGAGCTAGTGGTTTAGTCTGTTAGAGCTGCTGTAGCAAAGTAGCACAGACTGGGTGGCTGCAACGACAGAGATTTACCCTCTCAGTTTGGGAGGCTGGGAGTCCACGAGAAGATGTTGGCAGGCTTGGTTTCTCGGGGGGCCGTGAGGAGAATCTGTTCCAGGCGTCTCCTCCAGCTTCTGGTAGTCTGGTGGCATCTTTGTCGTTCCCTGGCTGGTACAAGTGTCACCCGGTCTATGCTTCATCTTCACACGGCGGTGTCTCTGTGTGCACGTCTGTGGCCACGTTTTCCCATTCTATAAGGACGCCAGTCCTGTTGGATACGGGCCCACACTAGTGACCTCATTTAAACTTGACTACCCCTGTGAAGACCCAACCTCCAGATAAGGTCATGTTCCGAAATGCTGGGGGTGAACTCTTGAACATACGGACTCTTTCGTGGGGAACACAATTCAATCTACAACAGCGAGGGAGGGGCGCTGGATGCTGGGATTTGCCAAAGAGGCGGCTTCAGGAGGTGTTCCCACCAAGTGCGTGTCCACCAGGACCCCTGCGCTGAGGCGGTGTGCGTGGTGCTGAGGAGATGGGCTTGGTGACCACGTTCAAATGTCAGGTCTGCCATTTACCAGCGCGTGACCTGTCAGGTGACTTCCTCAGAGCTCAGTTTCCTGTCTGTAACTACCCAGCGTGGAGGCCTGAGCTGGGGGCCAGGGAGATAACAGACAGAAGCCTCCATGCACTCACGCTGCCCGGAGTGCTGCCCGTGCACGCTGCTCACGGGTTTTGTGCATTTGCCCCTCAAGAACGTTCGATCCTTGAGGCTGTTTCTCTCCGTTCTGTGCCCCATTAGCCTTGTCTGCCCTCCCCCACCCACCGCCTGGCAATGTGGCAGGAGGTGTAACCCAAAGCAGGTGCCAGGGTTTGTGGCAATGGAAGAACATGTGAGTGAAAGCAAGGGGCGTCCCCCTCCTGTCACGCCTGCCACCCTGTCCCCACTGGAGCCGTCTGCAGCCACTTGGCAGTCAGGGCACAGCACGGCTTGGTTGAGGGGAGTTTACTGCTGAACTTAATAGGGTCGTTTTCTGCAGCACATAAATCTGTCTATGCTCGGCTGAGGTTCCCGGGCGGCCGGTACCCAGCCATTGTTAATAGGACTTGCCCCTGGAAAACAGGGCTGAGGGCATCAGAGCGTCATTCTGGATATTCTTCCTTGGGAAGGGATACAGCTTGCGGGAAATTTAGTACTAGACACTGAGTGTGGTCTTCCGTCACTGCCCACTAGCCGGCAAGGGGTTGCCTTCAGCAGGAAATAGGAGAGACTGTTCGGGATTTGCAGTCCCTCATTGTCCTAAGCTGCCACCACTGGGCTGAACAGAAGAGGTGGGTCCCCTGGTTCTCTCTGAACGTACACTGATTCGTTTGTTCAGCAGACAGCTCCTGAGCTCCTAGCTTGGGCCAGCTCCGTCACCAGTCCTGGTCCCCAGCCGTATGGCACTTTGAGTCAAGCACAGAAACTTCAGGGGAGGGGGTGGTGGCTACCTCCCCAGGGGAGGCAAAGCTCCCGTGGGGAAGCGGCTTTCTGCCAGCGCATGATGGGTGAGTTGGAACTGGCGAGGCCGAGAGATGCAGAACCTGGGACCCCTAAGGAACCGTGCCGTCCTCCTTCAAGGACTTCTGTGATTCTCGTCCTTTATGGCCTAGAAGGAACTGGAATATACAGGTCTGATGTATCCAGTTGCCTAAGTGACTTTTCTACAGCTTGACTTTTTAAAAAGTCAAGGTGAATCTAATTTCATGCAATAAATATTAACCTGGAAGGTTGGGGGTGCATTAAACTTTTATACTTACAATCAATTTCTTATGCAAAAGAGGACTTGCTACTAGTTGAAACGTCAGGTGAGAATTCCTGTGGTGGGAATCACCCCACCTCATTCCTTGGGCAGCATCCATGTACATGAACCATCTTTGCTTCTCTGTCCCTTCTGGCTTTCTGCATCTCTGGCTTCATTCCCAGTGCCCTGGGGATGCCCTCTGCCTCAGCAACTCTTTGCAGAAGAGTCCCTGAGATTCACCCTCTAGGAGTTTAATATTCCTAAAACGCATAGGCCGTAATCCATTTGTCTTAGAAAATCTACCGTGAACTTCTCTGTATTTGGGCAGGGCCAGGTGGCCCATCTGCCCACAGTCACACCTGTTCCCAAATGACCCAGGGTCCTTACAAGGCCATAACACATGTCCACTGCTGCTTCACATTCCAGTCACATGATTTTGTAACTTACACTGATTCTATCTTACTAGCCTTTCTCCTATGCTTTGGTGGGCACGGGTAGACTGGGTGGGAGCCGGTGCTTGGGGCAAAGACGATTGGCAGAACGTGACGGGAGGAACATGACTGTTGCCACCCCACCCAGTGAGGGAGGAAGGCTCACTGTAAGAGGAGGGTTGTCAGGGGAATTTTTAATGCAGACATACGCCAAGTTGGAAACATGTGAGATGTGGATAGTATATACAGAGCTCTTGTCTGACCCAAGTACTAAATCAGCGCGGCTGTGGCCCTCGCTCATTGTAGTACTCATGGACTTGGGCTGGGCTGTTTTTCTTACATCCATTTCACTTGGTGATTAATATTTTTTTAATGTTCAACTGTAGTAAATTCTTAATAAATTATTTTGTAACACATTGAAATCACTTTGTAAGCTTTTTGTTAACACCTTTAAGAGGCCTCTAGCTATAAAATACTACTTTATCATCTTCCTGATGCTGGACATTTGATGTAATGCTCACGTCTCAGAGATTGTTAATAAATAATGAATGGAGGAATGATCTTGGGGGGTGACCTTTTGTAGAACATCATCCATCAGCCGAACTTCACTTAATCCTTTCTTTTACTCTGTCTTCTTGCTTTCAGGGTGTGGCAGTTTGCAGGTCAGGGGTTTGTTTCCTGCCCGTGAGTGATATTTCCACAGGATGAGTGGCATTGGGGCCCTCGGGAAGACTGAGAACCTGCGGTGGCAGGTCTTTGGGGCCCACCCAGTGTGGGAGGGAGGAGGTCTCTTGTCCGTCTCCTCAAGGCAGCGTGAGGCCCCGCTGAGCCCCGTGGGGGCCCACAGTGTGTAGACTAGGGCAGCCCCGTTGCCAGCCAGCCAGGTGTGGGTGTCTCTCCAATGAGCTTTCATGGGCGGGCCCTCTCCTACAGGTTTTATGATTTGCTAGGCCTCCCTCGAGGGCACCGCAAGTCAGAGCCTCGCAGAGACGGGGACACCTGGGGACATCACCCAGGGGAGAGTCACAGACCCGTAAAGTCACTGAAATTTAAAGGCATCGAAAGCCAAAGCATTTATTGAGTGCAGCCCCATCAATGTGCACACAGTATCTGGGGTTCGGGTAAGCTACGGGCCTTTCCCAAGGTCACACATGGGGTCTCGCGGATTTTCCACTTGAATCTGAACTCTGGCCCCCGTATCCGGCGTGTTCTGTGATGGGATGGCTCGAGATCCACTTCATTCATTCATAAGCAAGTGTCACCGAGGGCTGACCACAAGGCAGGCACTATGAGGCATCCTGGAGACACTGCAGAGAGCAGGACAGACATGGGGTGCCTGCCCTCCTGCAAGGTGCCTGCTCAGTCCAGAGGGCACGGAGATCGCATGGTGCTGACCTGTGTGCTAAGGGAGCGGAGAAGGCTGCGTCCACAGCAGGGTCAGGGGGGAGCGAGCGAAGGCCTCGCAGAGGACGGGGTGTGGGAGGTGAGACAAAAAGACCAGTAGAGTGTTCTCGGCAGAGGTGTTCCTGCAGCGTCGTCTGCTGTGAGCTGCAGAGATGAGGTGCCTGTGGGGTGCCCGGCAGGCCCAGTGGGAACACTGCGCACGCGCTTATGGCGTCTGTCAGATCCCTGCCACAAAGCAGAGGCTCGTCCATCTGTATCTATGGAATGAATGAATGAGAAACCGTGACTTCTCCAGTTGGTCAGGTCAGGGCTGGTGGCTTCTATAGTGGGTGACGTCCAGGTTGGGTATGGCTGGTGGTGAAGGGTTCCAGGTCCCCCCAGAGGGTCCAAGCTGAGGGAGCAGCTGTGATGTCCAGCCAGCCCCACGGGGGGCTTCGAGGCCAGGCCCTCGGACCCCGGGCACTGACAGCAGCAGCCCCCGGTCGAGGTCCGTGGTGGACGCTGCCTTCTGGCCCCTATGAGGAGACCCACGTGGCATCAGGCACTTGGCTGCCCTCCCCCTCCCTGGCGGGCTTAATGACCTGAACGGCAACGCCAATTCAGGCATCTCAAAACCCCCCTAAAAATGATCTCTAGAATTTTATTTCCTCGAATCCTGAATAGATCACATTTTATTGTTGAATACTGGAATCTCATTACTTTAGGAAGTGCTATTACTAGGCCATTACTTGAAAGGAATTCCTCTCTCCTGTTCTGATTAAAACCTCATGTTCATGTTGAAAAAATAATTCCAGACCTTCCTAATATTTTTTATGCTTCTAACAGTCTTAACATGCAGTGAAGCTCCCATCCCCGGGCCTCGTGCCCAGGTAGGGCCTTGCCTGGATGGGCTGCAGGAGAGGGCGGTCCTGCCCGGGCTGGGACACCAGGTCCCCTTCCGGTCCCCTGCTTGGTGGGGATCGTCCCTCTCTCCCCCTCTGGTTTGGTTGCTCTGTTAAGACTCTGATCGTATCTAAGATTAGACATAAGATTGTCATGCAGTTCTGGTCCAAAGGTACCACCTCCCCTTTGTTGTTGGAGCCAGCTCTAGGGTGGTTTGCCAGCAAGATGATTCTGGGGAATCTGGTCGTGTGTTCCAGGCCTTTCTGCAGACTGGCAGAACCCAGAGGAGCTGGCTCAGCCTCCACTAGGGAGGTCAGACCCCGGTGCAGGGCCGCGGTGGGTAGAAAGTGCGGCTTGCGGGCAAATGTTTCTCCTCCTCAGAGGCTGCTCCCACCAGCACAAAGCCAGGTGGCTTCCTGGATCTGAGGTTCAGACCAGAGCACACATGCTTTGCTCACTGCGTCCTTTCAACTGTGGCCTCTACTTGTTCACTGTAAGCCTTGAAGCTCTCCGGAAACAAAGAGCACCCAGAGAGCACAAGGATTCGGGGGGATTCTCCGCAGAGCGGATGTTTTCAGGCCATCTCAGTCCCTCAGGCCAGGCACAACCTGCTCGGCACATGCAACACACCTGCCTGCCTGCCTTCATTGCCGCAGTCTGACCTTGCCGAGCTCCACGGGCCTAGAACCGTGAGGTTTGTGTCCACGTGGGTACAAGTCCTAGCGATGCAGCCTGGGGCAGGGACCCCTGGGCAGGTCCACCTGCTGGGGAGCCTGGGGGGGAAGCCGCCCCCTCCCGAGGGGCAGCTCTGCGAGGCAGGCCTTGGAGAAAGCGCCGCTGGCTCTGGGCCCCACTCAGACACGGGTTGGGTGCGCATGTGGCTAGAATTCTTTTCTGGACTCTGAGCAAATGGGATTATTTACAACCACCAGGGCTAAGGTTTCTCTGCTCCGCCAGCGACTTGGGGCAGGTGAGGTAGGTACGCTCTCATTCTGCCAGGAGCTCGTGCTGACGCTCAGCTCTTCCCTCCCCACCAGTGTCCTCAGTGGCGCGGCCGTGGATAGTGTCACTTCCCACTCAAGTTGACATCTGAGCATGTGCGTCTCCATGGAGGCTGCGGGGCCGCGGGCTGCACACGCCCCAGCGCCAGCCTCTTGCGTCCACACGAGGCTGCATTTGCCCAAAGAGCTCTCTCTGCGGCTTCCCTCCCTGAAACCGTCAAGGGGCAGGACCCCATTTCTGGTCTGGCCCATCTGTCGGGGTCACTAGTTCCGGAAGCTAATTCTGGATGGAACCTCACAGTTGTCTCACTTCTGCCAATCTGACCTTTCACCTCATCTCTGGGTCCCTTCCCTTCTCACCCCACGCCGCCTGCTTCCTTCATCTCTGTGCTATTCTTTCCTTTAAAAAAATCCTGCTGACAGGAGCTTTCTTACTTGTCATTTTGGAGATCATCAACAAATTCTATGGAGAGGTGACCTCCATTATGAGAAAGAAACGGGGAGTTGGACAAGACCCAAGCTCAGGAGTGGGAACTCTTTTGACTGGCAAGGTGACATTGTCTGTTACATCAGCATTCATGGCCAGCCCTGTTCTCCTCAGAGAGTAATTATTTCTTTCAGAGCGAAAGGTCCAATTTGCTGTAAAGAACAGAGCCCCAGGTAAAACGGAAGAGCGAGCTATAAGCTCGCTTGACATAAAGGGGACCCGACTGCCCCCATCCCCGGCTCCGCTTCAGACTCTACACCACAATGACCGTTCCGCCAGATTTGTCATGCTTGTTTGTACTTCCGTCCTGTCGTAACACATCAGGGGGGCTGCACAGCCCTTTGGGGAGGCCCTGCTGGTGATGGAGCCGAGCATCACACAGATGACACAGGCTCCCGTGTCTCTACCTGGCCTGGCTCCGGGCAGAGGCAGGGATGGTCCCTTTGGAGAAACGCTGGGAGACCGGATGCACTCTACACTCTTCTGCTTTTCCCCCAGCTCTTGGGCCCTTACAGAACGATTGGGGGGGCCACGTCTAGGACCTTGGACTCTAACAATGGGATAGACCCGTCCAGTGAACATGAGTGCATTGGCTCTTTGGGTCCAGACAGCCCGCCCATGAAGCAGCTCTATTTGCCCGTTTGATGGGCGACCAAAGTGAGGCTACAGGTGGTGAAGCCTTCCCAGGCCCCGCCCCACCAGCACAGGGGCCCCGCTGTGTGCTGTCACGCCGTCTGCCCCTAGGGTAGCACTTGTCACATGTACTGTCTGCCTCGGTGCCTGACACCGTACCTAACCCACGGCAGGCGTTCCACGTGCTGTTGTTAAATGGTTGGATGAAAGTGAAGTGAATTCCTGACCAGTGCTGCCCAATTGGTCATGCACAGAACATGGATTTGAGCCCCAGGCTGTCTGCCTGCAAAGCCCATGCCGTAATCACTACGTTTTCTTGACTTCCCATCGAACCACAACCATCACACCATACCTTTGTCTCCTCCCCCCCTGCCTCTGCTTTTTGGGGTTCAATCAAAGCTGACAAGTTGTCCAAGACTAGAGGGGAAAGAATGTGGAGCCATGGTGCCCAAAGGGCTAGGCCAGGTCCTGCATTGGGTGAGTTGCTTCCTGTCCCTCCTCCACCCCATCACAGGGACTTGGGGCAGGTACGGTGATGTCCTCGTGAGAAGTATCTGGGGGTACTGGAACAGAGGGGGGACTCCCATTTGTCAGCAGGTCTTGGTCGGAAGCCAGGGTGACATCGGGTGTGGCTGACCCAGGTCCTATCATAGGTTCCTGGCTGGCGAGTGGCAGGACAGAGTTGAGACTTGAACTTGGATCTCCTGATGAGTGCTCTTTCTACCACACCCCAAATCCCACATGTGACAGGGGACCGGGCATCCCCAAGATCACTCTAACTTCTGACACCAAGTGCAAGTTCCCTACATCATAGCCCCTCTCTCTTCAGGGCTCAGAGCAGAAATAGCCCCCACCTACGCAGCCCTCCACCAGGAGCAATAGCTTCTCGAAAATCCACCCAGCCTTCCGTGGGGGCAGCAGGGGCTGGTCTACACACGATGGCCTGTGTTTCTCACCTCTGGTTGGGGCAACAGCTTGATTTGATTTGATGTATATGAAGGAAATAAAACTCAGAAGCCAATTGACTTAAACATGAAACAAATGCGACGTGGTTATTATGGTGTATGCTAAATTTTAATGGCATTTAGAAAGCATTTTGTGGGGTAGAAAATGGAAGCAAACCCATCAAACTTCAACTATGCTCTATGTTTTATAGCGCAGAACATTTTTCTGCTACAACCCAAAGACTTTAAAATGTAATAAGGTACATTTGAACCCAAGGGTTTTAAAATAGATGTAAGACACACGACATCCAGAAATGGAGTAAAATAATCCATTACGGCCCAGGTCGGATTTGAAGGAAGACACACATTACTGGAAACGCTTTTAACATCTCGTGTTCCGCAGATGCTGTATTGTGCAGGGATTAACATAACGCCAAGTGGGAAAGAAAAGCGTGGTGGGGGCGGGGCTCTCACTCAACGTCGTTGGGTTTCTAAGTATTTATTAATGTGTTTACTCATATGTGTTTCCAATCACACGCCACATAAATTAACATATCAATTGAAAACTGACGCCTACTTTCCATGCTTACATTTCATCAAAAATGTGTCCTGACTGTCACGTGTGTCTTTGGCACCCGAGTCGTCCCACCACCCAATGTGCTCTTCTTAGCTTTGCGTCCGGGGCTCCAGCCCCTTGTGACACTCTCTGCTTTTCACTGCCCTGTCCCAAAATGTCTCTTGGTCGTCCCATCCCATCTGTTCCATTCTGTCTGTGGCCGAAAAGGGCCTGGATTCCCTAGAGACACGCCCCGGCTGGGGCCTGCACGGGTCTGCTCACACCTTCAAATTCATCTGAAACATGAGTCTCCCTCCATGATCTTCGAATCTGAGGGCTGAAGAAATCCTAGAGAACCTCTACTTCAGCGCTTCTCCACCCGGAGCGATTAAAAATGTTACGAGTTTTTGTATGTGTGTGATGATTCCCATTGGAGTGTTTATGGTATTTTATTTATTTTACCTGAGTTAATTGTTTTCCAAAAGACAACAAATATCCAGAGGTCTCCATGCTGGCCCAACATGTGTTAATGTCGCACCTCCTTCCTGGGCCTGCTGCAGGCTCGTTACTGAGGAGCTGCAGACGTAACAGGCACATGATGTGTGTCTCGTTTCTGACTTAGCGTTCACCATGAACACGCCTCTGTGTTTGTCCGTCAGTGTTAATAAGTGGAGCAGCCTATGGTTATTGAGGGTTCACAGGTGCCAGGGCTCCTGTTAGCGCTTTGCCGTCAGAGCTACTTGGGTGCCCACGGCCGCTCTGTGCAGCAGGCGTGTGCCCACCCCCCATCGCTCAGGGACATTAGCAGGGGCTGCAGTTCCCAGAGCCAGGCAGCAGCATGACCAGGACCTGACCCAGAACAACTGCCCAGAGTCTGCCCTCCTAACCACCGCCCTACAAGGCCTCTGGTTTCCTGCAGCTGCACCCTCAGCCTCATGTACCAGGCTGTGCTGAAATGGCCCTGGGCTAGTGTGGTGGTCCTGCAGTGCCTTGGCTGGCTCCAGAGCTCTGTAACCGTCCTGGTGTCCCAGGGGACACCCCGCAGGTCCTCGTGCTCTCCACCGCACACTTAGCCGACAGGAGGAAATAAAACAGGGACTCCCTAGTCCAGACTTTCTCAGACTCCACACTGTCAGTGTTTGGACAGGATCATTCTTGGCTGTGGGGTGTCATGCTCGTTGAACGCTGCTCGGCAGTGTCCCTGGCCCCGCCCACTGGAGTACTTCTACCCGGTAGCAACTCCCCCAGCCCCCAAGCCGTGACACCCAAGAATGTCTCCAGACTTTGCCACATGTCCCAGGGGAGCAGAAACACCGAGGCTGAAGACCAAAGCTCTGCTGTAAGGAAGACATTTGTTCAAGTGCAGGAGTTGATTTTCTGTGGATTTCAGTTCTCCTCGCCCCCTGTAACCCTGAGTTGACTGCAGTGGAATGAAGTGGGGCCCAGGCATGGACCCCCCGACACGTGCAGGCATGTGGGAATGTTTCCTCCCCGCCATGCACCACTCTCCCTCCCTCAGCTGCACCCCTCTCTCCCTACGCCCCGTGCTGTGAGCAGGAGAGCATTGCATCCAGACTCATCAGAGCCCCAAGGGGCAGAAGGACCCAGGGAGGGCAGGAAACCCAAAACAAGGAGCTCCTTCTTTTAGACAACTTTGCTTTCTTGCCTTGTGGGAGAACTTATAAATTATTTGGAGAGCAGTATTAGTCTTTTTGCTTCTGAAAAGTGCTCTGCATCTTTCACAGAGCCTGGTTTTGAAACATAACTCACAGGGTTGTACAAATGCCCCATCAGCAGTGCGGTGGCTCATTTCATTGTCCTCAGCGCATGGAATCTTCATTATTTGCACTGTTGATAAAAGGCAGCATTTCCAGCAGATCTGCACTACTCCATTTAGCTGAGAACAATGATTTATTCCTCCCTCACCATTGGCCATCCTCTATTTCCTTGGGTAATAAAGAACGCTCCCGCGGATGGGATGAACAGGGACGTCTGGCCACTCTGAGCGTGGCGAAGTCGAGAGGAGCGGAAGGGTCATGACCGATGGTCCCTGCGGAGGTAGAGGCCCTAGAGCCCTCCTCCTAGCCCGCGCTGGCCATGCAAGCCCAGAGTTAGCACATGTCATTGACAGATTGCCCAGGAAGCAGCCAGGTCCTGATGGAAAACCACCCGTCTCAGCAGACAGCAAGCGTGTGCCCTGTCCAAACCGCTCCTTCCTTGCAGAAGGGGGGTTGTAATAGAGCCTTTATTTAATAGCACCACTCAGGGATGGGTGAAGTGTGGACGTGTGTGCACCTGCCTGTGCGTTGTTTTCTCCATATTAGAAAATTCACAGACTGCTGAGAGAGGGGAAATCAGAGTAATAGCCTCAAACTGGAAATGGAGGAACTCTCGCATTCCACACAAAAGGGAATTGTTGTAATCCTAGGGCAAACAGGGAAAGAGTTCATTGCTTCGCTGAGGGTGTGGGTGTGGAGAGAGAAGGAGGGGCCATGGACAATGATAAAAAAATTCCTGAATAGATGCTTCTCCCAGACACAGAAGCAATTTGCTTCTTCTCACCTCGAAGGCTCCAGGAGTCTTGGCATTTCCGATCACCGTGATGGCTCCTGAGGCTCTGCCTGTATCGGTGGAATGGCTCCTGGGTTAACCTTTAGAAGTAGCTGAATGTGTGGGCCCCGAGTGGTGGGGAAGCATGTCCATTAGATGCCAGGACATCGGAGGGTTCTAGCAGCAGGAAGGTCACTGGGCCCACCCACTAGGCCACTATTCCTGCTAAACTCGCTGGTGAGTAGCCGCAGCCCAGCCGGCTGACTGCGGAGCGAATGCTGCTTCCTTTCCTCCCTGTATCCTCATGTTTTCGGCTGTGTGGTTTCAGGGAGGGGACTCCTTGGTAGTTCTGTGTGTTATTGGAAAGTACTGGAAGGTTCTGGAAGCAGAGAACTAATGGGTTTGTGGCCTGGGTCCTTTCTGTGAAAAAGGGTGTTTGGGGTACATTTAGAGAAGACACCAGTGCAAGCAGGACCATTGTCCTCAGCCTCGACCCAGGGGTCACTCGACCCGGACCTGGGCTGGCCCCACATCCCTTCCCCACCGCTGGCCACACCCTGCTGACTCTAACTGGGGCACTCAGGTCGCCTCACCAGGCGGAAGCAAAACCCCATTTCTAACAGTAACTGTTGCCATAGCAACCTGGCCTTCGGGGTCCCCTGGTTGCCACTGGGGGTCTGAGGTGTACACATATAATACGCTTGATGGCAGATAGAGTGTGAGTCTCGGGACCAGCACCCCGGTGGGGTAGGCGAGTTCGCCGAGGACTCAGCCACTGTGATCCATTTTCCCGCCCTGGGCTGGGCCTTTCTCCCAAGCAGGCCTGGCTCCTCACATTAGGGGACCAGCGTCCCTGTGGCAACCCATGCTGGAGGGCGGCAATAAATATTGGGGTCCCAGTTCCGGGCAAGAGATGTGAGACTCAGATTTGTTTGTGAATTTGAGAATCAGATATTTCCCCCTATAGTGGCCTTTCCATTGACTGATACAAACGGAAAATCTTTATGGAGTCAGCTCCCTATAAGCCACCCTTTGTCGGCAAAGATGGGGCCGAGGGGAGTGTCAGAAGAAGAGGTAGCGTGGAGAACAGACTGGAGTGGATTGAGGGTGGGGACCGCCTTCTTCTATTCCAAGTGGGCCCTTCCTGCAGGAAGCAGTCCTCTGGAGGGGCCTCCCAGCGCCTCACCCCCTGGCCTGCCTAGGACTAAGAGATGGGAGTCCTCAGCTTTTAAGATGCTAATGGGGAGGCCAAGTAAATATTTCAAGGTCACCCAGACTGAAGGTCACCCAGACTGACGCGGCCAAGGTCCTATAAATAAACAAGACACAGGGGCTCCCTTGGGTCTTGTTTATTTATAGCATCTTGGCCATTTCAGTCTAGAAGTGTTTCAAATTGCAGTTGTGTGAAGAGTACGAATATGGCTCTTTATATATTTATTTACTAGCTTGAGTATGCATTTATTTATTTTTGCTGCCGCCACCAACCCCGCTGGGTCTGGGCATGGCTGGGCCGCACGCGGCTCTGCTCTGGCCGGTCCCGTGTGCCTGTCGACACTGACAGCTGCTTGCCTGCTTGGGGAGCATCTAAGGGGAAACCCTGCGTTACATTCAGCCCCCTCCCGTGAGAAAGAAGCTAGCTAGCTCCGGGGGTCCGGAGACGAGTGTGCTGTCACCATGTGTGAGCATGCGCCCTGCCCTGTGTGCTGTGGTCTTGGAGACCCTAGCCCAGTATGGACCTCGCCCACAAAGACAGGGCACAGGTAGCACCCGACAGGGAGGAGGCAGCATGACGAGGTGCCATGAGCTCCTGGGGGCAGAGGGGTTAATGAGGACTGATGTCTGTTTCCCTTGCTGCTTCTTCCTTGATCATCCTGCCCTCCTAGGAGGTGGGAATGAGCAGACCCACTTATTCTACAGGCTGGAAATAGAAATATTGTAGCTCCAGGTCATGAAACTGGGGGATGGCAGAGCTGGGATCTGACCACAGGCCTGTGTGGTGTACACGCCTTCTGCTGGGTGAACTCTGGCGCTGTTCTGGCCTGGACATGGAAGCCAGTGGCCCGCCTGGCCAGTACTGTTACCATGTGCCACCATCACCTGCCCACAGGAACAAAACCACCTTTCGGGTGGGTGCTGCTCCCCGGGGCTGCCCTTATCCTGAGCCCATGTCCAAAGGCTCTTGTGAACGAGATCACAGATTGGATCACAGATTTGGGTCATTTGGAGGTGCTGGGCCTGCTGCATGTCCATTCTGAAGAGAGCCTCCCTCAGTGCCAGCACATGGAGGGCCCGTGGCCGGGCTCAGTGCCAGCACATGGAGGGCCCGTGGCCGGGCTCAGTGCCAGCACATGGAGGGCCCGTGGCCGGGCTCAGTGCCAGCACATGGAGGGCCCGTGGCCGGGCTCAGTGCCAGCACATGGAGGGCCCGTGGCCGGGCTCAGTGCCAGCACATGGAGGGCCCGTGGCCGGGCTCAGTGCCAGCACATGGAGGGCCCGTGGCCGGGCTCAGTGCCAGCACATGGAGGGCCCGTGGCCGGGCTCAGTGCCAGCACATGGAGGGCCCGTGGCCGGGCTCAGTGCCAGCACATGGAGGGCCCGTGGCCGGGCTCACGAAGGAGTAGGAACCATGCTGGCGCACTTCCCTCTCCCACCTCCACGCCCGTCCCAGGAGAGCTTGGAAAATCTCCAAGAGTTCATTCATTCGGCAATTTTTGCTAAGGACTGAGAAAGTGCAAGGCATTGGGAATACAGCCACGAATACAATTCTCATGATGGGGAGACAGACAAGTAATAAGTATGTTGGGCAGTGGAAACCCAGTTACAGAGGGACTTCAGCCATGGCTTGATCAAGATCCTAGTCCTATTCTCTGTGACTCAAGTGCTTCCGTCTTCCTTGGGTTTTCCTCTTTCTCGGCTAATTTCCCTCATGTTAGTAAAGTGGCTCAACAGCCATTCCAGACCTCACAGACACACACTCCACTGTCCAAAAGAAAAAAGAACCTCTCTTTTCCCAACCACCGAGCCCGAAGTCCTAAGCTTCACTCTGATTGGATCAGTTTAGGTCATGTGACCACCTGAAACCAGTCACTATGGCTGGGACAATGCAATTTGTTTAGACTAAGTAAGGGTTGACCATGGCCCACAGACCAAATCCAGCCTGCCTGTTTTTGTGAATAGTTTTATTAAAACACAGCCACCCATTTTGTTACACATTGTATAGGACTGTAGAATCGAGAAGGTAAACAGAGACTATTGCCTACAAAGCCAAAATTGTGTCCTCTCTGACCTTTTACAGAAAAAGTTTGCTAACCCCTGGCTTAAACACACCTGAGTCAATCCCGGAAGATGACGTTAGAGGAAATCGCCCCGGCTTTTATGAGTGTTACATGATGGGTGCCGTCCACTGCAGCACCTCCAATTTTTTTTTTCATTCAGCAAATGAAGCTGGATTGACTTACGTGGAACTAACCCCCTTTGTTCTGCCAACAAGAGCCTGATGGAGAGAGAGAACAAAGCCACATTAAATAGTTAGAATAGCCAAAAGATGGAAGCAACCCAGATGTCCCTCAACGGAAGAATGGGTAAACAAATGTGGTCTGTCTGTGCAATGGAATGTCACTCAGTCTCAAAAGGGAGTGAGGTACTGACACGTGCTCAGGGGATGAGCTCGGAAAACGTGATGCTGAGTGGAAAAGGCCAGACACAAAATGGCACATGTTTATATGATTCCATGTCTGTGAAGTATCCAGAAGAGGCAAATCCACGGAGACAGCACACAGATTGGTGGTGCCAGGGGCTGGGGAGGGGCATAGGGAACAACCACTTAACAAGCAGATTAGGGGTTTCCTTTTGGGGTGATGGAAATGTTTTGGAACTAGATAATGGTGACAGTTTCACCACATTGCCAACGTGCTTCCTGCCCCTGGACTGTATACTTCAAAATGGCGAATTTTATGCCATGTGAATTTGATCTCAATTTAAACAAGCCAGAGACTGAGTTGGCACTAAATTGCGTGGGAAGGCTGGTGGGCTCCGTAGTCATTCAGAGGAGCCCCAGGGCCGGGGCCTGGCTCCCTGGCAGAATGTTATTCCCGCTTTTCCTGAGCTCACATCTCATCCAGGCTCCTCGCCAGCTCCCCTGGTGCCCGGGCAGCGCCTGGTCCCCGACCCACACAAGTGCAGTGATGGCGGTTTGCCTGCCTCGGGTAGCAGTGCAGGCGCCCTTCTCACCTGGCTCTCCAGCACCCTGGTGGTGACATGCCACGGTGCGTGACAGGGCCTATAAACTTGCCTGCTATTTTGGCATTTATGTTTGCCACCTTTGTAAAAATATTATTTCCCATTGCTCCCCTGTTTTTATAATGTCAATATACTAAGATCTACCTCTCGGTATTACATTTTATACACAATGCCGCTTTCTTTATGCCCTAGAGCACATGTGTTTTTCTAACTTGGCTTTCAAAAATAGTTGGTTTTCAAAGAGATGTCGCAGGAGACTTGCTGTTGGCAGTAAAATAAGTCTCTTTTTGTGTGTGTGTATGTGGTCTGGAGCGAAATGTGTGATGGAACTCTTAATTGAAATTCACCTTTAACATTCAAGTTACTTTTTATTACAATTTGAAATCCATTGTGAGAGATCCTTATCTGCAGAGATTCATTTCCTTCGAGAAGTTTCTTCTTTGGTGATATAATTTAAATTCAGGGAGCCAGGAACAAACATGAGCGTCTCATCTTTCAAACTGGTGGCAGAAAAGGCTGCTGGTGTCGGTGCCCAGGAAACAGTAGAGCAGAGCACTTTCTCTGCCTGTGGGTTTTCTTCCTGTTGTGTCCTCGTCAGGCCGTTCTGTAACGCTTCCGAGCCTCTCAACCAGCAGAATTCCCTAGAAGACAAGGGCACTGGCTGTCTCAACTATCAGGCAGGTGTTCAAGGGGCTTGAACTTCTTACTCTCTCTGTTTCTGACTCTCCATTTTGATCTTTCTGTCCTCCGGATTGCCTCTCCTCGCCTCCGCCTCCTAAGGAAATGCTTCCATGTGTTTTCATTTTTCAAACCGTGTACCATCGGGGAGCCAGAAAAGCCTAGCTGCCTCTGTCTGCCTCAGTGTTCCCTGGCAGAGACTTGCTGAGGCTGCGGCCAGGCTGAAAAAATAACCCACCAAAGTGAGCAGAGTGGGAAGGACCATTTTCAATCAGCAGTCGCCACTTTGGGAAATAAAATGACAATTTAATTAATTGTCCAATGCCAGCGCTGAGGACAGGATCTGCAGGAGCTTCTCTAGAATTTGAGGAAATTATTACAGATTGTGCATTCAACTCGTAGGATGAATACCAAAATCCAGACATCATATGTTTTGACATGTCTATTATTTATATGCAAATCCGGTTCTTGCAAAAGGATTTCCTGAGAGACCACGGGGCTCGTTTTCCTGCAAGCTCAGAAGGTGACTGTCCACATCTGCCTGCCATGTCCCTCTCCTTGAGCGTCCTTAAAAAGTTGCCCAGTTGGATCAGATTTTACCACTGCTGGCCACCTTTCCACTGGGGCTGCTGAGCTGAAAAAACCCTCCCTCTTTATAAGTTTCATCATGCCTAAGTAAGACTCTGGCATAAATACATAATTGGTACAAATAGTTTGAAGACTCTTTCTGGAGAAGAACTAACAGTCCTCCCTTCTGATACCAGGCAGGGGTGGGCACTCTGGGATTGCCTGCCCACACGGTTGATTGTGTCTTTCTGGATGCCAGGCAAAGCTGTCAGGGTGACACATATCTGCCAATTACAGCAGCAGAAGCCACAGGACAAGGAGAATAGTGGCTCATTAGCATTTATTGAGCATCTTCTTTGGGCCAGACACTGTGCTAAGGGCTTTGTCGTAATGTCCTAAGGTCTTGGAAGGGTGACAAAGATAAGCTGTTCGCTCAAGGAAGTGGTTCCGAATATGTGCTCTGGAGTCAGACCGACCGTATCAGTTAGGGTAAGTTCAGCTGCAAGTAACTGGAACCCCAAAACAGCAGTGGCTTAGATAGGGTAGTTTGACTTGCCTGCATTGGAAGAGGTTGGCTACGGGATACAGAGCCAGCGCGGCAGCTGGTGGCTGATCAGAGCCCAGCTCCCCAAATGTGGCATCACTGTCCTCGCTACATGGCTTCCACCTCATGGTACACAATGGCTGCTTGAGCTCAAGCCACAGTGCCTGCGTTCTAGCAGGAAGACAGGGGAGAAGAGCATTTCTGCTTGCATGTCATTGGCCACAACTCAGTGACAGCCACATGTAACTGCAGAAGAGGCTGGGAAAGAGAGTCTTCATTCTGGATGGCCATACGATATGCCCAGCTAAATTTGGGGGTTCTAGTACCTGAAGAGGAAGAAAATGGGTAACAGGCTGCACATAGCTATCTCTGCCAGAGATAGTTATGTGGGCCGAGACAGGCGCCGTTGCCAAACATGAGCAGTGGGAAAACCATCCTTTATCCTCAGGCTGCCTGACACCCACTGAACATCCGTCCACGCGCTCAGTTGCCCATTGGTTCATTACTCGTTCTCACTCATTCAGCACAGTGGACACCAGCTATCTGGGGCATGGACTCTGGGACAGAGTCAGACGGGTCCAAATCTGGTTCTGTCTCTTACTAACCCAGTAACTCATCTTGGACAAGTCGGGCTAAGCTCTATGTGCCTCAGTCTTCTCATTTGTAAAATGGGGGTGACAGAACGTACCCCCATTTGCGTTGTTGAGACATGTAAGTGAGTTTCTACTAGAAAGCACTTAGAGGAACGACAATTGCACAGGGTGGGCCCTATGTGCACATCAGCACTGGCTCAGGATGGCGAGGACATTGATGAGGAGGATGGTGATGGTGATGAATGTGACACTGAGATAAAGGGTGGCGATGGTGACGGTGACACAGAGGTAGAGGGAGGTGACATGGTGGCGATGTTGCTGATGGTGATGACATGGTGATGAGGATGAAAGGAGGAGCTGACGATGACGGGAGGGCATTACTGAGTCCCCACTATGTGCAAACCACTTCCCTCGGTGCTGAGTGTGCTGGGAGCAGCAGAGAGAATCTTTGTCTCCATTTTCCCAGAATAGCAGGGAGCAGACACGTCCAAAGGCGACCACAGGGCAGTGAGTGCAGTGGAGCAGCGTGGGGGTCTAGGCTGCAGAGACACGCGTGGAAATCTCTCCCGACCACAGGGCTGGACTGCTCTGCTCCCCCTCCCCACAGAGGCCACTGTGGGAAGGGAGAGGAGTCATGGGGAAGCCACGGCTCCCCTTTCTGGAAATCTCCATGGGGAAGCTTCCATGCAGGGAAGGTGGGCACCTAGAACAGTAGCTTGGAAGGTGGCCCTGGCTCTGTTCAACCATCTAAAAGTACTGCCTGCAACACAACTTGCACTCACTGGAGTTTGACAGTGGCCAGGGCCCTCCAGGGCTGGGAACCTCCCCTGGTGCTCACCTGGGGCCCAGGTGCGGTTCTCTTCCTGTGCTGCTGTGCAGGCCCCGCCCACCCTGTGTGCCCTGATCCATACAGGTGAATTGTGGGCCCTGCAGAGCCTGCCCTGAATCCACTGCTCATTTATTGGCTCAGATGTCTGACGTTTCCCTTTATTCAAAGTTTAAAGGAGTTTGTGCCCATCTAAGCAGCAAGGACACACGTTAGATAAGTCCGTAAATCTTTGCCATTTTGTCATTCTTAATTTTTTGTTAATTTAATCGGGATAGAGACAGTCGGGTCTCGGTGTGCTAAATCCCAGACCGCAGAACTCTGAATCATTTACCATGTGGCCTGCTATGCCGCGTGGTTGTTATCTGGAGGGGCAGGGCTGCAGCTCTGGCAGGGCCGGGAGTCGGCCTGTGGTCCATTTCCCAGCACCACGCCCACCCTTACACACTACACACGTCCGCCTCCTTCCCCAGACCTCAGCTCCCTTAGAGCAGCTTCTCCTGCCCCACGCGGGCAAGCAGGTCTAGCGCCGCCTACTGCCTTGTGGGGGTGCCCCCTTCTCAAAGCCATTCTGACAACTTACAGAGATCCCAGGCCAAGCAGCCTTTGTGTGGGAAGGGGAGCTTGCTCCCCAGTGGGGGTCTTACCCTCCAGGTCGCCCACCTGCTACTCCTCCCTTGGGGGTTGCTGACTCCATTTCCCACTTGGCCTGACAGGACCCCCCGCCCCCCGGGCGCTGAGTGTGAGTCAGGCTGGCCAGAGGTGGGTCCACACTGTCAGCACTGGGCAGCCCCACGGACATCTGTTAGCCCGGCGCCTTCATTTATGCGGGATGCTTGGTCTCAGGAGAAGTGGCTGCTGCTGGGTGTCACCCACAGGCAAGCATGGCTGCCCTGGGGGTAGAGCCAGTGAAGGGCCGCTGACAAGCCCCCGGCCTCCTCCGCGCGCTCGTCTGAGTCCTGAATGTGTCCACTTGCCTCCAGATGTTGCGTCCAGGGTGAGGCTAGAATGTCTTCCCACAAAATGAGTGGCTGGAAGTGGGAGGACTCCGGGCAGCATCTGATCAGCTCTCCAGCCACAGGGGGCTTCTGCCTCCCCCCACAGCCAGCATCCCTGCCCGGGTGGCTCAGCCAGGTTTGGTGGGGACCGACCCACGATTCCCAGCCATGAGCTTGGGCTGCAGGAGGCGGACGCTACCTGATGGGCATCGCGTGGGCCTCCCAGCTTCAGGAACGCCTCCCTGAACATGGGGCCTTGCCCTCCGTCCCCTCTTACTGTCCCCCTGTCCCTCTTGTCTGTCTGCTATTATTAAGATATTTGATTTTAGCTGGACAGCAGCAAGCAACATTTCCAGAACAAATAAGTCTGCGTAGACATTTGCATTAGGCGTTTTACGTCTCAACCCGCATACGTTTATTTCAGCCTTGCTGTTTGAATAGCATCTCTGTGGGGAGGTTTGGGACGTTTACCTCTCTTGCCCACATGCCAGTACTTTGAATGAGGGGAACCAGACATGCCGGGAAGGGCCCTCAGAGGCCACTCTGAGCTCCCCAGTGAGCCAGCAGGTGGGAGAAGCCACTGTGGACAGAGCGGCAAACGCCACGCCGCCCGGAGTCTCCTGGAGAAGTCCCTGCAGAGTGCTCAGCCCGGGCCGGCATCTGGACCTGCACTGAGCTGACGGCACACGCACCCCGCCTTTGGGCATGAAGCTCCCCAATTTGCAAAGCTACTTTGGGGTGCCCTCTCTACGCCCTTCCCCCCCCCAAGCTCAGCTTGGGCCCCACTGTGCCAGCGACCCCCATTGACATCCGCACCCCCACTCCCACCCCCCACTCCAGGTGTTTCTGTCTGATTGGAAACCTAGGGCTCAGCTGGCGGTTCTGTGTCATCTCGTGTGGTGCTGAGCTCCTTTCCACATGCATGAGGCTCATTCACTCCGAGGCTCTGGGCTGCACACTGGGCAGCTCACATTCACTGTGCCTCCCTCAGGACCACTCCCAAGGGCTCCTGGGAAGCATCCTCGCTCGCTCCTGAGGCTCCTCCACTCCCCATGGGAGGCAGAGGCAGACCCCCTGGGGAAATGTAGTTTTACAGCGACCAGTCGAGCAGACACTGATGCCTGTCCTGTGATGGGACGCCGTCCACGGGGAGATGGTCTGTTGTGAGAGAGGCTGCATTTTAAGCCGCCTTTCGATCTGGGACAAATGTGCACAAATCGTCCACGTGTGTGCCAAGGGCATGGTTTTGCGTCAAGGTCACACGCCCAACACACAGAGCTCATTTAACTGTCCTGTGGAGATTCCACTGATGTCCTTGGCCTCTGACCTTGGCCACCACCCAGCTGAGCTGCTCAGCACAGAGCGACATCCAGTGTCCAAATACCAGACTGTGGGCGCTGGCCTCTGGGGGGCTGTCACCCTGGTGATGAGGAGGGGGCCTCGAGCCCCAGGGCATGGTTTTCAGCCATGGCTGCACCCTCAGCTCTGCTCTGGAGTGTCTCATCCCTTGCGGATGTGTCCCTTTCCTGTCGCCTGGGGCTGAGGAGTCATTGAGTTAATGCATGAAAAATACTCCGCCCATTAACAGGGCGCCTTCCTCCCCCTCCAACACTGGCTACTGGAACCTCTCTGAATAGTCCCTACTACCAAGCCCAGTGGCTCTTCTGTCCTCCCCAGCATCTCCTTCCTGTGATGTTTGGTGGTGCTGCCCACTCTCGTTGCCATGGTTTCCAGGATGCTACTTCTTGGGTCCCACTTATGTTGCTCATCTTTTGTCTCCCAGGCTCCTTTGCTGGCTTCTGAAAGCGAAATACCCTAGAACCCTGCCTTGGCCTCCTTCCTTCCCAGCGTCTCTATATTCTGCCCCTGGGCGGGTCTCATTTTCCTGACTGGAATCCCCCACCCCAGACTTCTCTCACTCATCACTCGTCACTTTCTCCCTGCTGGCCATCCCCCGTGTGTGCTGTCACACTCTCTCGGAGCATGCTCAGACCTGACCCTCTCACCTCTAATTCCCCACCCCACCCCCAACAACACCGTGAAACAACTTCTCTCTCCCCACTTCCGGCAGCAGCCACACAGTTACCCCAAGCTGGAGACCACAATCTTAATGTCTTCTTGCCCTCCATGTCCCAAGTTCCATCTCTTATTAAAAACTCTCAATTCTCCTCTCTCCCATCTGTTCTTTGTTCCTGTCCAAGCCAGGCCATGAGGTCTCTGAGCTCCATGCCTGCAGCCACTCATGCCAGCAGGCAGGGTTCCAGCTCCCCTGGCCCCCAGCCCGGGGCTCCCCACTCTCCTGCTTCCTTAGGCCTCCCATGCTTCTCTGCTCATCTTAAAGCTCATCTTTCAGCGAATGCACATGGAAAGAAAGCTGCAAAATAGATTTTCAAATGTGCATGGTATAAAAATGAAAGCAGGAGATTGGACACAGATGGGTAGGAGGTTATGACGGAGAAGAATTTTGCTTAATCTTGGAATGAAAAACACTTTGGTCCTGGCCGAGTCCAGTCAGAAGGAATTTCCTAAGCGATCTGTCTTCCTGCCACATTGTCTTCAGCACAATTGATCTTTTCCTTTATTGCTTTTCTCCTCCCTTCCCCTGCTCGGCTGTTTTGCAGATAATGCACATAGAAATTCCTTTTTGTTGTTGGAGCCGCTTAGCGGGGAGGCCTTCAGAATCCACGCGGTCTCCTCTCCCAGGGCCGCCTCCTCCATCTGCAGGCGGGCGAGGCAGGTCTTTGTCTGTGACTTTGTCTACCGACCGAGAGCCTTGGGTGTCACTCCCAGTGCCACCCGCCTTGGGCAAATTCCATTCTAAGGATCGGTTTTTTTTCCCCTGGAAAATGGGGATGCAGTCTTTTTTCTCCTGGGGTCCTTGTGAGAATTAAGTGGAATGACACACGGGAAACGGTTAGCGTTAGTAGGTGTTGCTGTGTCTCAGGCTGCCCTCCACCTGGCCGGTTGCTGTTGTGCTACAGGGAGAGGGGGCAGAAGACAGCGCTCTCCTCGATGAGCCAGACAAAAGGAGGCGTTTGCCCCAGCAGCCTCTGACCCTGAGCCCTCAGGTGGGCCAGGCAGGCGCAGACACATGTACACATCCAACCTGTGTTCCTTGCGAATGTCGAGTATTCGTGCAATCAGAAGGGAACTGACTAAGACCCTCTCTCTTCCTGGAAGGAAGGACCAGGAGGGTTGTTGCAGGAAGCTGGAAGGAGAGGTGACCCGGCCTTGGAGCCCAGCTCTGGTGGGAAGCACTGTCCCAGGCTCTCTGATCAGTGTCCTGGCCTTGACTTCTGAGTTGACAGGGCTTAGTCAATGCCTGTCTGTCCCACTTACAGCCGGGGTGGGGTCTTCGGGGGAATTCTTGGCACCTACTGAGGCTGTATCTCCTGGGGACACGCTTCTGCACCCGTGACTGGGAGTCCAGAGGAGCCCTTTGTTGCTTCACGTTGGCAGCTCCCATTTCCCACCCAGGGAGGCCTGGACCTGGGCTGGCACAGACACGAGAAACGGGCTGGGACGGCTGAGGGCCTCCACCTACCGCCAGAGCCGAGGCTGTGCTCTGACTCCGCATGCCCTTGGCACGTGCTACGTCTCCCTGCGAGACGAGCTTGGCCAGGGCAGGCCCAGGATGGTCCATCCTAGCGCCAGGCACTGAGCCTCACCTCCCTGAGCAGCTGCTCCCGCAGGACAGGTGGCTCTAGGTCTGGGCTCCGCAGGGGCTGGTTTACATGTGAAAGGCACGCTCCTGGGTAAGTTACGTGCTCTTTCTGAGATCACCCAGCCCTGGGAGGGGGCAGTCCCCCCGGGACAGGTCTTCAGCAAGGCCCCAGACGCCAAGGCATCTAGAACACAGAAGTAAGCGACATGTTTAATGCAGACACACACTCGTAGTCTATCATGAGTTCCTGGCAGGAGCCCCACCCTGGGGTAAGCACTCGGCACCAAGGAAAGAATGACGGATGCCGGCAAATCCCCCGACTCTGTACAGAAAACATCGCAGCCCCCTCACATGTTCCTGGAAGGAACGAGCAAGCCTGTAGCCCAGCGCCATCACGCCCTGCCATTGGCAGCCTGGGCCTGGGGCTGGGGCAGGCATCTGGACACGGCCCCGTTGCCAGCCGGTGTGGCCATCACACTCAAGGTGGTCACTTCTGTGCTCGCTCGTGGGCAGGCCTCCCTCTGTTAGACGGGCTGGCTGGCGTGTCCCCCTGGCTCCCTGGTGCCGTTACGGCTACCAGGTCTCAGTACCTGCACACCTGATGTGACTTTATACACAGCACCCACGTACACCTTCGGCGGATCCTTTGCAACCTGTAAGGGTTTATTATCCCCTTTTGGAAATTAGGAACCCGCTGTGCAGAGGGACTCGCCTGCCCCAGGCCACATGGCCAGGAAGTGCTGGCGCCTCCGCTCTGGACGAGGTACAGGTCACACACAGTAAAGCACCCTCCCAAGTTCAGTGCTGAGAACTTCGGCAAACACATGTAGTCATGTGATCACCGCCACCATTTAAATCCAGAACATTTGGGTTGTCAGAGGTACAAACTTCCACATAAAGTAAATGAGTCATGAGATACACAGCACGGTGACTAGTTAATAGCATTGTTTTACATATTTGAAAGTTGCTAAGAGAATAGAATTTAAATGTCCTCATCACAAGAACAAGTATTTTTTTTGTAACTAAGCCTGTGACGGATATTAATTAGATTTAATATATATATATATATATATCTATATGCCATTTCCATCAGCCCACAGAACTCTCCCCACACCCCAACCTCTGGCAACCTCAGTCTGCTCTCAGTCCCTCTAGCTGTCCTTTTCCAGAATGTCATAGAAATGGAATCACACAGTATTCAGCCTTTGGAGCCTGGCTCCTTTCAATGACTGGGGTTCCTCCCCGTTGCCGCATGTATCAGCTGTTTGCCCCTTTGTACTGGTGAGAAGTTCCATCGTACGGTTGTGTCGTGTGGTCCGTTTGACAGCCCACCTGTTGGAGCACACGTGGGCTGTTTCCAGTTTGGGCCAACCCATGCAAAGGAGTATAAACATTCACATACAGGATTTTGTGTAAATGTAAGTTTGTATCTCTCTTGCGTATATTCCTAGGACTGAAATTGCTGGATCATATAATGAATTTGTCTAATTTTATAAGAAATGGCCAAACTGTCTTCCCAAGAGACTGTCCCATTTTAATGCATTCCCGTCCAGCATGGACGAGTGTTCTGGTTGCCCCACACCCTTGCCAACACTTGGTATTGTCGTTTTTTAAATTGATTCTAATAGGTATTTAGTAGTATTTCATTGCGATTTTAATTTGCATTTCCCCAATGACTAATGATATGGAGCATCTTTTCCTGTGCTTATATGCCATCTACGTATCCACTTGGGGAGGGGGTCTGTTCAAATTTTTAGTGCTTATTTTTTATTGGGTTGTTGTATTCTCATTATTTTTTTACTACTGAGTCTCGAGAGTTCTTTATGTATCCTAGAGACAAGTCCCTTATCTTACATGTGATTTGCAAATATTTTCTCTTAGTATGTGGCTTATCGTTTTATTCTCCTAACAGTATCCTTCAAAGGACAGATGTTTTTATTTTTGATGAAGTCAAATGTATCAATTTGTTCTCTTATGAATCATGCTTTTGATGTCATGTCTAAGCCGTCTTTGCCTAACTCAAGGTCGCAAAGATATTCTATGCTTTTTCTGGTTTTAGCTTTCACTTTATGACTGTGATCTATTTTGCATTAATATTTGTATACGGAATGAGGGATGGCTCAAAGTTCTTTTTTTTTTAACATATGGATATCCGATTTTTCCAGCACCATTTATTGAAATGACTACCCTTTCCCCATTGAATTGCCTGTGCACTTTTGTTGAAAATCAATCGATGCTATTTCTGGCGTCTGTTTTATTGATATCTTCCCCTTAGCCAGCTCCGTGCTGCCTCGATTACTGCAGCTTTACAGTAAAGCTTGAAATCAGGTATGTGCGTCTTCCAACTTCATTCTTCCTTTTCATAATTGTTTGGGCAATTCTTCCTTTGCCTTGCCATGTAAATTTTAAAATTAGTTTGTTGATTTCTACCAAAAACAAAAATAAACAAAAAAAACCCAAGTCCTCCTGGGATTTTGATTGGAGTTGGTTTCGATCTATACATCAGTTTGGAGAGAATGAATATCTAACCTTTCTGAGCCTTCCAATTCATCAACATAGAATATGTCTCCATTTTTCAGGCCGTCTTTGATTTCTTCCTCCAGTATTTTTGTAGTTTTCAGCATACAGACCTTACACATATTTGCTTAGATTTATTCCTTTTAGATATTACTTGTTGCTATCATAAATGATATTGTTTTTTCCCCCCATTTCCAATTGTGCATGGCTATTACATAGAAATGTGATTGATTTGTGGTTGTCATCTGTTGAGCTGAGTTCAGGTCTTTCTGGCTCCACAACCAGCACCCCCCTCACCTCCAGCCTGTCTCCTTGGCACAGGAGCAGGGTCTGGGAACTGGGTTACTGGGTTACCGTCCCAGCGCCTGACTCTGAGTCACCAGCGTCTGGCTGCAGTTTTCCTCCCTCTCACAAGGATTGAGCCACCTGCTCTCTGTCGCCCCAGGAGTGTTGAAGATGAGTGACTCAGGCAGCAAGGCCCTCAGCGCTCCGGCATGAATAGCTCCACACAGTGGTTGAGACCCCGTCGTTTTAGTTTGTCTCTAATCCATGTGCATCTTGGGGAAAGTGGAGGTGGGTGGATGGACAGGTGAGTCAGGAGACAGCTGCTCGTGCTCCACAGGGCTCTCCCACGGGCTCCACAGACACAGGGGGCTTCCTCTGTTTGTGCCACCCCTGACCCCAGAGCACCTTCTCCTCTCACCTTTCCCTCCTACCATCTGGGAGACCCCGGTGAGCCTTCCCTCCTGGCCCTGTGCTGTTACCTGCCAGTCTCCCTGAGGCCGCCATTGCTGGTACTCTGGCCTCACTGGGGTTGGTTATCTGTCCCATCCCCCAAACAATGGGCATAATAAGGAGAGCATCAGATTCCTTTCCGTGCCTATCAGCTGGCCCGGTCCCAGTGGGGGCTCAACACTTCTGACAGATGCCGCGTCTCTCTTGGGGTCTCCAGCTCCTTCCTCACCTTCTTCGAGATTTGGAGGTGGTTTGGGAGGAGCTTCTGTCAGGTTGGCGGTGAGCACCAGCAGGGAAGCTAGCTGGGACTTTGGCACGAAGAGGTGAGAAGCAGAACCTGGGGGCAGCTGGGGAGCCACACTCGATGTTACTGTAGAGGCTGGAGGAGAATGAAGTCCAGACAACAGCACAGCAGTCTCGGGGGTGGGCCCTCACTCAGACAGCACCCTGCCCAGACCCTGTCCATGGGAAGGTTCTCCAAACACTTTCCTCCGTGGGATGGAACAAGCGAACTGGCATCCATCCATTATTTCTTCATTCACAAAATAGCCCCCAGCGCAGGATAAGTGCTTAAAGAATATTTGTTGAACAAGTGAAAGAATGAATGAATGAATGACCTTCTGCTACGTGCCAGGCACTATGCTAAGTATTTGGGATACAAAGATGAATGGGAAAAGGCCTGCTGTGGGGGTGGGGAGGGCAGACACACACACACAAATAACAGTGTGGTGAGTCTAATGGCAGATCTCTCCAGGTGTTTGTAGGGAGGATAGGAGAGAGGAAAGTAGCCGGGAAGGCTTCATGGAGGAGGTGACACTAGGCCTTCAAGGATGAGTAGGAGCTGCCCAGGTGCTGGGGGGAGGGGAAGAAGCAGAGGAGCCAATACCAGACTGGGCATGGGAGCAGCATAGTGCTTTGGCCAAGCTGCAGCTGGACAGGTGAGCTCTGTCTGTGCTGAAACCCACCAGCCATATCACTGTGGGTCAGCACTGTAGCCTGGGACTCAGGAACCTGGCTGGTTGTCCATGGAAAGAAGTCACTGCGAGTTACCACATCCGGCCTCTGTGCTGCACACCTGCGATGGTTCTCGTGCTGTCCTCCCCACAAGCCCCCGGGGGAGGCAGTGGGGTTATTTCATTTTAGAAGCTGGGTAACTTCCCCAAGGGCCCTGGCTTATAAGTAGTGGAGCCAGGACGCCTGACCACTGTGGGACCCTGCCTGCCCAGAGGCATCTTGGGGGATGACCAGGGGCTGCTGTTTACTGATCGCCCATTGTGTGCAGCACTGGGCTGGGCAGCCGACATCTGCAGTCTCACTTAATGCTCACAAACCCACAGGTGGTGGTTCATCTGCTGCTTACAGAGGAGAACGCTGAAGCTCAGATGACCTACTTTCCTCAAGGTCACGCAGGTGGGGTTTGACCTCTGGGTTATGACCCCAAAACACGGTGGTACCTGGCCAGCCCCTTATGCTACCAGAGAGAAAGGTCTCAGAGAGCGGACGACTGTGCATGGTCACACGTGTCCTCACAAGTGACCTGTGCAATGGGCACGGGCTCTGCATTGTCATGGTGTTTGTGCCAGAGCTGCCCCTGGGCCTCATGGCAGCTCTCAGGGTGACTGAGTTTGCTGCTCTGGTTTGGGGATGAAAGCCCCACCCAGGACGTCCATGAGGCTCTTCCTTCCCCACTCACCATGGCCTGGTCATTCAGGCTCCCTCCTTAGCCCTGGGCCACTCAGACCCCTTCACCTGGACTTGGTGTCTTCCTGCCCTCACCAGGGACCTGACCATCCCAGACCTGACTCCAGGTGTTGTGAGGACCAGGGCTGCCTCCCATGGCCACTGGGCTCCCAGCCTCCCGGAAGTGCTAGCGCTCCCACAGCGGCTCCCACTGCAGCTCTGTTGGGCTTTCCCAAAGTGCCTGATAAGGACGGAGCTCGGTCCCTTCTGGGCCCAGCCAGGCAGTGAATCACACCCCATACCTTCCCTGGCTGTCAGCAGGCCCTCTAGGCAACCTTTCAAAAGTTGTTTGGCTGAATAAAGTGCCATTTACAGCTCAGCAGCCAACATCCTCACCTCTGCCTTGAACTCTGAGCCCGTTTGCCAGGTGGCCGTGGGGTATGAGAGCAGTGAGTGGACAGGATGACTGTTTCCAAGGACCACACCTCACCCAGGGCAGCTCCTGGCTGGGGTATCTGGACTCCTTGCTCTTCACTTGTCCCCAGGTCCTGGAATGGGCCCGTGATTGTCCTTTCTGGATGGTGAGGTGAGGTCATGTCAGTAAGCTGTGCTCCCACTGAGCTCTGACCCAGGGATCCCTTACCGTCATTAATGTCCAGGCCAGACCAGCAGGACAAGCCAAAAAAATGTCTTCTTGATGTTTTCAATGTAATTTTTAAAAAGGAGTCGTTGTGTTACTTTCTTATTGCTGCTGTAACCAATAACCAAAAATGTAGTGGCTTAAAACAGCACACATTTATTACCTTATAGTTCTGTTGGTCAGACATGTGACACAGAATTACAGGGCTGTTGGGGTGTGGGCCGGGCTGGTTCCTTCTGGGGGTTCTGGGGGAGATATGTTTCCTCGCCTTTTCCAGCTTCTAGAGGTGCCTACATTCCTTGGTTCGTGGTCCCTTTCTTCATCTGCAAAGCCCGCAACACTGCATCTCTCTGACAATTATGGACTTTCACTTTTGTGTTTAACGATATGTTCCAGAAAATGTTTTCCATTGTCCATAGTGAACTTCCTTGCTTTTTTTTTCTTTTCATTCTTTCTAATACTACAGCATACTCCACTGTGTGTGTGTACCATAATTTATTATGTTTCTAGTATTTTGCTGTGACAAACATTGTGGGAAATGATTCTGTGCATGTATCATTTTGTAGTTGTAAGTATGTCTGCAGGATAAATTCCAGAAACTGGCTTGCTGGGTCAAGGGTAATTGTGCCTTTGTAACTTTTCAGTTCAATAATGACAACTTACTTGTTTAATCTTCTAAATCCTTACTTACTTCTGTCTACTTTATCCCTGGAAAATGAAATTTAAGTCTCCTATTGTCAGCACGCTTCTATTTTTCCATTCATCTTCTTTAACTTCCACTTTATTATAAAGTTTGTTTTTTTCTTCAGTCTGGTCCCTGACAATTGTATCTTCCCTGGGAATTGCACCCTTTAATGTCATAATGTGTCTTCTGGCCTCGGTTTTTGCTTGTGGACCTGATATCTACCTTATCGGACGTCGAAGTTTTGGCCTTGGTTTGAAGTTTTCTTCTCCCCCATGCCCGCTGCACTCCTGCCAGCCTGTGGCCTCACTGGCCTGTGAGCCCATTTCTGTGCCCCTTCTAGGTTTGCTACTCCCAGAAATTCCCTTCACTCCTTGTGTTTCCTATGAGGACCTCGCCCTTCTCTCGAGCCTCTTCACAAATGGTCTGCACTTTGAACAATCCTGCACACATTTAGAGACTGGCTTTTGACATCCCCTGGCGGTGAT
Source organism: Rhinolophus hipposideros (assembly GCF_964194185.1). Lineage (NCBI taxonomy): Eukaryota > Metazoa > Chordata > Mammalia > Chiroptera > Rhinolophidae > Rhinolophus > Rhinolophus hipposideros. The sequence goes on along the minus strand of NC_138054.1, from coordinate 91,038,389 downwards.
GGCCCTCTGGTTTCCCCAAGACGATGGTGAGCATCGTTTTTTCCTTCCTTCGTTGCTGCTTACCCGAGGTTAGCCTGTTGCCAAAGCTGATGGAGAACGTGAGCTCTTGGGGCAAAAGGGGCTGCATCTTCTGTGTGATCTGGTTGGTGGAGACCTCTGTGCCACAGGATTTTCAGGGACCCCATCCTTAGTTTGAGCTGCAGTTTCCCCTGCCTCACCAGGTCGTCTCCCTGGAGTCCTGCTTAGGGCCAGGCTCTGAGACGTCTAGGGCCACCCCTAGCTGCCAGACCCTCCCACAGGGAAAAGCAGGCCTCCCTTCCTTTGACTGGAGAACAGTTTCAAACACATTTTGGAGAAGTCAGTCCCTGCAGATCAAGGAGATTGATATAAGCAATTCCAGGTCTCTCTGAGCAAACCAGAGTGTGAAGTCTGCCTAGTTAATGATCAGCATAAAATAAAGGTCTTTTTAGTGGAACGATAAGTTACCCGTTAACTTTACAGTTGAGCTGAAGTGGAAATAGCCTGAAGATGGGGGCAGCATTAATCTTTACACCTATTGGACCTGCTACTCACCTCCACAGCTGAGGGGTGAGAATTGCTGCTGGGGGCTGGTCTCGGGGAGAATGTGTTCCCGGGTCCTCCTCCCACTCACCTCCTGCAGGTTAGTAGACTGTATCCCCCCTGAAATTTCTACACCAGTGAGCATGTCTCCTCACCTGAGAGTGGAGTCAGGTGTCCCTGAAAGAGTGCCAGACTTGGGTCCACAAGATGGGCATCAAACCCGGTGCTTTGCCTATGACAAGCCTTGACCTTGGACATGTGAGCTATTTTTGCCGAGCCTCAGTTTCCTAATCTGTAATTGGGGGAAACACCACACTCGGTGCATGTGAGGCTTCCATGAGCCACAGAACAATACTTGCCCAGCGTCGGGGCCCCGAGACGTATTGCAACAAGTGTGACTTGGTTCTGCCTGAGACCTGGGTGCTGGGTCCCAGCTGTGGGGGATGGGGGGAGCGTCACTGCGTGCGGCCACCCTGCTGTTGGAAACATTTTGCTGTTGATGGTGAACTCTACCCCTCGCACTCTTTGCCCAGGCCCCAGAACTGCACGGGGTGGTTTGGAGAGCAATCAGGACGAAGGTTCAACTGCAAGGGCAGAGGGTCCCGTCTGAGTGTGGAGCTGGGGCATGTGCAGCCGCTCGGGCGTGGTGCTGCCCATTCCTTCCCGTGAGAGGTAAACCCTGTCCCGTCTCCAGCCAGACTGGAGGGTGGGCGGGGGAACCCCCAGGAGGGGTCTATGCAAAGCCCTTGGGTGTGGTGGAGAGGAGTAAAGTGGCCCCAGAGAGCATGGACTAGCATTCACGGCACCGGGACACCCCAAACCCCAGAGTGGCGGGGAAGGAAGAGGCTGTTTGGGGTGCAGTTTGCATAGCAGCTGACTAGCACCGAGCATTCCTGGAAGATGGCACGGGAGGCAGATGCCATGTACAGGGTGGTTCTCAACGTCCGAGGCTATAACCAGGGCGGGAGAGAGTTGAAAATGCCGTTTAAAAGGGATGCTTTGAAGATGTCCTTGAATTACCAGTAATGCCCTTGGCTTTGCCTTTTCTCTCCATCTTAGGTGCTCACGTGGGCGTGCGCACACACACTCACACGGGGCACACACGCAGAGGGCTCCACACCCCAGGTGGCAGTTCTGTCCAGAAGCGACCGTGTCCTCATGCAATCAAAAGGCTCACTGCTACCTGCGCAACACATACACAGTTCTTGGGGGTTTTCAAGGAACCCCAGTTGAGTAGCTGTCAGTTTTGTTTCTGAGTTATTTGTGCAGAAACTACCTCCGAGGCAGGTGCACGCAGCAGAGAGGGAGGAAATTGGGGCTGGCTTAAATGGGAGGGAGACCCTTGTCAGTCCCCAACCATCCCACCCTTGGAATTTGGGTTAAGCCAGGTGCCCCCAGCCCAGCGGGTGTGCAGTGGCACTTAGCAGACAGTTGTTACATGGTGGCTACATACCATTTGATTATCTGGAGACAAAATGGTTGAGCAAACGCTTGTGAAATGGATTTTGGTGCCATTGCTGCAAGAGATTCCACACATAGATTTTGAATAATAGACTCCGCCCGAATTACCTTAGAGCACCGTCAGGGGCAGGCTTGCTGGAGAAGCTGACTCGGGCGCTTTCGGCTGCTGGGACCGATTTGGGGAGGGGAGCAGATGCCGTCTGAGCTGGACGCGGGGCCACAGGAAGTCTGTTGCGTGGGCCGAGGCTCAAGTGTGGACCTGGGCCGGCGCGGCCCTTGCAAGGCACTGGGGGTCTCGGGATGACGGTCCAGGGAGGGGAGGAGCCAAGGCGGCCGTGTCCGCATCCCATTCTTACCCACGTTCAGGACAGGTGGTCCCACTTCCTGGGGGAACCTGTCTCCATCCATAGAGAAGCCAGGTGCTCTTGACAAATGGTCACTAGAGCGAGGAGTGACCTCAAGGGAGGTCAGCAGGCCTGGCGCCCAGGCTGCAGGGCGCTGCTCGTGGTGACGGCCTAGCCCCATTCTGTCCGTCCTGCCGCGTCCGGGACTCCCCTGAGGGATATGGTTGGCAGAGCTCCTCTGACCCATCGGGTCACAGCCGTTCAACCCAGGCGCTCGAGGGAGATCAGAGCAAGTCCAGTTACCTCACACCCAAAATCTTTATGTCCTGTGCCCCGAGGTCCCGCACGGAAGCATCACAGGGAGCAGTGGGGGTGGGGGAGGAAGCCCCCACCGGCAACACCACTGTCTGGCTGGAATCTCCCCCGAGACACAGCCCCACAGCCTGCTCTAACCTTGCACGATGGGCCCGGGTGGGTATGTACAGCCACAGCTTCAGGGCACCGATATCTGCAGTAAGTCGCGGGCTACAGGCAGCCCTCCTGGCTCCCGGTCCTCCACTGCACGCCTAATCAGTCCCGCATCATTGGGGAGGGCTCTTAGTGGTCATCTCCTCTGTCAGTCAGAGGGGACAGATGGGGAAACTGAGTCCCAGAGAGGGGCAGCGATTGGCCCTTGGCAGCAGGGCCCGGGGCGCCCTCCCACCACGCTCCTTCCCCACAGCCCCTCCATGACTCCATGCCCCAGTGCCTGGCTGTCCAGCTGTCTCCACCTCCCACCTGGCTCCTCTGTCACCCATGGACACAGCAGACGCCAGAGCCTGCCCTGAGAAGGCCTATCACGTCTGTCTCCCTGGCTCTCGGCAGACAGTAATTAGGAGCGCTTCCAGTCTCCACCATGGCCTTAGAGGCATGACACTGGCAGGCTGGGAGAAAGAGCTGCGTTCTGTCCTCCCACCAGTGAGTGGTCAGGGGCGAGCGGATCTGCTGCCGTGAGAGGGAGGCAGGTCCGCGTACCCACAGGCCTCCGGCTGGATGCTGCTCCTTATCCACTGCGGGTCCCCGATGGAGAGACGGGGGACAGAGGCTAGGCAGGAAAGATGGGGGCAGCTTGCTGTCTGACTGATTCCGCCTGGAGGGCCGGCAGCCCACTGTCGCCCTCCCTTGTGCTTCCTTAGGAAAGGCCGCCAGCCCAACCGCTGCGGCTGGTGTCCTCGGTCCCTCAGCCCCACAGGCTGGTAGAGAATCTGGCCAGGCTGCCCTGGAGGGAGAGAACTAGCATAAGGACCTCCCCTGCGCAGGTCCTCCCCTCGCAGAGCCCAAGGGCTCGCAGACCACACAATGCTACAGGCCGACTGACCGTCACCTCTGTGCTTGGCACTTGATAGCACCGAACCCCCCAGGCAGTCCCGTGGGGGAAGGGTGCTTACTGTGTCCGTGAGAAGAAGCAGGCTGACCTTCCTACCCAAGGTCATGTGCTAGTACACGAAGTCAGAAGTTAAGTAGTTTGTCCAGGAAAAGAGACTGGGCATCTCATTTAGCTTTCAAATGAAAAACTCTTTTCCTGCTCAGAGGGGAAACACCCAACTCCCCAGCCCAGGTTTCTCTCCAGAGCACCTTGGGGGGGTGGTGACACCAATTTTTGGCATTAGCCAAATCGTCGCATAGCGTTCTGAGCTCAAGGAACCTTCCTTGTTGATCCGAGGGCTGGGGCCTGGACCTGGCCACACGTAACAGGAACAGTGAATTACTCAGCAGGAAAGAGCCGTTGCCCTGTGATTGGGCGCTCAGCCACTGCCTAGGGACAAGGTGCCTTGAAGGGGACATGACTAGAGGCTTTGTGTTTCAACAAAGGGCAGAGGATGTGGCTTGAGTCTTTTATCCCACTGCTCTCTACTCCATGAAGGAATGTAGACAGAATAGCAGATGGAGATGGACAAATGTCTTCCAGAAAGCAGAATTGGATAAGGACAAGAAGGGGATTTCTTAGAGCCTGCACTGGGGAAACACAGAGATGGCACGGAGAAGAAAGAGCCAAAGACCCCGAGAGTGGCCCCTGGGAAAGCCCCATCCACTGTGGCTCACCAGGGCCTACAGCACAGGTGGTCTCTGGCTTCTGCTGAGTGAAGGTCTCAGCCACCATGGTCCCCTGGCTCCAGCCCCTGCACAGCCCGAAGCCTGTATGGGGTGTGATGTCATACTCTGAGGCTGTCAGATAGCTTTGAGTTAGAACAAGATAAACCAAAGCTCCTGATTCAGCAATGTCTTCAGAGATTTGATAACTAAAAACAATAACGCTCTGCAAAAAAATAAAATAAAATAAGTGACGTCACCCCAGAGAGGAAGAGGTGGCACCCATAAATGCATATGAGCAGGGGCTGACCGCAGGCTTCTGAGTGCACTTACTTCTTCCTTCAGCTTGCCCTGAGCGCCCTGCAGTGTGAACCACTCCAGGACGGCCCTCCGCCCATGTGGCAGGGCTGAAACCACCAAGTCATGACGTCAGAGATGTTGCGTAAAACCCAGGGCGTTCCAGAGCCACGCAGAGCGCTCAGCTGAGAGACGTTTGCTGGTTGTGTCACAGTTCGATACAGAGGCAAATTTCTCCAGGATTCCTAACGCACACGGGGTGGGGGGGTGTATGTGGGTATCTTCATGTGTGTTTGGAGAAGCGAGCAGATCCCATTCTCACCACAGTGAGCCTGGTGTTCTAGGAGGGAGGTCTCATCCCCTTCCTCAGGACAAGGGCCCGGCCGGTTTGAAACACATCTCGCCACGCCTTGCTGCCTGTGTGACCAGTTAGCTTTCGGAAGGGGCCGTGTCACACCTGGGACAGCAATTTCAGTCATTTAAAGCCACCCTGGTGCTCTTCGTTCTGGCACACAAGCAGTTTCCTCCATGACACGACTTGATCAGGTCTGAGAACTGGGATGGGATGTGTCCAGATCTCCCCACTCCACCTGTCCTGCATGTAGGTGGTCCATGCGGGCTGTTCCCTGGGTGGCGGCATCTCCATTATGCTCGGTGTCCATGCTCTCTTCATCAGGCAACCCACCAACTTTATGAGAATCACCAGTCTTTAAAGAATTAGAATTAAAGACCTAAGGCAGCATCGACAGGAAGGGAACCTTTATATTTTTGGATGATGCCATCCTCTACAGCAGGGGTGTCCAAACTTTTTTCAACATTTTTTACCAAGGCCATATGCGGTAAAATACACAAACAGCCGGGCCACTCACTGGAGGTGAAGTACGTATTGCCTCACCTGTTTATTTAAGTAAACTAAATATACTTTTGGAATTTGCTGCAGACCAACAAAAAATGGATCGCGGGCCGCGTTTGGCCCGCGGGCCGCAGTTTGGACACCCCTGATCTCATTGGTCTTTCATTAGCTAAGAGAGAGAATCTTGGCCCATTCAGCGAATATGGCTGAATAAATGAATGATTGTCACAGAATAAAGCCAACTTTTTGCCACGATTTAGGAAAGCAAGTTAGAAGACCCAGCTTTTCCTCCTGTCCCAGCCGCCAAGCTACTTGTCATTTCTCAGCTGGCCTTGGAGCCTTTGGCATACCCTTTGCTCCTGTCTCTTGATTTGCTGCCCTGACGTGGTCGGTAGGACACCACTTTCTCCTGGCCCTACTCCTACCTCTCGGCTTACTCTTTTTCAGCATCCTTTCTCCCCACTCTAGATAGTGGGGGTCCCAGAGCCCACTTCCGGCCCGTTCACTTGCTGGTGATCTCCTCCTGCCACAGGACCATCTCTGTCTCTCTGCCGGTGTCTCCGAACTTCTCTCCCCCATCCAGACTCCTCTCCTGAATCTCACATTTGATCATTCAGCTGTCTACTCCACATTTGCACTTGGCTGTCTAATAAATGTCTCGGATGTCACGTGTCCTGATCTTGCCCCTCCCCACGCCTGCCAAGCCTCAGCCATCCCACATGAGTCGGGGCAACCCCTCGCTCCCAGACTCGCAGGCCCAGCACCTGGGCCATCCTGACCCTCTTCCGCTCCCCACATCAGTAACCCAGCTGGCTCTTCACCTCCACTGGCGCCTTGTCTGAGCCCCCATGTTCCTCGCCTGGCCTCTCCCCACAGCCTCCCAGCTGCTGGACGTGCCTCCGGCCTTGCCCATCCGTCACATGTCAGCACTGCAGCCAAACCCATCTTCAAGCAGGGATCATGTCCATGCTCACTCGGAACCTGGCCACGGCTGCCATCTCACGGTCGCGGTGGCCTCCACATTACCAAACTTCACTCAGTCTGCTGTCCCCATGTCACCTGTCTGCAGCCTTCCAAGGTGGGTGGCGTCCTCATTCTTGAAGTGGTTTCTTCACTTGGTTCCCACGGCCCCCTGCTTGCCCCCTCCCTTGCTGGCTGCCCATTCTCCATCTCTTGGGCTTCTTTCACCTAATCGTCTCGACTTAGACGTATCGGAGCCCCCAGGGGCCCCTTCCTGGACCTCCTCTCTATCTGCGCACTCCCTGAGTGAACTCACGCAGGGTCATGTTTTCAGGGCCATGTGTAAGCCGACGACGGCCAAGCGCACACCTAGCGCCTGGACTTCACTCCTGAGTCCAGACTCAGAAACCTAAGGGTACAGCCAGCCTCCCCGCCGGTGTGGAGAGCACACACCTGACAGTGCACACGGAGTCCCCCGCCCCCACCACTCCACACCCCCCTCTGCGTCCCCGGAATCAGGAAACAGCAACTCGAACCATCCAGTCATTCATCCCGAAACGCAGGCATCGTCCTCGACCTTCCTCTTCCTTCCACGTCACCCCCAGCCCATCAGCACGTCCCGCTGGCCCTCCCTTCGTGTCTCAGCCCTTCTCGCCACCTCCATGATTTGTATCACCCGGAATCACTCCACTGTCATGTTTCTCTGGATTATCGCAATAGCTGCAGTTCCCACCTTTGCCCCCCCATGATCTATTTGTGACAAAACAGCCATCAGCGCATGTCACTTCTCTGCTCAGAAGTCACCAGATAGCTCTGAAGCTTACTCAGAGCAACAGGGCCCCCACCTCGCTGTGCCTGCAGGAGAGCCCCCCCAGCCTTCCCCACCCCCCACTGCCTTGATGCCACACACTTCTCCGTGAGCTCTCTCTCCAGGCGGGCCCCTCCTGGGGGCGTCACTTGCCATTTCATCTACTGGGGACGCCTGCCCTCCTCCTCCTTCCTTCTGTGTCTGCTCAGACATCCCTTCCGGAGAGGCCACCCCTGCCTCTGCTCAGACAGCAGCTGCCCCTCCACCCAGCATGTCCCACCCCAGCCCATCGTGTTGTTCTCCATTGCGTGTCCTACCGTCCGGAATACTCTGGGTCTCGTTCGCCCACTCTCTGCCTCTCCACCAGAGCGGTGCTGCCCGGGGCATCTCCAGGGATTACCACCATGCCTGGCACTCAGAAAATACTGTCTAATGCACGACTGTGGGAGTGCGTGGCCCGGGGACTGCTTCCCTTTTGTGTGCCTCTGGCACAGCCTGCTTCTGCACGGGGCTGGGACGCAGCATTTGCTCTGCCGACATCTCTGCTCCACGCTCCGTCTCCTGGAAACCCATGCACGAAACTTCGCACTTCAAGTATCAGCGGTGCCTTCAGTCACATCGGTGTGTTCTTTGAGCCTCCCAGTTGCTGGCGAAGTGGTTGGAACATTCTAGTACAATTCCGCCTGTGCATCAGGACCTCTGAGAAAGGTGCTCAGTGGGCAGAGGGTCTCAGCTGGTTCCTGAGGGGCACGTCCTGCCTGGGGCCTGAGTGTCGTCTGGCTGGGCCATACGTTCCGTGGGCCTGCAGGAGCACTTCCCAGGGGCTGTCCGGATGCCGGTTCAAACGTGCCTCCCTGGGGATAATCCACTGTGCCCTGTGCTTACCTAACACCTAACAGCCTGTTCTTGTTCTCTGGCCCCCACTTGGCCTTCGTCCAGGGACTCCCAGCACCCCCAGAGCTGTGACTGGGTACCGAGGATCCCACTAGTGTTGGCTGACTGTGTGTAAGCCGAGAACACGCAGCAGAGTGGCTCATGTGGGGACTAGAGCTGCATGCCTCTGTGACTCACCCATGGGGTCACCTTGGACAAGTCACTTCACGTCTCTGGGCCTCAGCTCCTCTATCAGTGAACCTCCGTGGGCTGCGGTGACTATGCAGCGATGTGAAGCCGTGAGAACGGTGCCCGGAGCACAGCGGGCCCTGGGTGCCAGCGCTGTGTTACCACCAGGGAGGTGCAACTGTGCGGGGTTCCGGGTGGAGGATGGGAAGGTGAGGAGCAACGAGGCAGGGGGGCTGCGGTCCTCGGGAAGGTCTTCCTCCCACCCCCTGTGACTGTTTACCATCCTACCTCGAGTTTAGACGAGCATGCGTGTCAAGTGCTCCGTCCATGTGCAGTGCCTGTGCCTGGACCAGCGCACGGCTCTCCAGAGTGGTCCTGTGCCCTCCTCAGGGATGCTGACAGTCAGCCTGGGAGAGACGGCCACATAGTCGAAAGCCCGAGAGCATCACCGCGCTGGAAGCCAGGTGCCGACTGGCAGGTGTGCATGAGTGTGGAGTGGGAGCCCCCCGGGCTCATACAGGGTGACTGCAGATAGGTGTGCACATAATAGGGGACACAGGAAGCCATACTGTCTCTGGAGAAAAGGGCAGGGTCCCCAGGAGAGCCTGGTTCTTGCTCCTGGTAGGGACAGGTGACGGTGTTTCTGGACAGCTGCTCTGGGGGAGAAGACATCAGGTCTGGGCGTCTGTCTTGCTCAGCTCCGGCGCTGTAACCAGTACGACGGGCGGCTCAGACCACAGATGTTTATTTTCTCAGCTCTGGAAGCTGGAAGTCTGAGGTAGGGTGCTCGTGGGGTCCGGTTCTGGTGACAGCTCTCTTCGTGGGGTGCAGAAAGCCGCCTTCTCACTGGGTCTGCGCAGGTCCGTGGTAAGACAGACAGAGAAGGAGAGGGCACTAGTGCTTTGGTGTCTGTTCTGACAACGATCTTGTTCTCATCCTGGGCCCCGCCCTCGTGACCTCATCGACACCTAATTGCCTCCCAAAGGTCATATCTCCAAATGCCATCACAGTGGGAGTTGGGGCTTCAACATAGAAGTTTTGGAGGGACCCAAACATAAAGTCCCCAACAGCCTGTGAGGACAGGTAGGAGGACATTTGGGCAGAGGGGGTTGTTGGCACAGCCAGCTGACCTTCCCATGGGCCTCTGCTGCTCGCCCCGCGGACTGGCAGGGCATAGGACGCCACGATGAACGTACATCTTTTAGACGCTAGACTAAAAATATACAAAAGTTAAAAATAAGTGTTTTAGTACCCCTCTGTCACAGGCGAGGACAGTGTGGCTGGGGAAGGTAAGACTGGGCCAGGCAGCTCACAACCAAGGGGGCCAGGTTGTCATGCTGCCTGCAGACCTCCAGGCCGCCAGGTGACTCAGCCACCCAGCGCCCCTGAGTCCACAAGCGTCCAGCTGAAGACGGATATTTCCTCTGGACCTCAGAGGCTGTGACCCTCCGCAAGCTTTTCATGGATTTGTGTCTGAAACTGCAATTAACATTTTTTGCAGGTTGCCCTCCAAGATTAATTTTCAGAACATAGATTAATGGAAGTGTGTGTTTAAGTGTTTGGAAAATATTTTCTCTATTAATCTCGATCGAAAGCCGATTACTACCAGTAAGGCTAATGAAAACAGCGTGAGTTAGGCAGAGTCTCGGGGAGAAAGAGCCCCAGGGTGGGGCCTGGCAGGACCAAGCCTTCCTAGGTGTTAAGAACCAGTGCTTGCACCTACCCCTCCCCCCCTTGGTGGTCGTGCTTTGTTAAAAACCACCTGGAAGTGTAACTGAGAAAATGAAAACATTGCACACACAACCCCCTGGAGCCAACCCCTCATTACCCCCCATTACCATGTGGGGGTATTTTCCTCACTCTGTGGCTTTTGTTCTTCTTAGGTGAGATGCTATCGCATATTCAATTCTATATTCTGCTTTCATCAGTTCACATGAATTCCATAGTGGTCAATCTCTTTAATCTCTTTTCCTCAGTTTCCTTATCAATAAAATGGGCCACTATCTTTCTTGCCCAGTTCATAGGGCTATTATTTGAGTCAGTTGAGATAATGGGAGTGGGGCTTTATATAGCCCGGTGTTTTAGGCCTCCAGGATTTTGTGTGGGCTCTTTTTTGTTTTTCCTTCATTCTTTCCTTCCTTCCTTCCGTCCTTCCTTCAGTAAATCAATATATGACATGTCAGGTGGAGAAAGTGCTCTATAAATTATAAACTAGAGTAGGTTTGGGGGGAGAAAGTAGTGGGGATAGGAAGGGAAGGGACTCTGAATGTTTTTACTTCTGTTCATCAGGCAAACTCCTATTCATCCTTCAAGACTTGGCCCCAGATCACCTCCCCTATAAGGCTTCAGGGGCACTGTGCTGGGCCAGGCTGTGCCCTTCTAGGGTGAGCAATCTCCTCTGCTAACCTTTGCACCCTCCGGAGGTGCTTGGCTGGCTCTTGGTGAAGGGAGACAGGACAGGTGCACGTACACAGACCTTTCCTGTGCAGTCAGGGCCGCCCTCTCTCACGTGGCCCTTCCTACTGGCAGGCGGCAGCCCCTTGGGCACAACCATCCTGCATGGGCTCCTTTTCTCTTTTTAAAGTCATTTATCACGTGAGCAGTAATAGAATTTTATGAAAGAAACAAAAGGAAAACCTCCCCGCCCGCATTTCCTCTGCTGTAAATGAAACTGATATTTATTCTCTGCCAAATCTTGAAGGCACCATTTTTGCGTCATGTGTCACCATGAGGGGTCCTCCATGAAGCAGCACTCCTCCTTTGGACGAGCTGGAGGCGGGAGGGGAGAAGTGGGGGTGCTCTGTCAGGCTGCGGGGTGCCCTGCGTTGTTACTCGCAGCCCACAGCGTGGAAGGGAGCAGACAGCCTTGTCTTGGCCTGAAGCTGAGCCTTTGGGGGCAGCTGAGGGGTTGGGAGTGAGACAACCGGCCTCGTCCGCATTGCTGTGATGCTGGTGACACTGTCTCATGGTTTAAATCCTCCACTTCTTCCCAACATAGCTCTGGCCAAAGTCCGGCTTCAAGGACAAGAGAAGCATGGCCTGGAGATGCCATGTTGCAGCTCAGTGTTAAGGCAGGCTGGGGACACGGTCAAGTTCAATGCATTCTGGGACTTGCAGGGAGGAGCCGTCCCGGATATGATACACTGCCCTCCTCTGAAATGAAAATCACACTGGGTAGGTTTGCATATGGCAGTGAGCATCACCCCAGAATGCCTCTTCTAGCTGGGGGAGGGGTGGCCCTGCTCAGGGAGGGAGGCAGAGTGGAGCTGGTTTCAAAGTCACTTCCAGGAAAGCTCAGGGAATCAAATCTAAGCCCTTAGACTTTAGTGTTTGTTTACTTCTGGGAGAACTTGAATGTGTTTGAGAATTAGACCGAAGCTGTGAACCTAGTATCACAGCTCGCTACACACGTTTGTGGGGTTCTGGGGTCCACAGAACCCTGGCTAAGAGGCTTTGTCCAGGGAGTGGGCCTTTGCTGCTGCCCCCACTTCAGGACGTCTTGTGCAGAAGGCTTTCTGCTCTGAGAAGAAACTTCAGGAGGCGCGGCGGCTCATGTGCTGGGTGACAATCTGTTGGGTCTCCCAGGGAGCCTTGAGGAAGGACAGCACAGTGTCCTGGGGACACAGGTGGGGCCCATGGCATTGTGGTCTGGATGTGCAGGTCGCATCTCCACCTGGGGAAAGAGGCCCCAGGGTTTCTTGACCCCAAGCCACTCAGCTCTGTGGGTCCCAGGGAGTTGGCGGGGGTGGGGGAGTGGGGGAGAGAAGACACCTCCAGGGGATTTTCTGGGGCGGGAGCCACCTCAGTGGATGTGTCTTGCTGAAAAGGAACAAGCCATTTGGCTGTTGCAGATGAAGGGAGGGGGGCTAGTGGCACCGAAGCTGCGGGGCTCTTATGGCCGTTGGAAAGCTGAGGCTGGAAAGCACACGAGGACATCAGAGGGAAGGACATCAGAGGGAAGCCAGGACTCACCCCCTAACACCTGTAGGTTGGTGGTTTAACCCCCCCCCCCCCAGAGGGTGTCCCCTGGGCTGTCAGGGCCCCGCCCACTCCACTCCACCAGGACAGGCCGTAGCAGGGAGGGTGTCACACAGCTTGTCCCGCCTCCTAGGTGACGTCGCCAGGCCCACCCAGCCTCCAGGTGCCCCCTTGCACTGTGGGCTCACTCTACCATGAGAGGTCCCACAGTGTGACACCAGGCTCCCCATCTTCTCTCTGTCTCCTCACCCCCCCCCCATATAGTCACTGGGCAGATTAGGCATTAAAAACCTGGGTGGCCAAGGTGTGTGCTTTCATTCATTCAACATGCATTTATTTATGAAGTGCCTGCTCTGTGCCAGGCATGATGCCAGGGCCTGAGAAAGGAAGCTGCAGTAAATATTGAGGACTTCACACCCTCGGGAGCCTGGCTGAGCTGTGGCCCTGGGCCAACGTGGCAGAGTCAGGCAGCGCTTGGCATCTGGAGGGCCCCTCCCTCTTTCCCCCAACTCCAGCACCGACCCCCATCCCTAAGTACTCATCAGTGGGTTACCTTTCTGGCCCGTCACTTAAAAATTGGGAAAGATGATGGTACCTCCTACAGGCCTTGCTCTTTAACTAGATATCCCAGTGCCCGGGGGCCAGAGAGTTACAAGCCTGGACCTCGAGGGGTCCGGCATTTCTCTGTCCACTAAGAGTTTTGCTGGTTAGCCCCCTGGTGGGTGCATGGGCTCAGGAGGGGGCAGGACACCTAGGGCAGCACGGACCGGCAGGACTCATCTCCCCTGAGAACTGCCGACTGACCACAGTTTCCAGCTACAGCCCATTATCTACTAAACAATGCCATTGATTCAACCATACTAGTAGTTAGATAAAGAAGAGGGCCCTGGACAGGGCGAGCAAGGCCTGATTTGCATAGAGATCATTTGAAAGATTAACTTTAGTGAGAGCTTCAAGGTTTGGCCGATCTATAATTAATCAGCCTGCTCAGAGCTTCCGTAATTGGGGGCGGTGACAACTCTGCGAAAAAGCAGCAGTCCGAAAAAAGAGCACACTTCTTCACACACCACATTTGGGGAGGAGGAACTGAGATTCGGAGAAGTGGGAGTTCAGAAATGGATGAGTTTTGTGCTTAGGTTCTGCGTATTCGCGTGCACGTGACGTATAAATAGGGCCACTGGTAAAGTTGCAAAACCAGAGTTAGCAAGACCTGACCAGTGGTCCTCCTGGGAGGCAGGTCGAGATTAAATTTGGTCCTTAAATCTGGTCTGTGTCTTTAGTGATTTATCAGGGCACCACCAACAGCTTTCTACTCCGTGGTGGCATTTAGAATCAAGTTTTCCTTATTCAACATGCTTAGGTGTCACCCGCTCTTAAGCTGCCCTGATGAAATTTCCAAAAGCAGAACAGCGATTTAGAGGTCTGAGGTGGCGTGGGCATCCTGAGGGACAGTCAGGGTTCCAACAGGTGGGCGCAGGAGGTGTCCAAGCCAAGAAAGGCTCTTTACGAAAATCCTGAAAATGAGCTTGGCTGTCTTTCATAAAAAATTCATCCCGGGATGATGTCGCCCTTTTGGCTGCTTCCTAAGTGGCCCACAAATGTCAGGAAAGCTCCGTTCCTATTTGTGCATCGTGAATTCTGGCACATCAAGTCCCTAATCTTCAGGGATTAACGCTCAGCTGTTTGGGTTCGGGGAGACTGAATACATTATTCAGAAGTTGATTGTGAGCAATCCAGACGTGGTATTTGTACAGAAATGGGCTCAGAAGGACCTTCTCACACACTCGCCGACTGTCGTGCTCGCCGGCAGAGCTGATCTCCCAGAAGGTCTGCAGAGTCTAAATTGGAATGTGAAGATTTAGTACTGGGCTACACAATAATTTGCTTTAAGCTGTATAAATAGTATTTTATTTGGGAATTCATCAAAAGGAAGTTTTGAAGGCCAAATCCTTCCCAACATTGAGTGCATATGTATTTAATGTTCAATTTGGGTCTCTTTTATAATCCTGAGTGGCTTGGCTTCAGTTATATTTTTAGCAATGGGAAATTGAATGTCAATTTGAGAAAGTCTCCCCCAGGATGGCCCCTCCTGCCCTCTGCACACATTCCTGAGCCGGGAGAAGAGTTATAATCCCAGCGGATCCTCTGGGAGAGAGCAAGTTACTGCTGGCTGATTGGCCGCTCGGACGCTGCACATTCTCCGGGATCGCTCCGAGGTGCAGTTAGCTCAGGGTTCCAGAACGTTCCCCAGGCCCTTGGCTGCTCGTCCTTCCCATTTCAACTCCCCTCCTCGGGCATTTTGGAGAGGAGTAGGAACTAGAGTAACGCCCTGAAGCAGGGCAGAGCCCTGGCTTGCTGCAGCCCACCCCCGACTCTGCGTGGCCCGAAACACTAACATTGGGCTTGGTGTCTGCAGAAAACACTGTGTCTCTGGAAGGTTCCGGCTGGCGTGAGGATGTGCTGTCCAGCGGCCAGCGCGGGCCGTGAGCCCGCTGGCACCTGTGAGACCCGGGGATGGTGGGGACGCGGGTGCTGCGGGAGAGACGGGCGGGAGCGGGGCCCTGGTCGGGCGGTCAGCGCGGCCTGGGAACGCAGTCTCTGCGCGCTGGAGGCCGCATCCTTCGTCTGCTTCCCCCCCTTCTGATCCCGGCACGCAGAGCCATGCCCCGCGTGGCGCACGCACAATGGGGATGCGCAGTAAGAAAGGGTCCGTGGGTGGGGACTCAGCAAGAGGAGAAGACACAAGTCTGTTCCAAGCATGTTTGCTGCCGGCGCCAATGGCTGATCCTCGAATCAGGGACCAGGGTGCTCTCTCGACTGCCCTGCTCAGGGGCCCCGGGTGGTCACCGAGGCACAGAGGCAAGTCCACACCCCTCGCTGTGGCACAAGTCAGGACCCTCTGCAGTGGAGGCCCAGCCTCACTTCCTACCAGAGTCGCCTCCAACGTCCGGATCACCCTGTTCCGAAGTCACTCGGAACTCCGGGCTCCTCCTCCGCTTTCCCACAATGCCGTCCACCTGGTGAAACTGTGTCTGTCAGTCCTTCAAAGCCAAGTTCAAGTGCCTCTTTTTCCAGAAAGGGCCCCCACCCTTCCACCCCGGTGTCAAACCAGAATGATCCCTTGGTCTGGTGTCTCGCGTTGTGTGGCCCTTGCATGCTTGACTTAGAGTCGCATGTCCCTGCGTGTCTGCTGCCTTCCCGTAGCCTGGCACAGGCAGGGACCATCCTCTGCTGCTGACAGCAGTGGCGTGAGACACAGGTTCATGGACGCCCATCACACAGGCTTCTTAGGGAGATTCCTCCCCATCCCCAGATTGGTTGGAGTGCTTTCTGGCTCCATGAAAGGCTCCTGCATTTCAGACCAGCATTGGCAGGACTTTGGAGCCAGAATGCACGGGGTTTCAGTTTGAGCTCCACCATCTACAGCGGGGGCGTCCAAACCTTTTTCAGTGTTTTTCACCAAGGGCCACATGCGGTAAAATATACAAACAGCCAGCCACTTACTCGGGATGAAGCACGTATTGCCTCACCTGGTTTATTTAAGTAAACTAAATATATTTTTGGAATTTGCTGCGGGCCAGTTAACAATGGATCGTGGGCTGCCCTTGGCCCGCGGGCCGCAGTTTGGACACCCCTGGTCTACAGAGTGTGCCATCTGAACACTGGTTCTCACATTTGATAAACTTAAGAGTAGCTCACGTGATTACTGCGAAGCTGAAATGTGGTAATTTATGTAAAGCCTTTAGCAATGGGAAATTGAATGTCAATTTGAGAAAGTCTCCCCCAGGAGACTTTCCCCCAGCAGAGTGTACAGCACATTATAAGTGTTAAACAAATGGAAACTATTAGCATGGTGGTGATACTGATACGATGAGGGGGATGATGGAGATGATGATGGAGATGATGATGGAGATGATGATGGAGATGGGGATGATGGAGATGATGGGGATGATGGGGATGGAGTGATGTTTGTGACATGTTTAGGCTCGCTGAGGGCCCATGTCTTCAGGACCTTGCAATCACATCTGCTATCTGACCAGTGCCAGGCCCTGATCAGACTCACACACCACCCTGCCTCTTCCCTTCCCTTCCTCTGTGCGTTTACCCACAGGAAAACCCAGTCTAGAAGCCTCTGTTTCGGCCCCAGGGGCCAGTAAAGGCACCAAGTAAAACCTTTTCTAAATCCCTGCACTTCCAGGGCCCGTCAGCTGTTTCCTATTAGAGTTTCACGCATCCCCGTGACATATTTTTATTGTCAGGTTAGAAGAAAATATTCTGCTTGTTTGCAACATTCTCATTATATTCCCTTTATAACAATTTCTAAAAGAGAATAAATATAAAATATTTCTCTGTATTGTGGCAATATTTCAGCCTGACTTTAATATGCTGCATAGTTTCCCAACTCACAATTCTTCCAACCTTGTGATGACGGTTAAGAAATCTTCCGGCCTGAGAAAACATGTGGATCAATGAGTTAGTGGGAGCTCAGGACACTTACGGGGATTCGGGGAGCGGCTTTCTGCCGACTCAGAGGTCCCATCTCTGTCTTGTGAGAGTAAACCCTTCCAACCACCCACCGTCTCCCTCCCGGGGGCCATTTCTGAGAACTCAGAGATGTCTCTCCTTCAGGACTGATCAATGACAGAGTCCCCAGGGAGCCTGGTCCAGAGGGGGAAGTGGGGAGCCCGGGGCCACGGCCTCTGGCTGAGCCTGGCTGCCTTCAGGTGGCCGTCACAGCCTACCACAGGGGATTCAGTCTCTTGAGCATCCAAATGTCCAGTTTCCACCTGGAGTCCAGCTCCCACTGTGCCTTCAGCCCCCGGCGCAGGACGGACCCAGCTCCCTACCTGTCCCTGAAGTGGGCAGCCCCACTGGCAGATAGTGGAACAGGCGTTCCCAACTGCTCTCCCTGGATAGATGGCTGCTTTGGGGTGGATACGGGGCAGGTAAGCCTGCTGGGGGCCTCCACTGCCCCCTCCATAGTATCTCGCCTGCTCGTCCCCGCCCATCTGCAGATCAGGACCCCTTAGGAGAATACTGCCCCCGTACCTTTGCTGAGGGCACACCTGCCCAGAATGCCCCAACTTCTCCCTCAGACTGCCAGGTCCCTCCTGATCTTTGAGACCCAAGTCTGTCAGCCTTTCCTGATACCCGAGTCCCTGCAGACTCCCTCTCCTCCACCCCCGCACCACCCTGACCCTCCAGCCTGGGGCCTCCGCATGTGCAGTCTGTGCACTCTTCACCCACCAGACTCTGGGACTTCCGACGGCAGTGACTGTGGAGGAGGCCGACCTCCCTCCAATGCTGGGGTGATAGACAGTGCCCAGCACTCAGTAGGCACACAGGCGATTTGCGATGGTGGTACCAGGGGAACACCTGAGCCCTGAACCAGGCCAAGGCTGCCCTGGTCCTCAAGGAGCCTGCAGTCAGTGTAGAGAACAAGACCTAACCCTGGGGAAATGATGCAACCGCCCTCATCCCGCAGACAGAAGCAAGGCTGACGGGTGGGGAGGCGACGGGCCCCAGGCAAAGGAGAGCAGGGACTAGGAGCCAGCACTATCTTCTTGCCCTTTTTTAACCCCTAACTTTGTGAGCGAGGCATAACATGCCAGTTTCAATAGAGTAGAAACAGGCCCAGAGAGTTTCCAAAGAGTGACCTCCTGAAGGTCACACAGCCAGGAAGTCGGAAAGCAGGATGTGGACCTTGATGACAAATTAGAGTCCCAGGGGGCTCAGTCAAGGGTGGCTCTGTGGGTGTTTCCAACATGACCTATTGGACTAGGAGCAGGGGGGAGGTGGGGCACGCACACATGCGCGCGCGCGCGCGCGCGCACACACACACACACACACACACACACACACACACAGGGATGATGAGCAAGGGCTCTCACCGAGGAGGAAGCCTCTGGGCCAGGATGGTGGGTTTGGGACTATCACTCTGCCCCTGTCCCGGCCACGGCACGTGGCCAAGGGCAGGGAGCCCCTGCTGAGCACGGCCCTGGGAAAGGCAGCTGGCTCCTTTCCACGAAGCAGCAACGTCTTTGTCTGCCTTCCACGCAGTCAAACAAAACTTGCTGTCCCCGTGTGGCCCTCGTATCTCTATCCAGGGCCTCTGTCTTTCAGCCTCTCTCAGAGAGAATCGTTTACAGCCTTTTTTATTCGCGCTCTGCAGAAAATGCCCAGGCTGAGCGCCCCACCCCCTTGGGAGACAGGGAGCAGTAGGGTGGCAGCTTGGCCCAACCAGGGCTTGCCTGGTGCTGTTTCCAGGTTCTGTATTAGCGCCAGGCCCAGAGGGGTCTCCAGACCCGACGAGCCTCCAGCCTGGGGACATCAGCCCCCCAGAAGGAATCAGGCCGCCTCCCTGTGTCCAACCAATGTGCCCCAACCCCCCTGTCCCCATGCTCCCATGGACCCCAGGCTTCCTGCATCCTGCCCTCAAGGTTTCTGAGAGGAAGTCTCCAGCCTGAGGCTTGTTGCTGCCCCAGCAGAAGGAGGGGGCCGGGAGAAGAGCTGTCCTGCCCATGTACGCATCCCTCCTGGCAACCAGAGCAGGACCCCGCCCACTGTGTGGGTGAGGTTTCTGTGATACCTCATTTCCTGCTCTTGGCATCCCTTCGGATGGGACTTCTGCAGCTGGGGGTCTAGAAGGCTTCAGCCTGTATGGTCGCCCACTCCTCCCAGGGCCACCCCTGTACTCTGAGGTCCCTCAGGACCACCCGGGAGCTTCCTGCTGCAGGGTCCCTCCAGGCGCCTGCTTCTCAGGAAGGGGCTAGTGGTAACTCCCTGCTGGAAGGAAAAAAGGGGTGATCTCTTGATCCAGGCAACCACCTGGATGAGGCTCCAGAGCATTACCGAGTGCAAACAGCTGGTCCCAAAGGCGACAAGCCGTGCGTGTCCACTCCTAGAGCACCGCTGAACTGAGAGAAGTGCCGAAGCGGGCACAGAACAGGGGCTGACTTGGGTAAGGGGGGTGGGGTGGGTGTGGCTGAAGGGCAGCGGCAGAATCCTTGTGGGAATGAGAATGTGCTGTGCCTGGGCTGTCAGTCCAATATCCGGGCTGTGCAGGAAAGGGAGACTCACTGGTCTCAGCCCCAAAGGCAGACGTGCAGGATCAGCCCTCCTCAGGCAGGGAAGGGGCCCTCGGCCGGCCCTCCCTCGATGGGGAAGTGTGACATGTGCACTGGCCTTGTGCTCCACCCAAGAGCCTCCTCCAGGCCCATCCCCCACCTTCCTGGCAGGCTCCCCCCTCCTGCCCCGCCCCCAGTGTCCCTGCCATAGGCTCTCCCTCTCCTTTCCTTTCCAAACTTGCTCTGAGAGAAGAGAAGGCCCGCCCCGGACAGCTCTGAGTATCTGCAGAGTTCTTTGCTCTTTCTCCAGGGATCAGCTCTCTGTGGCGGCTGTGACCTTGTCCCCCTTCAAAGGACTGTGGCAGGGACATCTGCCTTCTCCATCTTAGCAGGGCAGATGCTGGTGCGTGCACAGCTTTCTCAGTGGACAGTGGGAGGAATGCACTGTTCATTCTTTCGTTCGTTCATTCGTTTATTCATTCATTCTGCAAAGGCCCCTCCCTGGGTCCCCAGTGTGATCTAGGACCCTTCCTAGGCATGGGGTGTCCTAGAAGGAATCTGACTTCGGCTTGCCTGCCCCTGATGAGCTTAGACACTCATAGACAGACCAGGCCTCCTCCTCTGTCAGGCCCTAGCTCTCTCGGGCTGGGATTCCATAAATCTGAGGCCTAGAATTCCATAACTCCAGCGTCCCGTTGGGGCCCAGTGCCTCCCACCGTGGGATCCCAGCCTGGCTCCCGGCTGCACCCTTCCCTTCTGCCTGCCGTTCCTCTTTTGAAACACAGCCTTACAGCTTCCCTCCTCACTGGGGAAGCAGCCAGCAGTGGACGCTAAGCCTGCAGCCTGCCTGCCTGGCAGACGTGTGGAGGCTGCTGGGGACAGTCCCAGCCCTGGGAGTGCACAGTCCATTGGCCCGGGACTGACCTGTGTGCAGGGGGATGGTCCGTGCAGAGGACCCTCCCGGATGAGCTCCCTCAGGGGGCTGCACCCTCCCCCTGCACCCTTGGTTGCCTGGAAGGCACTGAGCACACAGCATCAACCCCGGGGGCCTGGCTGTGCTGGGCCTGCAGAAGGTTCCTCCTCAGCCAGCAGAGGAGCCCCCCACCACCTCTGCCCACAGCAGACAAGCCCGATTTGCAAGCAGGAGAGGGAGGCCCTGGCTTCTTAGCCCATTATTTATCCAGTAGATCCTCAGCTTCAAGGCAGCTGAGGCCACAGCCTGGGATGAATACTGATTGGAGAATTCCCCCCTCCATCCCCCAGGCCCCAGCCCAGGAGCTGTCTAAGCAGTCTGGGAGGGGAGAGGGCCCAGGCGGCAGAGGAGATGCCACAGGAGAAGCCGGGAAGGGTCCAGGCAGGACTGCAGCTCCCTGTCCTTGGGACTAGATGAGGAGCTGGCTTAAAGGCTCATTTCCAAAAGCACGTTTGTTTAGGCCCCCCTGCTGGGCCCGCCTGCAGGGATTCTCCCAGGATCCCAGAGCACCTTGAGGAGTCCTAAGGTTCTGTTTCATGGCCTGGGAAGTATGACTGCGACACTTCCTGTTAGAGAGGCAGGCTGGCCTCCTCCGGGCCTTCCTGTCCTGCCTATCGCAGGGCCGAGGGGAGCCTGGGATGGGGGGCAGGGTGAGGGGCCCTCCCAGGCCGGCCTGGCCCTTTATCCCCAGCTCCTCCCCCATGTCCCGGCCCATGGGGCGGTTTAAGCCTGATTCTGGGGACTTGTCCCCTCTGCCTACAGAACCTGCAGCATTGTCAAGGGGTGACTTAACTTCAGAGCAGTGGATCCAGTTTCGATTATTTCTCTTATTATCTTGCAAGTCCCGTCTTCAGACCTGGGAAGGTGTTGAGGCAGGAGTCCCTGTGGGCAGACAGGAAGCTGAGGGCCATGTGGGGGGACACTGAGAGGTGGGGGAGGCCGGTGATAAGGCCTCAGAGGCTGGGCCTCAGGGGTGGGGTGCATTCTGACCTGCGTGGGAAGCCTGCATCCTGGCAGGGCAGTGACAGGACCGATCTCATTTTAGAACCGTCTCTTCAGCTCCCCAAGCCCAGCCCCTGTGGGGCACAGGTGGTAGGCTTGGCCAGATGGGGCCAAGAACAGAAAGGGGAAGTGGGCAGTTGTGGGCAAGCAGGGGGGCTGCCCAGGGGAAGGAGGCCTGGCAGAGGCACCTCCAGACCCCAGTGCTCACAGGCCACTGGTCTGAGGCCACGTCTGGCAGCCCAACCAGCTGGCCTGGCCCCACCCTCAGCCGGCAGCCCCTGGATACCGTATCCTGCGCGTAAGGAGTGTGGTACTATTAGTCAGCTCAGGATACCTAACAAAGCAGCACAGCCTGGGCCGCCTGAACTGCAAGAAGTTCCTGTCTCGGTTCTGGGAGCCCAAGATCCGGGTGTCAGCGGGGTTGCTTCCCACCGAGTCCTCTGAGGGAGAATCTGCTCCCGGCGTCTCCTGCTCCCGGACGTTTGCTCAGCCCTGGGCGTTCCTTGGCTTGTGGAAGCGTCACCTCCGCCCGTGTCTTTACTTGACCTATCCCTGTGCGTCTGTGTCCATATTCCCTTTTTTGTAAGGACACCAGGCGTGCTGGGTCAGGGCCCACTCTAATAACCTCACCTTGTTCAACCAGTGACATCTGCAATGACCCTATTTCCAGTAAGGTCACATCTGAGGTACTGGGGGGGTGGGACTTCAGCATATGAATTTGAGGGGCAGGGAGATACAATTCAACTCATACCAGGAACCTCTGCCTTTGAAACAGAAACACAGACACTTGCCCAAGGAGGCCTCGGTCTCTGGGTCTGAAGAGAAGGCCACACCGTGGGCTGGTTTGAGGGCCCTGACTGGGGGCTCTGCATCCCCAGAGGACCCTTGTAGGGTAAGTCTGGGGCCAGCAGGCTTCATTTATTCATTCATTCCACAAGTAATTCACTCCAGGTGGGTGCTGTCCTTGAACTCGGAATACAGCAGAGAGCAAGCCTCAGCCCCCTCGGCCTTACTTTCTAGGTGGAGTTAGACCCAAAAAAGGGTCAGTAAATATAAAAGATAAGCCCAAGTGGGCATCAGAGCTGTGAATGAAATAAAAAGGTAACATGATAGAAAATGACAAAGGGCCTTGCTGAGAGCAAGATGTTTGAGTGAAATCTGAGTGAAGAGTTTGAAGAACCATGGGAAGAGCGGCACAGTTCTCAGGGGTGACAGGTGCAAAGGCCCGGAGGCAGGGGTGAGGTGGGCGCTGGAGGACCAGCTTCCAGCAGCGCGTGAGGGGAGAGGCAGGATCAGCTGGCTGTCAAGGGGTGTGACCCTTGGGGCACGTGGTCCAGGCAGGTAGCAATCTGGGCAGGTCAGAGGCCTTCAGCCCTGGGGGAGGGGCTGCCCCAACACTTTTTGGCAGTGAGACACTGTCTGAAGAGACAGTGATGGAATCATGGAAAAAAAAGACTTGGTTCGGGGCAAAGCCAACCAGAACTTTCTTGGAAGTCTCTCAAATCCTTCTGGAAAGAAACAGAAGTGATGGGGGAGCAGGTGACCAGGAAGGAGGAGTTGGGAAAGAGGTGACCTAGCGATTGTCTCGGTCACTCGGGGCAACCATCGTGCTGGAGACAGACGGAGCCCCCAAGGGCCTGGTCTCAGTTGTGAGTCCCCATCTCTGATCTGAGGCCTGAAGCCCAGATGGCCTGATCCCAGTGTCCCCATTGTCCCTGACTGGCCCCTGTGTCCCGCCCCGTAGCGGTTGTCAGAGAGGTGGCCGGGCACCCCTCATCACTGCATTTTGGCTGCGGCCCCACAGCGCTCCCCCCGGCTCATCCCTCCGAGGACTCGGACAGGCAGAAGCAGGGTTGACAGACTCCGTGCCTGGCATGTGGCTGCCACCCTGAATCAGACAGGCTTTGAAGTCAAAGGGCCTCAGAGATCCCGGCAGAACCGGAGGAACCTGACCTTGGAGCCAGACAGGCTGACCTTCTGTTACTGAGCAGGGTTTGATCCTAGAAGCTCTGGTCCCTCAGCATCAACTTCCTCACTTGTAAAGTGCAGCGCCTGCCTGTGTCCCCGTAAGGACGGGTGGTGTGCTGAGCCCAGTGCTTCGCGCAGTAGGTGTCCGAGATGCCCCCTGTCCAGCACCCTGTGGGGATGTGCCCGCAGGTGCCGGTGAGAGGGGCTCAGGGCCGGATTTCCAGAGCCCACCAGCGGCCCCGCGGAGTCTCCTGAATCACACCTCGCGCGAGCTACCTCCTGGTCCTTTGCAGCTAGAACTGCCCCACAGTCAGTACAGGCAGGCACATGGGGGGAGGCCTCCAGGGTGTGGGGAGGGGGGGAGGAAGGGAGAGAGGCGAGCAGCCAGCCTCAGGGGAGCAAAGACGGGGTGCCTGGGATTTGCAAGGTGCAGAGAACCTGACCCCGCATGTGGCATGACGCGTGTGGGCAGGAAGCTTAGCCTCGGGCCTTGGTTCCCCATTTGTGAAGTGAGGAGACCTCGAATTCCGGGAGGCTTTGTGGGGGCCCTGCAGGCCTGTCCCGGTGGTGGGGGAGGGGGCAGCTCCCAGGGAAGGAGGCGGCTGAGTCAGGCATGTCCACATGGGTGCGGGTACCTGGTGCGTCATTACTGCTCCCCCAGCACAGGCAAGACCAGGGGCCCCGGCCCCTCCCACAGGCTCTCTGCACCCACCACCCAGGGAGACAAGTTTTCAGTTGAAGGCTGGGGGCTGCATCGCCCGTGTTGTCAGGGGTTGGGAGCAGGGAGCCAAAGCGTCTACTCTCCAGACCCGAACGCAAAGCCTGGCCTCCGTCTCTCCATCCTCCCAGGGGCCCGGAGAGGCTGATGGCCAAGGTGTCCGGGGGCAGAGCCAGGGCGGCCCCAGAAGGAAGGAGCCTGGCCAGGGCCAGACTGCTGCCCAGGAAGGAGCCATGCATTGCCGGGAAAGCCGAGCGCCTGGGCAGCCTGCCTGCTATGTGCCTGATTGATGGCGCCATTTAGAGTGCATATATTTTTTTAATAATCTGTTTCCAAAATTAGCCTTTCTCTGTATAGCAGCAACCACAAACAGCTTAAGACGCACTCTTTGTCACCTGTCAGTGGTGCATGTTTGTTTTCCTTCAAGAGAGCGGCAGAGGGAGGTGCTGGCCCCTTGGTCTCAGAACCCCCCAGAAGGCAGGCAGCGCCTGGCTCCACCCTCATGGAGCTCCAAACCCACCTGGGAGGGGGGCTTCCTCTTGTCCCCCTTCCCGTGGCTTGAGGACAGGTGACATCAACTCTCTGCTCCTCTGTTTCCTCACACACACAATGGCAATGATTATAGTTATTTCCTGAAGCTATTTGGGTTAAACAGATGATAAATGTGGAGTTGGTATGTAGTAGATGGTCAGTAAACATTCAGGGAGCTGTGGCTTCACCACCCCCGACCCCCTGTCCTCCTGGTGTCTTTGGAAAGCTGACTCCATCGCGCTTTTACTAGTCCTGTTGGTGCCAGGCTTTCAATCCTCATTTTTAACTCATGTCCCCTTTGGGTGACATTATGAATCTCTAGGACCCAGCGCCCCCCACAGCTGCCCATTGTCTGGGAGCGCCTCAGTTTCTCTGACAGCCAAGATTGTTTGTTGGTGAGTTTTTTATTTCTGTTGCTTAGAATTCAAAGCAATAGGATTTTTCCTACATTCCCCAAACAAATTGCAGTGTGATATTGAATGCGTTTGTTCAGGCCACTCCCCCAACAGCACCGTGATCTCGCACAGGGCCCTGCGCCTTGACTCCTTCTCGAGACACTTGTAAAAGCTGCTGGTGCTACATTAAGTGCCTGCTGTGTGCCCTGCCCTGTGCGGGGCCACCCTGAGGGGCAAAAAGCAAGGTCAGGGCCCCCCGGCCCTCAGAGGGCCCCGTCTCTGATGGGGGGATAAAAACTTGGACAGAGAGCAATGGGGGCCGAGGCACAGGCCATCCTGCAATGGGGCGGGCAGCGGCCCCGGAGCCCAGCTTGGAAGAGGGAAGGATGTGCTCAGAGTCAGCTCCCGGAACACGGGGTCCAGAGCTGAGCCTCCAAAGGCGGCAGAACTGGAGTCGGCTGAGACGAAGGGGCAGCATCGCAGGCGGAGTCAGCGCCTTGAACTGAGCCCTGAGATGGGATGGACCTTGGCGAAGGGGCAGCCGGTAGAAACAGCTCCGTGTCCCCACTTGTCTTGCTCTTCAGTCGGGCATTATGTCCCCGAGACACTGCAGTGTGGCTGGCAGGACCCCTCTGGCTCAGGCATGGTGGCCCGGTCATGTGGCTTCTCCCTGGTCCTGGACCACAGCGAACTCTCCCCGTGCCACCACCTACTCCCACGATCCCGACAAAGGGTAGACCCAGCCTCTGCGTGGATTCAGGGCCCAGAGGAGGCCTTGGTTCCAGAAGTTTCAGAGGGCTGCTCCATTCCCGCATCAGCCAGCAGTCCTCTCTGAAGAGCCCCCACCTCGGGCTTGTGGGGGCCCCAGGACTTCCCCGGCACTGCCCCCACCCCTCGTGTTTCCATGGAGAAATGCTGACTGTTTGCTTTCTTTTCTCCCATTTCTTTCTGGAATTCATCCACATCAAAGCGAGATCCCATATGTTCAGCTTTCAGCCAGGCTGTGGTGATTAAGCACTTAAATTGATTAATCAAATTTCCTGTGATGAGAACTACTACTGTCATTCATTAATCTGAGCGGGATTATAAATAAGAGATGGCAGATACAGGAGACATACATGTTGACAGATTGATGCGACGGCCTGAATTACAAGTAGACGCCTGCTTCCTGAGGGCTTTCGCTGTAGGCAGCCTGGGGACAGAGCTTCCCTGAAGACAAAATTAGACTGAGATTGAAGTATCCCCATTTTAATAAAGAAATATGCATAGATGAGCAGGCAGCTCCGGGATGGGACAGGAGGGTGCCCTTTGCATACCGACGGCGGGGCTGTGTTCACGGAGGTGGCGGCAGCAACTGCCCCACCCCCACCCCGGCAGCAGACACCGAAATGACTGGACATCAGAACGGTGTGGCACACCTGCTGAGAATATGGGCTTGGGAGTCAGCCCAGCCCTGGGTTCAAATCCTGCCTCCACAGCTCACAAGCTATGTGACAGGTTCCCAACCTTTCTGGCCTCCGTTCCCCCGCTGGCGAGATGTGCGTGTTAATGGTACCTCCCTCATTAGGTGGTCACTAAGGTTAGATGGGGTAGTGTCCATGAGGCATTTTTCACCCATCCTACCAGTATTTGTGGAGTGCCTACCATATGCCAGGTCCACGCTGGTATTTAGAGCTTGCAAGGAAAAAGAGGCACGTGTCCCTGCCTCTCTGGTGTCCACGTGGCCAAAAGACATCCAACACGGATCCCGCTTTACCGCTCCATGCCGGAGGTGGGGACAGCGGTGAAAAAGCCTAGGGCTGACTCTGTGAGGAGGGGGTGGGGTGCCTGGGGGAGGCTGAGAGACTGCTGCAGAGGGAGGCCCTGACACAGGAAGGAGCTGGCCAGCGGTTAGGACACAGCAGGCAAGAAGACGGCAGCTGCAGGAGAGGCTGGGACGGGCTCCTGGCCACGCTGAGGGTTTGGGTTTTCCGAGTCAGCACTCCTTAGGGGAGCTTCGATTGTGATGGCTTGAGGGGGAACCTCCTCACTGAGACTTGGAAGGGAGCAGCCTGCACAGCCCAGGCGCCATGCTCTGTGGACCCTCTGGACCGAGACACCTGCTGTCCTTGCAGTCTCTGGTTTTCACACATTTCTTCCCGCCAGTGGTCCCTGCCCATCCCCTGGGGACGCGCTCCCTGACTTCTGGACTCCTTGGCACTGAGGGAACTTCAGTGCGCAGCTCAAGTGTACTGCTTCCCTGCCCAGGTCAAAGCCCTGGCGACAGCCCCACAGAGTGCTACCGCCTCCTGTTAGAACCCAGTCTGTGTGCGCCATGGTCTGGGTGACACCTGTGTCCCCATGCACCTGGGATGTGGTCTCAGGAGGCAGGGACCGGGTCTGCTCTGGTCCCCAGCGCAGGGCCTGGCACATGGCAAGCCACAGCAAGTTTTTGTTGAGTTCTTGGATGCTGAGTCACGGTGGCCTCACAAGCATCATAGACGTGGTGGCCTTGCCAGAGAGAACAGGCAGGGCTGGAAAGCCCAGCCCCAGCCATCCAGGTCAGCGTCTTCTGGGTACTAGGACCTAGACCACGAGTGGGGCAGGGAAGATGGGCAAGTGAAGAGTTAATGGCAGTGCAGAGGTTAGCATCTGGTAGACGAATCCCAAACAGAAGTGGGGCTTTCTGGATGGGCCGAGGCCAGGGCTGGGTTTGTAGGAAATGTGGTAATTAGGGAAGAAGGGAAAGGGGGGTTCTAGGCATGGGTTGGGCCCATGCAAACAACCCCTGCCCCTCAGGTTCCTGTGCCCTTTTCCATCTGTTTTTACTTCCTGACATTTCATTCAGGGTCTCAAGGCAGCCTCTGCAGGGGCCCTTGGTGACACAGGCCATAAGGAGGGGCCTAGCCTGCCACCCACACCTCTGCCTGGACACCAGGACCACTATTGTCAGTCTGGCTGGGCTCACACACCGTGATCAGTTCATGAGCCGTTTCCTTCAGGCCTCCGAAAAGAGACTACAAGAGTTCAGGGGGTGGGTGATAGGACAGGGAGAAGCTGGATTCTCTCACTGGGAGGAAACCCCCTAGTGCTCAGTGAGATTAAGCTATCACTCCTTGCCCAATTGGTCTCTTCCACTGTTTTGCCAAATAATTAAAGGCCCCTTATTAAAAGAGTTCGCCATCTTAAAAATGTCAGTTTTTCATCCATCCATCATGGAGTGTGGCTTTGGCCATGTCCCAGCACCCCAATCAAGGATAACCCTTGCCCTGGGACCTCAGATCATCTCAAGCAGCTTTCAAGGACCCACTGTGTGCCTAGCACTGTAGAGTGCACAGACGTCTGGCAGCTCTACCTGGGCCTCTCCTGGCACAGTGGTGTCTGCAGTGTGATGGGCCTGTCCAGCCCGAGCAGGTCTCAGGGAACACGAGGGCAGGGGAGGCAAATGGGGTGTAGTTTGTTTTCCAGGAGGCTTTGCCCAGCCCAGGGTTCTGCGTCCTTCCTTCCTCCTGGGCCTGGGCTGGGCCTAGGCTGGGCAGATAAACTAAGGAGGGCCCAGTTTCTGCCAGCCTAGGGAGGGAAGACACAGAGAAGCAGATCCCTGAGAGGCAGGCCGTGGCCCTGCTACGATGGCCAGTGAGCAGAGGGTAGGGGGTGCCAAGGAAGGGACCACCTCACTCTACCTGGGAGAGTCAGAACCGAATCAGAGGAAAAGCGAGTGTTTGCACAAAGCCCTTGGGGACAAAGACAGATTCACTGAGCATGGGAACAGGGCTTTACCGAACCCTCCTAAACCAAGCCAAAAAGATGCAAAGACGTAGAGATATAAAAGTTTGCTGTAAGTTCAAGGATTCATTCAGCAAACGATTGAGAACCTACTATGTGCCAGAAACCACACCAGCGCCTGAGAATATAGAAATGAATGTGACATGTACCTACGCCCTTGTAAAACTTACAGTCTAATAGGGGAGACAGACTAGAAAGAGTCCATGATGCTAAATAAAATGTGCCCTAATAGAAGCGTCTTCCAGCTCCCTCTATAGCACCAAGGAAGGAGGGATTGCCTCTGTGCATCAGGCGGGAGGTTAGAGGATGCCTTCCAGGAGGAGAGGACATCTAAGCAGGTTTTGAAGGACACGCTGAATTGACATGGAATGCAGGCTGCTTGACATGACCGGCACAGATGGACGGGCAGGGACGGAAGTGTCGATGAGTGAGACCCAAGGAAGGGCTGAGGAGTGGAGGAGAAAGACATGGGTCTCCCAGATGGGAGATCCAGAATGCTGGGGAAGAGGCAGCTAGAGCCTTCTGGAATGATCCATGCAGGGGAGGATGTGGCTCTGAGAAGAGATTGTGGAAGGTCCCATAGATGGTGGCGGATTTGGGGCAGGAAAGCCTGTGGGAGTTGTGGTTTGAGCTGCTTCTGAGGCGATGGTCAGCAGTGTGATTCCCACGGCCGGCAGGGGAGCCATGAGGCTGTGGCCAGGCTCACCTGCAGGTGTGAGGGCCCAACCAGAGCGAAACTGCCCAAGGTGACCTTGGGCCAGGGAGAGGCTCTGCCTGGAGTTATCGGGGATTTCCCCAAGGCTCCTCACAGGGGGGAAGGATTTAGTTGACCCCTGGACTGGGAGCCACAAGACTGCCTGGTGCCTGAGAAGCCAGGGAGAAGGGGGGACACACAGGACCGGGCAAGGATTTGGCCTTCAGCAGGGACCCAATCTTCCATCACACCCACCCCCACGTTAGGAGGGTCTTGCACTGGGTTTCAATTTTTCAAGTCTTCTGAGAAGGTCTGAGGTCACCTCATGAGTGATGAAAATGTCAGTTTACTGCTGCTACAAATAACCAGAGGTGGAGGGACTGAGGCTTGGCAGTGTCACCTGTTGTCAGCCCCGCTAGGGTGGGGGCTAGGCCTTGATTTGAGCAAACATTCAGGAGTTGAGATGTTGTCACGAATGGAGATTTCAGCATCTGAGGGCCTAAAGACCTGGCCCTACCTCGGACGAGGCCGTGGCCACTCGAGACCTTATTTTCCTCATCTGGAAAATGAAGGAGTTGGGCTATGAGTAGACGGTCCCAGCAGTCCCTTTCAGCTCCAAACATTTTCCAACTCGATGCGTCTTCCACCCACCTGACCACCTTGCTGTCGGCAAGAGTTAAGTTTTAATGAGAAAAGAATTTCTCTCCGGAATATTGAGTATAATTAAAACTCTGCTGTGGAAAAAAACAGGCCCAGCAAACATTGCAAGAACTAGAGGAAGTGAGAATGGTAAAACACAACCCCATTTTCTTCTCCCTATGACATGGATTATTAAGTCAGGTTTGAAAAAAAGTTCCTATTAAATATTTAAATGTTGCATTAAATATTCATCATCTCAAAAATTGCTTCCTAACAGATCCTTAGGTAAATATAACAATATTTGATCACAAAGGCCGCGCAGCTTGACAGAGACTCAGAGAAAGTGAGAATCTGTCTGGGGCTCAGTTCCTGTGGGCACAGGGAATCCTGCTCACGGAGGAGGCTGGGAGGGGGGACGGTGAGGGGACGGCCCAGGGTGACCCCTGACGGGGTGACCAAGCCTCCAAGGCATGGAGTGACATGCTAGGGAACTGAGCCCGCACTGGTGGGGCTCTCCTCTAGGGGGCACTTCTGCGGGCTGTGAGGCGGGCTCTCCCGCAGAAGGGGCCGCCTTCCTTCCTGCTTGTGTGGTCCCAATACCAGCCACTGTGGGAGGTGCTGTGACAGGGACCTTCAGTCAGACCAGCAGCTGGTCTGCAAACCCCTATGGTCCCCTCTGGGGGCTGTGGGGAGGGGGGGTTCTCCAAGGTTCTCACAAATCGTGCACACGGCCCCGCCATTTCTTGTATGAGCGTCTGGTCTAGCAAGTGCAGCACGACCTGTGTCTGTGGGCAGCACCTGTGGTGCCCCCGGCCCCCATTTTTTCCAGCTTCTCTGGTGCAGTGCTAAGGTCTGCAAGGGCCTCTGCAGCAGGGCTTCTCAGTCTCGGTGCCGCTGGTATTTGGGCCGGGTCATTCTTTGTGGTGGGGACAGTCCCTTGGACTGCAGGACGTGTACCAGCATCACTGGCCCCACCCACTAGATGCCAGCAGCAGCCCCCCGTACCATCATGCCCACCTAAAATGGCCCCAGACATTGCCCACTGTCCCACACCCCAGGAGGCGAAACCGCCCCCAGCTGAGGGCCCTGGTCTGTAAGAAAGGCCCTTGCTGTGCTGGAGAGAGGGCTGCAGGAGGCACACTGTGGTGTGGGGCCAGTGCGTGGCCTGAACGGCTTTGAACGGGGGTGAGGTGGTGGGAGAGCGAGGCCAGGGCTGGTGGGCACTGGGCACTGGAGAGGAGCAGCCTTCACCCTTCTCCCTGCCCCCCCTGCATGCCAGCAATGCCAGTGCCCTTCCCTGCACTCAGGCCCCAACCTCCCGCAGCCCCTCCCCAGCCCTGGGGCTCCCCCCTCAACACCCTTCCCAGACTCCTGGGGGGGATGGGCGCCAGGCTAAGAGGGGGAGTCCTAGACTCGCTCACCCCCCACCCCCCTGCCGGCACCCACACCTGCTGGAGGTCAGTGTAGGTCCTTCCCTCCCCGGGGCTCAGTCTTCAGCTGAACAGCAAGGACTCCTCCTGGCCTGGTGGGTTGACAGGGGTTCTGGGTTCTTTTGCCCCCTGAGTTGTTTGGGGTCAAACCTCCTTGAGAAGCTTTTCAGTGGCGAGGGGGGCTCCCCAACATGAAAGCATTATTCAGCGGGCAGGGACCCTGTCATTTCCTGCCGCTTGCGGACAAGGCCTACACTGATGCTGGGCCCAGTGCCGGGTTTGAGGGCCAGTTTCACTCAACCATAGGAGGCAGAAGCACAGACACCTGGTTGCCCAAGGTCACGGGTACAGTGAACCCAGGTTCACTCTGACCCCAGAGCCTATGCTCTCAGTGAAGTCCCTACGGGTCTCGTGTGTCGCAGAGTCCCCAGCAGGTGAAAAGACCTCCACCCCACCCTCCCCTGGATCCAGCCCTGGGGGTGTAGAGCCAAAGTCGGCCTCACCTAGGGCTCCTCCACCACCCTCCTCTCCTTCTCTGGGCAGATTCCGGGGTGCAGAAGAGGCCGCAGAGTCGGCCGGTTCCCCTCACCGGCAGCAGGCATAGGCACGGGGGCGGGGGTCCCCTGTGCAGAACTCTGACACATGACACCTGCTTAAGGCTGCCAACTCCACCTCCCTGGGCCCACAGGCAAAGGGTGTGAAGTCCGATACTTTGGTGGATCTGGAATGTTCTTGAGCCTCCATGTCCCGGAGGAAGAACCATGTGCCGGGACAGAACCTGACCTCCCGGGACTTGACCCAGGTCGCGGAGCTGAACGCAGCACGTGTGATGTCACACGAGAGATTTCCGTTAGTAGCGGCAGGAGGGAAAGCAGGGCCCGAGGCCTCGGCCCACTCAGGTGTGGAGGGGCAGGCGGGGAGGGGAGCCACTGCCGCTGGCGCCCTATGCGCAGCCCAGATGCATACTGGGTACAGGTGGGACTGAATCTCCCAGGGGCCGGGGCTGCCGGCCCCGCCGCTTCACCGCTGCCTGCGAGATTCAGCACCGCCGTGCAGGGCAGCAGCATATTGGATTGCGACCGTCATATTTTAACACTGCCGAATAGTTGCAGGCGACAGAAAACCTGTTTCTTTCCCCTTTTATACATCCAGGAAATTTGTACCGCATGCAGCCTGCATATCATTACACAACGTTAAAATATTACATTCTCTCTTCCCAGAACTGCAGATCCATCACAAGGCAGGGAAAACTGCAGGCCCGAGGGCCAGAGCCCCTTCCATGGGGATCAGAGAGCCGCTAAATGTGGGGTGCCCCACCTCACCATGAGGAATGCAGCCCACCGCGCCACCCCCGGGGTGGCTCATCTCCTGGACGCTGCAGGACAATCAGCTATTTCCCCTGGGAGGGAGGCAGGTGGAGGCCTGGGAGAAGCAGGTGTAATTACAGAGGCCCAGGCAGGACCCGCTGTTAGACAAGGCACACATCGCTGAGCCCCGTGACGCCCCCCACACAGGTGCTTAGGCTCCTGGTCCACAGAGGCCAGCCTTCCCGCTTTGCCTGTCAGCGCGTCCAGCTGGCCTCTCTCTGTGGCCCCTCGTTGTCCCTCCCCACCCCCATCCTTGACTTATGTTCTCACCCAGATT
This sequence comes from Rhinolophus hipposideros, assembly GCF_964194185.1. Lineage (NCBI taxonomy): Eukaryota > Metazoa > Chordata > Mammalia > Chiroptera > Rhinolophidae > Rhinolophus > Rhinolophus hipposideros. Next base: position 91,005,169 of record NC_138054.1, on the reverse strand, counting down.
GCACCTCTCAGAACCCACAGGGGTGGGTTTGGAAAGCGGATTTCCAGACCTCCAGGTCATGTTCGCAGCAGCTGTGGCTGCCTAGGTGCCCGAGAGCAGCTCAGCCCCGGGGCTCTGGCCAGCATGGGACCTCCCTCCCCACTGGCACCAGCTGGCCACCCCCACCCACCCCCGCCACTGCTCTAGGTGCCTTTCCACTCTGCCCTGGGGATGGCGGAACCAGTAAGCTTGTCACTGCTGGAAGCTCAGGCTCTGTTTCTCCTAAGTGACTTTTCCTCCTTTGGTCCTTGGCCCAACCAGCTTTTCCTGAATATTCAGTAACAGGACTAGGGAGATGTAGAGAAAAATCAGAAGCTTTCCAGTGGGGAGGGAGGCCTCCATTTCTTCCTTCCCTCTCTGTGCAGACTCCTGGCCAGGCCTGGGATGGACGGTTGAGTTCGGGCACAGCCTCTGCCCCGTTGCTCCAGCAGGACTGTCTTCTGCGCCCCCGTCCCCCCACGGCCCATCAGTCCCTTCCTTTGGCGATCCTGGTTTCCTCTGGGCCATTACCAAGGACCTCCTCCGTGCCAGGTCTTGTGCAGACCCCTGAGGTACTGTCAGCAAACGGAAATGAAAGGGGAAGCCCATGCCCATGAGGAGTGGACATTCTCACTGAATAGAGTGGGGACTCCAATACACGGGGCAGCCCCCACCTTGGGGCTGAGATTAGGGCAGCAGATGTGCTAGGCGGAAACCAGGCTGGGAGGGCCAGCCAGCTCTTCCCCAAGATGGGAGCCCCTGAGGGCAGGGTTGGCTGTGTCTGGTTCCCCATCAAAGGAATCCCCGGCTCCTCAAATGCCTCGGCACGTAGTAGGTGCTTAGCAAACATATGTCCACCCAGCAGGTGCACTTTCAGATGGGCCTGTCTCCTATATCTGCACAAGTCCCTGAGACTGGAGCAGGTTCTCCAAGGGCTGGGTGCCCTGGGATCCCTGTCGCTTGTCTATGCCTGGGCCACAGTTTCGTTTCGTTTTTTAAAATTGAGGTGAAGTTGATACAGCATAAAATTAAACATTTTAAAATGAAAGATTTAAAGAGGTATCTAGTACACGCACCGCATTGTGCAACCATCACCTCTGTCTATTTCCGAAACACTTTCATCCCTGCAGAGGAGACCCCATACCATTAAGCAATCACTCCCCATCCCGCTGTCCCCCGGCGCCCGGTAAACCTGCTCTCTGACTATGGATTTGCCTGCTCTGGACATTTCATGTAAAAGGAACCCGACAGTATGTGACCTTTTGAGTCTGGCTTCTTTCACTGAACTTAATGTTTTCAAGGTTGATCCAAGTTGTGGCGTCTGTGAGCACTTCATTCCTTTTTCTGGCGGAACAATACTCCTTTGTATGTCTGTGTCCCATTTTGTATACCCACCCAGCCGTTGCCGTTCACGTGGGCTGCTTCCATCTTTGGTGAGGAGAGCTGCTAGGAACATGGGAGCCTGTGCTTGTTGGAGTACCTGCCTTTAATTCTTTGGGAATTGCTAGGTCATATGATAATTCTATGTTTAACTTTTTGAAGGAGTTTCTTTACAAGGTTCCAAAGAGGTTTTCGAATAGTTTTCCAATTGACCGGCACTGCCAGGCTCTGAGGAAACAGAACGAACTCCATTCAAGGGACTAAAGTGTGTGTGTGTGGGGGGGGGGGCACTGTGTTGTTGGGAAACAAGGAAAAAGTAGGTGGGAGCCAGGCCACATGGGGTTCCGGGGAGTTTGCACTTCATCCTGGGGAGCCAGGAGTGGGTGCTGGACAGGACTGACAGTGGGAAGGGTGGGAACAGACTCTTGCCTCCAAACCCCTGTCCTTGCTGTGGAGTGGGAGGGGCCTTTTGGCAGAGGTGAGATGGAGAGGGCTTGGGCGGGGGTCTTGGCGGTGGCAGTACAGTGAAGGGACTGACAGGTGGGGGGAGCTCGCTGGCTTTGTCGGCAGGATTCTAGGAGTCTCAGGCAGCTGCTGCTTATTGTAAAACAAGTTCTGGCTACTTGGAGAAGCTGGAGACAAAGGACGGGGGTGACGCCCCCCACGCACACACAGCCTGAGCAGAGGTCTGGGCTGGGCAGCTGTCCCCAGCTGCAGGGGGCAGTTGAGCAATACAGTTGTGATGACAGGATGGGGAGGGTGACATGGTGTCCCTGTGGAATAGCACCCTCAGATTCCAGGAGGAGGGTGTGTCTGGGGAAACCGAGGAAGCCTGTGTGTATTGAAGACCTCCAATGCCCCAGTCACTGAAAACATATTGTCATTTAATCCAACAAACCTGCAAGGTCAGGCTGAACATCCATCCGCCTTCTTCTCACAGGGGCGCTGACATGCAGACACCACGTTCCCCACCAGAATCACTAGTGCTGTAAGAGGGGTAGGTGCGTGTCAAGCCCATGTCCAGCTCCAACACCTGGGCCCTCCCCCTCCCCCTGCCCCCAAGAAGGACAAGGATCAGATCAGGAGGGGCGGGGAGGGACCCCATTTCCCTCTGCTCTCCTCCAGAAGTGCCCTGGCCTGGACCACAGTGCTGAGCAGAAAGCTCCAGCAGGCTGGGCCTGAGGGCATAGGGCTCTCGGGGACGGGCCCTTACCCCTGCTTCTCCCCACAGGGGCCAGGATTCTTCATAGCCCTTTGTTCAAAGGAAGGGAGACCTCTTGTCCAAGGTCACACAGCCCTCCGAGTGCCAGCCCTTCGTTCTGCTAAACCACAGAAAGGACCTTGTGTAACAGTTACTATTTAAGCCTCACTCTTCTTATTATCATCATTAGCATGACTATTATTTCCATTCTACAGATGAGGAAATCAAGGTTCGAGACTGAGTGAAAGCCAAGGTTCCTACTGCTACTAAATGCCCCCAGGACTGTGGGAGCTCAGAGAGGATGACCACAGGTGTTCTCAGCACACTTGTTTTTAGGGGGAGGGGCATGGCCGAGCACACCTGCTGGGCGTGTCCCTAAGGTCCCTGAGACAACCAGACTTGCTGCTCAGCCTGGCACCTCTCTCTGGCTGGAGCTGGCCCCTTGGCGTGATTCCATTTGTCTGTGTTTCTGACACCGGCCCGATTGATCGCCTGATGACGGGGTGCTCCCTCCACAGGTGGGCTCTGCCTGGATGCCCTATTTTTTTCGTAGGGATGTTTTTGTGAACTTGAGTAAAAAACCGGGAAAGGCCAGTTCCCTCTGTCCAGCCCATTAATTCTGCATGCTTGGGCCCGAATTAACCTTGGCAAGGCTTCGAGAGGAGAGAGTAATTCTAACCTTAGAAATCTGCTGATTAAAGCTGGTTTCAGGAATTCGATTCCACTTAATGTCTCGGCATGCAGCCCAGCTTCCCATTAACACAGCCACAGACGCGGGGCCTGGCGTTCCCGCCACCTTCTTAATAAGCAAAACCCCATCGCCTGTTTTAAGCAGCAATTCCTTTGCTGGACTCCCTTGCTGCATGCAGCTGTGTGTTGACGAGTGCCCTGGCTACCTGGACGGTGTCACAGGGGCCCGGAGGGGCGGACGGTGCTGGAGCAAAGCAATAATTGCATCCAGAAATGCCGGCACTCCAGCCCCTGAGAGCTGAGCGTGGCAGGCAGAGAGGGCAGGCTGCTTTCTGGGCAGCGCTTGCCCTGCATGCCGTCAGAATGGCCCCTGGTGGCGTCTGCATCTCTCAGTCCCTGCTCCTTCTGGGAACAGGGCACCCAGGCACAGAGGCTGAGCAAGGACAGGGACCAGCTACCTGAGTGTACACGGGGAACCCCTAGCACCGAAGGATGCAGCCCCGGCCTCCCACAGAGGCTCCATGTCAGTGCCCCCGATTCCTCATCCCTTTGGCTAAACCTGCAAAGAAAGTCCTGTTAAGAAGTGCCCAGGGCCCGGGGAAGGCCAGACCGGGTGTTGCTGTGGGACTGCTTCTTCCTTCGCAGAGTCCTCAGTGCAGGCCACCTAGGAAACCTGAGAGGGCTCAATAACTGTTGTGGAGGGGAGAGGGAAGGGGAGGGGAGACAGGAGGGGAGGGAAAAGGAGAGAGGAGGGGAGGGGAGGGGAGAGGAGAGGGGAGGGAAAAGGAGAGGGGAGGGGAGAGGAGAGGGGAGGGAAAAGGAGAGGGAAAGGGAGAGGGGAGGGGAGGGGAGAGGAGGCGAGGGAAAGGGAGAGGGAAAGGGAGAGGGGAGGAGAGGGGAGAGGAGGGGAGGGGAGAAGAGAGGGGAGGGAGGCCATGATCAGTATAAACCACTTTGCAGATCAGTTCTAGCCACTTGGCAGGGCTCCAAGAAATAGGTCTCAGCAAATATACTTTGATGAAAGAGAGGAAATTTCACTTTATTTATTTATTATGTATGCCCGGTACTTTTAGGAAGTTTCTGAGCTATAAACAGCCCGGACGTATTGAAGTAGGCCCAAAGAACAAGACATACACATACATGGCAGGACCAGTGGTGCTGAGCTGCCTGGTGCACGCAGCGAGGAGAGAGCGGGTGGAGGGGCACCCTTGGCGGGGCCCCTGAGGGCCCAGGTGCCAGGAGAGATTTCTGAGACAGGAATGACCCCAGTAGCCTGGTTCCCAAAGCAGCTTTGCGCCTGCTGGCAGGGGAGATGGGGAGGAGCCCACATACTCCTGGCTGAGGGGCCCACAGGAAAGCAGGAGGGTGGGGGCGCCCAGGGCTCCTGCCCTGGTCTCTGTGGCTGGAGACTCAGGGCTCCAGTCAGCTCTCTCTAAACCTCAGTTTACCTTGTTGTCAATGTTCAGCTTCCATTCCGTTTTGTGCTAAGTGGTTAATCCTGGATCCCCCAGAACAATGAAGCTGGAGCTCCAGACTATTTATTTACATCTTCAACCATGGTCTTCATGCCTTTTTATCTTCAAATTCATCGGGGTTTGATTGCCCTGCTCACTCACGTCCTGCTTACACTGCAGCCGCTTTATTTAGAGGAGCTTCTCCCACAGGCTTGCCTCTCCCCGGGGAGGGGCCAGGTGAGCGGAGGCAGCGGGCACAGGCAGCGGGCACAGGCAGCGGGCACAGGTAGCGGGCACAGGCAGCGGGCACAGGCAGCCGGCACAGGTAGCGGGCACAGGCAGCGGGCACAGGCAGCCGGCACAGGCAGCGGGCACAGGCAGCGGGCACAGGCAGCCGGCACAGGCAGCGGGCACAGGCAGCCGGCACAGGCAGCGGGCACAGGCAGCCGGCACAGGCAGCGGGCACAGGTAGCGGGCACAGGCAGCCGGCACAGGCAGCGGGCACAGGCAGCGGGCACAGGTAGCGGGCACAGGCAGCGGGCACAGGCAGCCGGCACAGGCAGCGGGCACAGGCAGCCGGCACAGGCAGCGGGCACAGGCAGCGGGCACAGGTAGCGGGCACAGGCAGCGGGCACAGGCAGCGGGCACAGGTAGCGGGCACAGGCAGCGGGCACAGGCAGCCGGCACAGGCAGCGGGCACAGGCAGCGGGCACAGGCAGCGGGCACAGGCAGCGGGCACAGGCAGCCGGCACAGGCAGCGGGCACAGGCAGCGGGCACAGGCAGCGGGCACAGGCAGCCGGCACAGGCAGCGGGCACAGGCAGCGGGCACAGGTAGCGGGCACAGGCAGCGGGCACAGGCAGCCGGCACAGGCAGCGGGCACAGGCAGCCGGCACAGGCAGCGGGCACAGGCAGCGGGCACAGGCAGCGGGCACAGGCAGCCGGCACAGGCAGCGGGCACAGGCAGCGGGCACAGGTAGCGGGCACAGGCAGCGGGCACAGGCAGCCGGCACAGGTAGCGGGCACAGGCAGCGGGCACAGGCAGCCGGCACAGGCAGCGGGCACAGGCAGCGGGCACAGGTAGCGGGCACAGGCAGCCGGCACAGGAGGCTTTGGTGCTCCGCAGTGGCCCTGGGGCAGGGCTGTCACCTCCCTGGTCCCTGGAAAGCGTCTGGGGTGAGGGGGCTTCTCAGAGCCCAAGCCGTCCCCTTACCTCCGCTCTTCATTTCTTCTCTAGATCCCTTTTCAGCCTGTACTGTAAAGATGGTCTAGAACTTTCTGTGGAGATGTTGGGGGAGCCTCCAGGGGGAGAACTGAGAGTCTCTCTCCCTGGTCCACCGCACAGCGTTTTTCAGGGTTTCCCCCCACTCCTCACCCAGACCCGGAGTGGGGAGGGAGGGCCAGGGCCTCCTCCTTCCTCCCCTCAGGCTAGAGCCCCCACCTGGAGGGTCTCCTTGGCCCTCTCTGCTTGCCCAAAGACCTGACTCCCTCTCCTGTAGGTCCCCCTTGAGATCCTGCCCATATAGGTGTGTGGGGGAGGGTCTCTATAGTCTCCTGGGGCTGGGGGCCCACTGGCGGGGCCATGGGGTGGGTGCACACGTGTCCCAGGCTGCCAGGTGCTGCCCCATGCTCCTGGCCCTCTCCCTGGCACCCTGCCTACCTGGGAGGGGTGGAGAGTTGCCAACCTTATAAAGTTCGCTGCCCCCGATCAGTTTCTGTCTGCCTCTCAATTCTTCCAGCTCTGAGGACCCAACCTCCGTGGTCTGGCTGGGCCACCTGGTGCCCCGTGTCCTCCAGTGTGTGCACCAGATCTCCTGTCCCATGAGACGGGGGTGAACTCCTACAGTTCAGATTCTAGCCCGAACTCGTGTGACCTTGAGCAGGGTCTTGACCTCTCTGAGCCCCAGCTCCCACACTGCAGGGAGGGGCTCATACCACCGCTCTTCCAGGGGATGGTCTGGTCCCCCGGGGCAGCCTGAGCCTGCCCAGGGCTCACATCTGTCCTTGTGACCCACAGGCATCAGGTTGGGGGGCCCTGGCTACAGTCCCCAGACACCGCGTCTGCTCTGAGAGATGCCATCGCAGATTGTCTTAGGCGAGAGGAGGCCGGGGGCCCGGTCAGTGATGATCTAATATTCCAAATCTCTCCTGTCGCCCAACCCCGGAGGCCGAATCAGACTACAATCCATTTAGTTCAAACTAATTTTAAAGCAATTCACTATTTAACAAGTTCTGAGGCCCAGTGCTTTTGCAGGCAGCATGTGAATTGAATCATTTGGTCTAATCTTAGATTAATATGAACCAGATCCTTCAGCGAGGACAGTCCTGGGAGCAGCCCGAGACTTCGTCCCTTTGTCCTGATGGAGGGAGGCCCTGCGGGAGGCCTGACTCTCAGCCATTGGCGTGGACGCCTGAGTGAGGTTGCCAGGGGGTGGCATGCAGGGGAGGAAGGAGCCAGGGCTCTCGGCCAGGCAAGGGTGGGAGGGAGTCCTCCTTCCCCTCTTGCTAGCCATGACCTTGGGCAGACTGCCTGGTCTTCCCCAAGGATAACTCTGTGCAGGACGGATGCAGAGCAGAGACAAGAGGCAGGAGAAACTCATGTCATCCCCCCATCATCCCCACGGGAGGTCTTCCCAGGGCCACTGGTTTGGGGACCTGGAAGGTGCTAGAGGGTTTTCACTTCCACCGGCTCTTTCAAGAGCTTCTCCTGGGGATGTGGAAACTATGGCACCAAAGGAACCATGTTTAACCCCATCCTGGGAGCTCTGCCTACGCAGGTGCCTCTGTGTCCCACCCAGAATCCCAGGGCTTAAAACCCAGGTAGGAAAGAGGTCCTGTCATCCCAGATCTGGAAGAGACTTTCTTGCCTCTTGGGTCACACTGGAATGATGGGCTCTTGCCACATAAAGACAGCCCCACTGGGGTGGAGCAGGAGAGCACAGGGAAGACACCAGCCATGACAGCCTGGGGGAGAGGCCGCTGTGGGGTCAGATCGGAAGTTCCATCCAGAGCCCACACGTCCTTCCAGGACGTCTGCTTCACTGTGCAGTCCGACTGCTGGGGAAGGGCAGAGCCATACACATCGCAGAGCCCTCACTGCAAGTTCAAGGCCACCTGCCAGCTGCTCAGCACATGTCCCCTGGGGGTTTGGCAGAACACCTTGCAGATTCATGGGCTCAGTGTTGTCCTTGACAGGGGAGGATTCAGGTGGGGAAACTGGGAAGGGCTGACAGGCCTCCACTCAAGATACCTTCCTGTCCACCGGCCTGGTCTTTTCCACCTGTTGGCCACTTGGCCAACTCCTTCTACTCTAGGACTCATCACAGATGTCACTTCCTGTTAGGTGACATGAAAAAGGGGACTCTTCTGTCTCCAGGGCTCCACCATACCCCTCCCTGGGCTCCTTGCTGTTTTGATCTAGTTTTGTTTGTTTGTCCGTCTCTCTCTCCCACTGGAGGACAGAGCCTCAGGCCCGCACAGAGCAGACGGCTGGACAAACGTGTGTGTGTGAAATCACCTTCCACAGCTTCCTGCCGCCCCTGAGCCAACTCAGCCCAGCCCGGGCTGCTCCTTTTTGGAGGGCTTGGCGGCTGGCCCCACACTGCCTCTCGCCTGCCCCTGCTGGGAATATTCTGAATAAATGGACGCTGCCCCTTCATCACTTCAGAGCAGGATTAAACTGTTATCTTCTGGGTAGATTTTTCTTTCCCTTCTATGATCTCGTTTTCTGCTGTCACCTTTATACCAGGACACATTTTTAAAAACTATTCGTCTTTGTCATGTGCATATCAGATTCAAGTGTTGGAGATAAACCAGGCACCTCAAAATCTATTTTCACACTTGATGCAGACCGTCTCCTTCCCAGTGGGAGAGAGGTGAGGCCAGAAGAGGCCCCGGGCTAGGCCCCTGGGGGACCGTGGGGGCCACCACCACAAGCCTCCCCCAGCTTTCAGCCTCCAGCCAGGGCTGGTACAAGACTGTTTGCAGAGGAGGTAGCAGTGGGACCCTCATAAAGGGGGTTAGAGATGGACATTTGCTGTCAACACCCTAGTGTGAGGACACAGCAGGTATTATCCTTGTGTTAGAGGAGGCTTTCTGGAGAGAAGAAGGGAGCTGGGCAGCGAGCTTTCCCATCACAGGCATGGGGGGAAAGGCGGGGGCCTGGGGAGACACTCACTGACTGATTCAAGCTGGCCCAGGTAGAACGACAGGCGCCAACCTTCGAACATTCCAACTCTTCAAAGTGGAACCACCTCCCAGAAATCCCAACCTCCACAAGCCATCTCCCCCCAACCCTGGCTTCCCCAGATCTCAGCCCCACAGGCACCTCCATTCTGTTAACTAAGCAGAAGTCAGTGCAGCAAGGTTCAGGCAGCTGAAAGCAACCCGCGCGGTCCTGGGGATGTGTGGGTGCTTTGGCCCCTTTACCTCTGAGGAACAGAACACCCCTGTGGCCTTGGCCTCCTGTGAAATTTCTTTCCTGGGAAGAAACTAGGAAGCCATGTTTTCATTGAGTGGCCGCTATGTGCCAAGAAGCCCTGCGGGCCAAGCACTGTGCCCGAGGGCTGGCTAATTTCACACAAGGCATTTAGGGTGATGGGCATCACGCTGACATCCACCAACAAGTGCCATTCGAAAGACAACCTCTGAACGCTGCCCGTGGATGGCGATGGGGAGGTGTGACTTATTCCATACTGTCACGTGTGTTTGTTTCATGTGCAATCTCTTCTTTTCCACGTGCTTGGCCTTCCTGGCCCCTTCCTTGCCCTGATTAGATATTTACACGAGGTGGAAATTGGCGCAAGGTGTATTGTGTACCTGCTACGTGGAAATGGCTATGGGGAATTTTACGAAGGACCATGTAATTCTCATTCTTTCTGATCTAATGGTCAGGGGTTGGCAAACTATGGCCGTGGGCCAGATCCGGTTCACCTCCTACTTTTGTATAGCCTGTGAACCAAGAATGCTTTTTACATGTTTTTAACGATTGGGGAGAAAGTCAAAAGAAGGATGACATTCATGCCAGGTGAAAATTATGCAAAATTACAAGGTCCGTGAATGAAGTTTTGTTGGGACACAGCCACGCCCACTCACTGCCTGTCCCCTTAGGAGGTTTTGCTCTAAAACGGCAGAGCTGAGCAGTTACAACAGAGACCATCTGACTCCCAGGCCAAAACTGTCTACTCTCTGGCCTTTTCCAGAAAGTCGCACAACCCCTGTGAATGGGAGAGGCAGGACTGCAGATGTGGAAAGTAAAATGACAACGATAGTGTGTATTAACCCAAGGCAGAGCACACATCCGCATGGCGGCCCCATGACCCCGATGGGTCATTTCAAGGGACTCCTTCCACTGGCTGGTCAAGAGAGGCTTCCTGGAGGAGGGAAGACCTGAGATGGATTCAGGCTGGGTGGGGTTTGCATGGCAGTAGGACCGTACAAGGAAAAGTGTGGAAGTGGGAAGCACAAGGTCTGCCTGGGGACAGTGAGTCAACTTTTCTGGAGCCAAAGCCAACAGTGGAGAGGACGGAAGGAGGGCTGAGCTTGTACCTGAGAGTTGGGGTGCGGGGGGGGGGGGAGGGATGGGAGGGAGAGAGAGAGAAAGACAGAGAGATAGAGACTCAGCCATGTCACATGAAGCCATTGAGAGCTGGGCAGAAAGCACCTGTCAAGTCGCAGTGTCCCGACCAATAAAGCTTCATTCGCCTCACCAAGGCGTTCCTTTCTTTGGCCATCGGCTGCTAAGCCGTGATGGACCCTCTGGCATATGGAGTACCCCCCTGGCAGCTGTGTCCGTTGGAGAGAAATCCATTTGAGGAGATTTGTGGCTGATGCTCTCTTTGGCAACGTCCTTTTCTTTGTGGGAAGTGTTTATTTTGAACTGAAGGGAGCTCTTGTTTGCTATTGGTTTCCCCTGTAATTCTATCATTCCTTTTTATTTAAGAAGGAAAAAAAAGCCCTATAGTGTCATAAAAGCAATTTTGAGTATTTAAGAAAAATTTCTTCCTTGCTCAAGTGTCATGTGAAAGGGAAGCTGTTGGGCCTTAATTCCCTAAATGTGACGCATTTGAATGCTGCTTTCGTCTGCAGGGTGACGCTCTCCTGAGTCTGCTATACGTAGCTGGCTGCTTTCTCTGTTTCTTTCTTTGTGTACACACATGAACAGGGGGCTCACGGCACGCTTTCCTGTACGCACCTCCACGGGCGTGGGCATCACACCTCACGCTCGCACACACACTCGCACAGCTGTTCTAGCAGCCCCAGGATGTGACTCTCCCTCCAACTACATCCTAAACCCCAAGTGAAAAGCTCAACCCAGGGAGCCCCTAGGGAACCCCCAGAGCCTGATAAAAAAAAAACACCAGCACTTTGTACAACACAGATCGCTACAGACAGACTTGATTGCTTTTTTGATTAGTGGGTAAAGGGAATGGATTTGATACGCTGCCTCGTGAAACAGTGTGCCATTAACTCCCAGTTGGCTTGGTGGTGACATTGTCATATGGGCTGGAAACTGGCAGAAAGGCTGCAAAGTGAGGAGGATGGTGACAAAGGGACCTGGCGAGGGAGCCTGAGATCCAGGGAGGCCACGATGCTGGTTTGGGGTTGAGTGGTGAATGAAAGGGGAGAGGGCCTGGGGCAGAGCGCACTCGGTGGGGCAGGCCGGCCATGCCCTCTCAGCATTGGCCACTCCACCCATCACCTGCTGCGTCTACCTGAAAGGCTTCGCTCTGCATTGACACCCACTCCCCAGCCTCTCCTTCGGCTTCCAATGCCAAGCCTGTGCCAGCGATGCCCGGCTGTTTCCAGCCCCGAATGGAGCTGGATCTCTGCAACGTACTTCATTCTCTGTCTCCACGGGGATGCCTGACGGGCGCCACAAAGTCACCAAGCAGAAATCTGAAATCAGCCCCTCCACCAGCCTGCTGCACCCCCAGCATTCCCTGTCCACCTGGTCAGAAAGCCAGGGTCATCCTTACAGCTGGCAAACGTGGCCGTTTCCCTGAGCCATCATCGCCCAGCCTCAGCAGGCCTCGGTTCTGTTCCCTGGCCACACTGTTGCCACAGTGAGCTTCTGAAAGGCTAATCTGATCATGACGTTCTTTCAGGCCCCACTACCCCAGGCTGCAGCCAAACTCCCTGCTATGGCCCCCAGGCCGGCTTTGTTTCTCCCACCTGGCCCCTCACCACCCCCACCCTGCACTTTCCCCTGTAGTCCATCCCATCGTCTGTCCCTCCATCTGTCTGTAGTTGGTTCCTCAAGCTCAGTGTGTTCCTTCTCACCTCCATCCCCCACCTGCTTTTCCTGCCCCTGGAAGCACTCCTTCCCCCTTGGCCAACCCTGCTCATCCTAAAGTTCCCAGACTCCTTGACCCCATTTCACCTGCTCTGGACTGTCCTGGGCAGCAGCTCTCAACCCTCACAGCCACCCAGGGGACAGGAGGGGGCCGGTGCCCATTTTACAGCTTGGAAGGACAAGGACCCTCCGGCTGGGGGCAGCAGGTCTCCCTCCCCACGCAAGGTCCATCTCTCCGGAAGCCCTTGCATGCTGACTGCAGCTCACCAAAGGCACATCCCCACAAGGACGCTAAACCAGCGACAACCCTTTCAGCACCAAAGGTAGAGCCATTATTCAGGATGGTTTTGCATTGTGTGCGGGCGTCTTACCAAGTCCTGAGACTTCAGAGGATCTCAAGCAAAAATTATACATTTCCTGCCTCGGGGTCCTCTCCTCTACCAGGCTGGAGGGACCCGTGTCCTGGGGGTACCACCATGGAAGAGCGTTGGCCATCATTCAGAAGGTCTAAGGCTCCCAGTCCAGGGAACACAGATGGGCAAATGGGCCCCCACTGTGCTGAGTGAGGGCACACGGGAGGGGCCCGACGCCCTTAGGTTTCTCGAATCCTTCCTCCCTTGCTGCCTATGACGTGGCTTGCTCCCGTCAGAGGTCTGCAGCCTCTCCCGCCCTCCTAATATTGTGCTTTTCTTCTGCGTAGACAGAGACATGGGATCACCAGGTGGTTAGAGTAAGATCTAAAAATAGCGGAACGAGGTTCTGAGAGAGGCCCTGAGGGTTCCTCTGATTAAAATGCATGAGCCCTGGTGTAGAAACCACGATTTTTCTTTTTAACATCATTCTGCTTATTGGATAGTTCTGGGTAGGGGAGGGTGCTAGAGAGAGGTGGGCAGGGGTGGCTCGGGAGAGCAGGCGTGCTTTCTTCTTGTGCATGCTCACGGAGGGACAGACAGGTGTTTGGTAAATTCTCTGCGAAGGTTCAAGGACACTGCGGCCCAGCCCTGATAAAAGGTAGTGAAGCCAGGGGGAAAGTGTTGCAAATCAACCGTTTTCTTTTCAAGCTCAACGAACAGCAGTGGGAAGAGAGAGACAGGTGAAGATGGGAACTGTTTCAGTGTCTCAAGAGGAATGAACAGTGGGAAAGAACAGGTGTGAAGCCTTTTATTTCAAAGGGACGGGAGAGACTTCTCACAACAATTTACGTCTCCCTCCATTTGGCTCATTGTGTGAGTAAAAGTCATGACACTGCCCAGGAGAGCATGCAAATTCCAAAGGAAAAGAGCTGATTAAAGTTGCAGGTGGGTTGCTCATTTGTTGCAACCAAACACAGAAAATAGCCAAGTGTGAATCGACTCTGGCAGGAAGGACTGAGTTATCAAAAATTAAAAAAGCAAAAGAAAAGTGTGTTGAAAAGTCAGGAAAGAATATTGCTTTCTTAATAATAAATACATTCCGTGGGCAAGAATTGCAAGGGAATCGTTTAAATTAATTTCCGCTTTGTTTTGTTTGGTTTGTACGGGGTTTAGGTCCCAGCTGACAGCAATCTGTAAAAGTTCTAACATTGGAAATCTGATTTTCTTGAAGCCAGAATCCCACAGTCCAAAATGATTTCTCTTTCAACTCTGCTAATCAGACAGGCAGGGCTCAAATGGACTCCTAGTCGAAACAGTTCACATTTGGTCTTTTTGGGGTGTACAGAGTATCTGATGAAAGCTTTAAATGCAGAGCTGCTGGCCATTTCTCTGAGGACTTGGTGTTGGGGGGGAGGATGACGGTGAGATTAAAATGATCAACAGGAGGTGAGCAGAAGACCTGGCCCATCCTTCCCAAGGCTCTGCTGCTCCTGCCTTCCCTTCCTGCCCCACCCCTTCTGGAATGTGTGCTTTGGGAAGGAGCTGGAAAAGAGGGCATTCCGATTTAAAATTGGAAGCTAAAAGGAAACGGCCAAATCCTCTCCCACTCAGAGGCTCCAAGTGGGATGGTGAGAGCGACCTGACTGACGCGGCCTTAGCCCTCTTTCCCCACCTCTGCCTGCAAGCCAGGCCCCCCAAAGTGCAGGGCTGTGTGCACAGGCAACACCCCACGAAGCACAGCAGCCGCCCTGTCCCGCCGCCCCCAGCAGTCAGCCCACCCACCTGGGTCTCTGTCCCTCCTCAGCTGTTCCTGAACTTGAATTCCCACCCATCGATTCCTTGTATCCAACCTGGCTCGGGCTATCTTCCAAAACTAAATCCATCTGCAAAAGATGAAAGTTTATACTTAGGACAAATAAATAAGTAAACTGTAAATAAAAGCCAGAAAGTGGGGGTGTGTGCAGTCACCTCTTGGGCTCTGGAGGTCAGTCCTAGAAAAGCTGCCCCCCCCACCCCCCCATCCAGGGATGCCCCGCCCATCGTGACGCTGCTGGGCTGGGAAAGGCCGAGCGTGTGCGTGTATTTGAATCAATTTCGTAACCTTCAGGTCCTCCCGTACGCCGAGGGGGTCTTAACCGAGGCTCTGTGAATGAACGTCATAGAGGGGAACCCCAGGCCCCTAAAATTATAGGCCAAAATGTGCACTCCCCCAGTCGCTGGCTTTTCTGGGTTCTCACATGGCCCCACGGCCCCCAAAAGGGTAAGCGCCCCCGCTGTCCACCCACGTGCCCCAGCTGTGCTTCTTCGGGACCGTCCCGGAGGCGCCTGCCCCTAGGTCTCCCCGGGCGCCGGTGGTGTCCGCCGCCCTTGCTTGCTCCTGGTCTGTTGCGCGGTCTTCCTCCCTTCCTTCCCTCTTTCCAACTGAATTCTCGTTTTTCCTTTCTCCCTAGTGCTTGTATGGCTGCTACGTCCATTCCTCCATCATCCCCACCTTCCACAGGAGGTGCTACTGGCTCCTTCAGGTAGGTGGCTGGGCCTCGGTGCGCCTTCCTCTCCGTGCTGGGCAAGGGTCTGCGGAGGGCGACGCATGCGGTGGGGACGCGAGGGGTGGCCGGGCTGAGGTGCCCTGGCCGGCTTTCCTAGGGACGTCGGGGGCGTGTGGCATTGCGGCCATCTGTGCGGCTGGCTGGCACATTGTCAGGTGCCGGGAAGGGGAGGAAGCCTGGTGGGGGGGTCCTCGCCCACCCCTGAGAACAGAGCCCCACCGGGTGTTTCCAGAGTGCCTCAGTTTCCTCTGGGTGAGGGCAGAAAAGAGGCCGAGCGTCCTGCCCCTGACTGCGAAATGCCTGTCAGCTGAAAGCTGCACAGTCATGTGCCCTTGGGAGTTAGTCGTTGGCACGTGTGGAAAATCAGCTTCTGGAGGCATGCCAGGTGCAGTGGGATTGATGGGGATGGTTGTTGGGAGAGGGGGAGCCCCTGGCTCAACAGGAAGGAGCTCTGCAGTCGGCTGGTCCTGTCTGCGGTGTCGCCGGGTGGAGAAGCTGCGTGGTTGTCATTGAGGCCTAGGGAGACCTGGCTCCCAGATCTCTGTCCATCGTCGGTGCAGAGCCTCGCTGAGTCAGGCCTGGGACAGCGCCCAGGTCGCTTAGCCTCTTGCCGATCGGTGGTCACTGGTGGTCATCTTGCCTGGTAGAAGGTGCTGCTCTGAGTGGGAACGGTCGAGGAATGCATCTAGTCAGGCTGGATCTGGTCCTTCCCAAAGCTCCTCTGACTTGCAGCTGCTCGCTTAGAACCTGGTGGGACTGGCACCGTCACCCCACGTTCTTCCTACTGCCTCTGGCCTTTCCTGCTGTGGGTCCCCCATCTGCATCCACTGTTGTTCAAGTTCACCAACCCCTGCGCCCCAGTGGTTTGGGGGCTTCTGAGACCTGGGGGTGTGGTTGGGAGGAGCCTGGCAGATGGGAAAGTAAGCCCTGCGCCCCTACCTCCCACCGCCCTGGCACGTGTTCAGAGAGAAGTCAGCCGCACACGCCATGGAGCGCAGAGAGGCCTCTGGTCCCAGGGAAGGGGCCTCACAGGTGTCCGTGGGGCCCACAGTCTGGGTGTGGATGTCAGGGCTCTGCCCAGCCCCCGCCACGAAGCCCTTTCTGTTCTCCGTCAGTTCCCAGAGATAATTGTCTATGGTTCAGCAAGTTCATTAGCGAATGACGCCTGAGACAGGCCGATGTGCTGATTTGCAAAGATACTGCTTCCCTGCCACCTTGTCCTGTTGTCAGTTTCCTGGGGTCTGGCTCCCTTGGAGGTCGGCGTGGTAGCACCTGGTTTTCTAATTGCTCGGTCCTGCGTCCTTGTGAAAGGGACCTTCAGGTGATCATGGGATGAAACTTCCGCTGTCTGGTTAATAAGAACGCACCCAAAGCAGTTCTCTTTTACCTGGCTGCAGGAGAGGGCTGTGGGGCTGCACCTTGAGAGCAGAGATCTGGTGGGGTTAGAGCCCGTCCCGTGTCCCCAGGTTCAGACTCTGGCTGCACACCCCAAACAGCCTGGGCCCCTCGTGGACTCTTTCCTGGGCCTCCCAACCCCAGGTGTTTTTCCTTTTCGGTTTTCATGCCCCCATCAGAACACATCACCGGCATGTTGCCCCCTCTCTACCCGGCCAGGCACTGTCTTCCTGTTGGAGCAGCGCCCCGGAAGCCAGGTTCCTGCCAGCTATCCTCTCCGGCAGCCCCAGCTGTCTGCTTTTCAAGGAGGCTCCCTCCCCTCCAGGCCTGCTCTCCCACACCCACGCCTCCGCCTGCCTCCTCCCATTCCATCACACTCTTGTGGCTTTGTAATTTCACTAAATTTACTTTCCTGGAATCAGACATCATCGGGCAGCTATGGGGTCTGAGCTTATTACTTTCCAAACTGGATCCCAGTCATTTGGGCACCTCGAGCCAGGTTCCTCTTAGATTTGGCTGCTCCTGCCCTGTTTCTGAGACGCAGCAAGAAGTAGGAGGGGTCCCATTCCTCTGTCCCGGGGCCCCTTCCCTGGTGCTTCGATCCTGGCCACTGTATGCTGGAGTGATTCCTGTGTATCTGGGGTTGTTACCTTCCAGCTGCCGGGGGAGCCTGAGTCTCCCCAAAGTCCAGAATCACAGGATCTGGTTCCTTCAGAGCTGATGTGCACACCCCCCCCACCCCCAGGAAAGCGGTCACTTCACCCCCTCTGTGCTGCGTCCTCGAGTGTCACTCTTATTTTTGTGAGCAGGTGACAAGGGGGACTACACACAGGTGTGGGGGCTCCTCTCCCCACTCGGTCTGGCCAGTAGGAGGTGGAGGAAGGCCAAAGCAATTAGCGTGGTCACATCCCACGCAGAGCCGAGAGCACACGTGCGGCTCGGGGCAGTTTGTTCTGGTGCTAATTACACCACCAGGATAATGACGATGTGGCCGGATTTCATTTCTCTGATGTTAAATAGGAAAGGAGCCGTGAGACACTGCCCCAGATGGAAATTAGCCCAAGTTTATCTCTGACACTAATTCCCGAGAGAAAGGATTGGGTGGGAGTGAAGGTGTCAAGACAGTGGCAGCGGAAAGAGCTGCGAAAGGAGGCAGCTTGGTGCCAGCTGAGCTCCAAAGAAGCCAGCCTGGTCCCCTGAACAGGACAAGCAGCTGGGAGAAGGGACAGTGGCCATTGCCCAGGGTGAGCAGGCTGGCTGGGACAAGGAGAACCTTCCAGAAAGGAAGGGGGCTTGGAGGAAGAGTGAGGAAGGAAGGGCGGGCTTCTGGATATAGGACGGTTTCTTCAAGGAGCAGCCCCACCCCGCATCCGCCGCTGTCCCAGCTCAGTGGCCATCGCCTGCCAGTCAGCCTCCTGCCTGAGCCCCTCAAACTGATACCACTTCTGATGTCATGCCGCTAGTAACGTGCTAAGGCCTTAGCACAGCAGGGAACATGGGCCTGGGTTTCCTCCCCAGTCAGACTGGCAGCTCACCGAGGCACGGACCTGTGTCCCCAGCACTGAGCCTCAGCCAGAGAAGGAGGGGCCTGGGTTGTGCTGCCGAAGCCTGGTGCCCCCGGACTGGGTGGGCATGGAGGTCGGCCACACCTGCTAGCAGCAGAGGGCGGGGAGGAGGGAGGCAGGAGCTGATGTGGCACTTAGAGTGTCTAAGTGACCTTGCTTTCCGGGGAGAGTGCGCTCCTTCTCTCTTCACTGTTAATAAATATTTTATTAGGACGTGAGCAGGGATAAGGGAGGGACCAGAGGCTCTGCTGGAGTGGACGAACGGAGGCCCCTTTAGCCCATAGCTGCAGACGGTCATTGCCGTGACTGGGCACCACATGAGGTCACCTGCCCAGGGCGGCATCTCCAGACCCCCCAGGCCGCTCTGAGCCCAAATGGGCTCCGGCCACTTTTCCAGCTGGGGCAGGGCCGTTGGCAGATCTGCCCTATGACCTTGAGAAGCCCGGGTGCTGGATGGCACACATGCCTCCCCTCCCCATCAAGTCATTAGCCTGTGTCACAGCTGCTAGGGCCCTTAGGCTCCATCGAGCTCCCCTGCTGTGTTGCCTGGATAGATGCTGAGGCCCAGAGAGGGCAGTTTCAGACCCAGGGTCACCCAGCTGGTCAGCGGTGGAGCCGTGCCGGGATCAGGCCTCCCCACTCCTTCTGGTCCCTGAGTCCTGCTGGGGGACACAGGAGACGTAGCCCCTCCTGCCTGCTGGGCTGCTCCAAGGCTGAGGCAGATAGCAAGTGCCAGTAAACTCCATCCCTGCCCCCTGCGATCTTCCTGTGTGGGATTTTCTAGTGCTTTGGCTCAGGGCCTCCCTGCCTCCTCCTGCATCCCTTTCTTGGGTCCCACATTTCATCCTATTGTGTGCTTCTCCCCTTCTCCCTCCCCCAAGGAGAACAGGCCCCCTTCAGGCCAGACTTCCCAACAGACTCTGTATGGCTCATTTGGAAACTATTTCTGCTTCTGAGTGTTCTCCTTTTTGCCCTTGTCCTCTAAAATGCTTAATGAATGATTTCTGTGCTGGAGTGAAGCAGGGGTTGTGTCCCTGTGTGGCTGCCGCCCCCAATCAGGGGCTGTCACTGGGGTGGAGGCAGCGGGGGGCTCCTTCCCTCCCCACCCCCTCAGCCCGGACTGAGGCCTGCAGGCCCGTGAATGCTGCTGTGCCACCACAGAGCCCCTGGGGTCTGTGGGCTCCTGGCTAGCTGTTGAATGGCAGAGGTTTGGGTTCTGAGCTCTAGGACATTTGGGTTACAGAGGAGCGGGCGTCCAGCTCAGCCCTGACGACCCTGAGCATCAGACGCTTGACCACACAGCCAGCACCGTAGGCTCTGTGTCCTGGGCAGTGCAACCTCACCTTGGCCCTGTTTCCCTGGGAGAAGACCAGGCCCCCCGGAGTCTCACAGTCACCCAGTCAGGGGCGGGCCCATCGCTGCCCTGCATGTCTCCCCGGCACCATCTGGCACCATCGTCACCCGTCCTTATGGGGAGAGACGAGAGACAGATGGCTTTGAGCCCCTGGTCCCACCCAGGTCATGCAGCTGCGCGTCCTCTGCCTCCAGGCTGTTTCCTGCCTTCCCCCAGCAATGAGTGCAGAGGTCCAGGCTGCACCATGCACCACAGCAATCGGGCGGCATGGAGCGACCCAGAGGAGGGCCGGCTCAAAAGGCGGCTCTCCAGGCTCCCCCGGCCCCCAGAGAGCCCCCACATCTGGGAGTACAGGGAGGCCTCCACCGTCGGCCTCACTGTCTTCTAGGAAAGGAGGAAGACCCCCGACCTTGCTCAGGCGGAGCTCCAGGCTCCTTTTGCAAGTACCGGTGAGAACCACTCTGTTCCACCTGCCCCACCGGGTGAGGCCTGGGGGTGGAGCTGAAGCCCCACATCCCTGTGTTGAGTTTCGGGCCCCCAGCTAGCATCCCGCCCACAGCACGGTTAACTTCCTGCCCACCCTATCCTGATAGCAGGCTTTCCTGAGGCAGAAAGAGCAGGACTGCTTGGGGGACCCCAGAGGGGCCGCTGCAAGGAGAGTGTTTCTCATGCCAGGAGAAGGGGGCCAGCGGCCTCCTCATTCAGACCCAGGCTCCGGAGCTTCTCAGGCAGAGCCCCCGAGAAGCCACCTCTGCTCACGCTCTGGGGACATCATGGCCAACAGCCCACTTTCAGCCTCTGTACCAACCACAGGCCTCGACCCCAGCCTGTCCTGGGGAGCCCCGCCTTCCCTCAGGGGCCTTCCTTCCTGCCCACTGAGCAAGGTCCGCAAGTGGCCTCTGTCACCCCCAGTGGGTCTGGCTGTGTCCCAACACCACTATTGATGGGAATCCAGTATATTTCTCTCCATTGACAACAGACCTGTCTGGGGAATGTGACGGTCCCTCTCTGAGCCCATAGCCTCTGTCTCCCCAAGAAGGGTCCTCAGAGCCTATCACCTCCCTGAAGTGACAAAGTGGGGTACCGCTGGGTCAGGTGGAGGCATCCTGCAGGGTTCTGGGACTCCTGCCCATGTCCTCCGCATGTTTTGTGAAGGCTGCCCTGCGAGGCACCCGCCTGGAGCACCCATTGGCCCTCTGTTTGGGACGGTGTTTTAACCCCATAAAATAGTGGGGTTGGAGGCACCCGTGGAAGCACCTATTAGCTGTGTCACTCTGGGCATCTTTCTGATTTCTCTGAGCCTCAGTTTCCTCATCAGTAAAATGGGGACAATAATAGTGTTGATTGCATGGGGCAGTTGTGAGAATTATTATAAATGAAACGGAGTGCTGGTAGAATGTCGCTCAACACCCAACAGATGATAACTCGCGCCATCAGTGCCAAGTATGCTGTAAGCTGGTGTCCTGATGTCCCAAAGAAAGCTTTTGTGACTCCCCTTCTCTCACATTAGGCTGAGATGGGCTGGAGCCAGCCCCTGCCCCCCAAAGCACAAGCTGGTCAAGGCGGCTCCTCCCTTCTAGCCCCCTCCCCTGCAGCTGGACACAGAGGGACACGTGTTTGAGAAGTGGTGGTGTTGTCATTGTTATAAATGTCCCTTATCCTCTCTCCCCTCAAGACTTGAAATTGTCTGGGGAACAATCAGCTCTTTTGCAAACTGAGTGCCTCCCCCACCATCCACCTCAGTCTTTTCTGGAAAGGCGGCCTCACCTAAGACCGTGCCCCTCAGCTCTCAGGGGTACCCTTCAGGTGAGCCAGATCACAGAAAGGGCTAGAATCCTGACCAGGGGCCAGAAGTGCATGTCCACAATCACCCCTCAGGCTCACGCTCATCCTAAGGGTCGGGGCGTCTCCCCTCGGCGTGAGCTGGATTCCACTCCCACACCATCCGGAGATGCAGGGTACAGTCCAGCAGAAGAAAAGCCTTCCTCTCCTCCTCTCCTCCTCTCTCTCCCTTCCTCCCTCCTTACTTCTTTTTTCCCTCTCTTTTCCTCTCTTTCTGTCATCATTTTTTTAATGGAGGATATTATAGCATCATAAAAACCACTTGAGGCTTCTTGCCCAGTAACCATTTTTATGTTTCATCGGGCGACATAGACGTGGCTGGAAAACAAAGTGTCACAGAGCCCGCTCTGTAGTGGGTCCTTGAACGGCGTTGCCTGCTTACCGAGACCCTTGGATTCCGCAGGGCTCACCACCAAACGAGGGTTTGATGGGGCTTAGAGCAGTGAGTGCGGCGCTGCCATCAGGCTGCCTCTGTCCCAAAGGGGATGCCTTGACTCATCAGCTGTTTCGAGGAAGGGAAGCGAGTAGCTGTCAGTGGGGTCCCTGGTCTCTGGTCTGGGTTGGCGGGGAGGGGAAGGCGCCCCAGGACAGCCAGACACTGTGCACCCACACCTATGGTGCCGTGAAAACTGGGAGCTCAGCCCAGCCCAGCTGTCGTATCCTCAGCCTCAAAACGTGGAGGACGTGGCAGGTGCCATGTGTGGCCTGAGCCAAGGCACCGTCTTCCTGACCGTGCACATGGCGCAGGACCACCACAGCCCTGCCACCTGACAGCCCTCGGCAACTCCAAGTCCAGTGTCTTCTGTCCTTGGATGGAGTTGGGATTGAGGGAATTCACCCTGATTTTCACAGCAGAAAAAGCCCGAAGGTCCAGAAGAATAAGGGAACCTCAAAGGCTTGGGCAGCCAGGGCTGAGCTGGGCCCTTTAAACAGCTGCAGTCCCCATCCTCGAGAGCCCACAGGCTGCAGTGGCCAGGCCTGGGGGACGTGGGTGTGGCGGTGAGCAGTGGTGAGCAGTGGTGAGCAGGACAGGCAGCCCACACATCCTGGATGTGCTAACCTCACGGGTATCGGTGCCCAGAAGGACTAAAGTCTGATCCGGTCTCTTTATTCCACACCCTGGCTGTCACACCCCGACTGACCAGGGACTAGGCAGCACAAGGGAGGGGGTGGCTGGGCCCCGAGTGTTTGGGGGGGACTCCTGTGTGGAGCAGCAGGTACAGGACCCTGTGGCACCAAAGTCACTTGTCACCCTGAGCTTATGTCCCTGGTAGGTGACCCTGAAGCCAGTGAGCACAACGAGTCTGGAGATGGGATCATGGTATGGGCTGCTGGTCAGGGGAGGCTTCCTGGAGGAGGTGAGCTCAGGGGTGGAGGAATGGGATGAGGGTGTCCTGCCCTTTCTGACGTGTGACAGGCATGGGCCATGGTGCACAGCCACAGCTGGGACTAACAAGGGTGGTGGGGTTAGCTCCACAGGCTCCAGCACCACGGGCTCCGGCGCCACAGGCCAGGGCTGTTGGGGAGGAACCCTCAGGTCAGGTATCCCTGGCCCCAGTACCAGTCACATGACTTGCAGAGTGTGCGGGGAGGCCCGCGCCCCCACCCCAGTCTCTGCTTGGGCCCAGAAGAAGAGAGCAGGAGAGATGGAGCTGGCCCACTGGCGGCCGCACGTCCGGTGCTGCTGTGAATGCGTCTCCAGGTGACAGGGGGAGCAAAAGCCTTTTCTTGTGCTCTGTTTTATTATCAGTAATAGTAACAATAGCCGTCGTCTGGGATGGGCTTCCATGCCCTGGGCACCTCAGGGCACTCTGCACACCCGTGGGGCTGGTTCTTATTATGACCACATGGAAACCAACTGGAGCGCGTAGGGGCCGTGCAGAACTTGACAGGCAGGAGGGGCAACTGGCCTGGACTCCGTCTCTGACCTCACGGCACTTACAGTCGAGCAGGAAGGATGAGCTTCCGGTGAGAGGTTCCACGGTTAGCCCATGATGGGACGGGCAGGGTCTGGAAGAAAGGGTAGGGGGCTGTGGGGCCATCGGATGGGGCTCCGCAGCGGGTCCTGGCGTGGACAGGAGAAGTGAGTGGAGGGCACCAGGTAGGGTGGCGTGGACAGGAGAGGGGGACGCTCCAGTGGGCGGAGGCCCCCGGCAGGACACACCATGGTGACACGGAGGACACGCAGGGCAGGGCAGGTGGACCCAAGGCCCGTGCTGCCAGCCCCCTGGGAAGCTTTCCTCTGGGGAGAGGGGACCAGGCAGCCAGGCCGTGGGGAAGGCCTCTGCCTCGGGGGAAGGTGCAGGTGTCGGAGAGCGAGCTCGACAGTGAGTCAGGGTATCAGACAGTCATTCCTGAGCTGCCTTCTTCTTCTGGTTTCATTCTAACTAGCAGCTCCCACTTCTTTCTCCACTGAATGTGCCTTGAATAATGTGATAAGGTGGACATAAGGAATTTACGGTGCTATGCAAAAAATTGCTCAGTTCCATTAAGATTTCAGGATCTTCGCCAAGGCTGCATGGCACAGCCGATATTAGTTCCTTCTTAGACATCTTTGCTTGATTGCAATTTACGATGCCAGGGCCTCTGCTGGACCCACCTAAAGCCTCCAGAAAAATACGGCCATTCCCCAAAAGCGGCCATTATCCTCTCTATGGAGAGTGACTGGGCATTTTCCATAAGATTCCTTCATCTTGGGTCCCTCCTCTAGTGACAGGGGGATGTCCAGGCAGGGGCCACATTTGGCTTTTTCAGCTGGCCACCCACCCAGAGGGTCTCCAGTGACCAGGCCTTCGCTGCTTGACCTTCACCTTGTAATTACAGCTGCCTTTGCTACTGTAGCCCTCTGAGGGGTGGGACCCTCTCTCCCCAACCTGCGGATGATGGGGGCACTGAGTATGGGGCAGCCAGCGGAGCAAGTGAAAAGGCTTTCTCTGTCTACCTGCTGGGAGCACCTGGGCCTGTGGTCCTGCCCCGCACCGTGTGAATTCAGCTCCACCTTTTACTAGCCAAGTGAATTAACCTCTTTGAATCTTATTTCTTTCTCTGTAAAATGGGCATCAAATACCTCTCCTGAGGTCAGTCGGAGGATGAATTTAGCGAACACCCACAAAGGTTTTAGTGTCGTGCATGGCACATAAAAGCCCCCAGACGGTGGCTGCTGTGGTCGTCAGTCATTTGCTTCGGGGATTGGCTGGGTGCGTGTACTTGGGCAACAGAGGCCCCTGGAGAAGGTCCCATCCTGACTGATCACCTTGCAAATGGCAACATGCTGGGTCTATCAGTGCGACAGTGAGATGATGAGCCCCGTCTGCTAATTTACTCTGCAGTCTCAGGCGGGAACTTGATACCCGGTCAGTGAAATGGAACTGCCACATTCTAGCCATCCCCCTGTACCCCACTGTGACCGCCCGCCATCTATGTGGCCCGTCCTGCAAACCCTCCTCTGTCCTTCAGCCCTTAGAGGACAGGGCTGCCCAGCCCAGACTGGCAGACAGAGGCAGAAGGAAGCTGCTGGCACTGCAGTCCCTCCGAGATGGGAATTATTAATTAGTCTTATTATCCAGAATTTGTCAGTCTCTTAATCCTTTCGTCTGCCGAGGGGTTTCTGCATCCAGGGTGCATGTTGTCAGCTTGGCTAAGCAAGTGCTTTTAATATGAGGGCAGAACAATGGGTGACACAGTTTGGTTACCATCTTTATTTATCAAGCCAAACAATCCTGGCTCCCCTTCAACAGAACATCCTTCAAAGACGGGAAGGCAAAGCGGCCTGATTTCCTGTCTAGGTGGCTTATCATCGTGAGGCTTTTGTTTAATTATCTTTTTCGTGTAATCTTCCGCCGACATCCTGCCCTTAGTATCCTAGCCTTCTCTGGAGCAAAGGGGAAAGGGTGCTTTCCAAAGCAAAAGACAAAAGTCTGTCTCAGGAAACTCTTTGTTTTGCCTCTGAAAGAACTCAAAGGACCGAGAGTGAAATTCAGATGTCATTTGATAGAGTGTGCTGGAAAATGTGAGTCTTTGGTGAGAAGCTCCATGTGTGACTGTCAGGCGTGGGCTCAGAACCCCAGCAGCCTCCCCCCCCTACCCCGGCAGTTGACATTGGTCAGCTTGGGCATGTCGCAGACTCTGGTCCACAACATGGCGTCATAACTGCTTTTACCACCCATAACATCTCGGTGGCCCTGAGGCTGCAGGTATTCCCATGTGGCACACACCATGCACTTCAAACTCATGTCCAAAGGTTTTACCTAGACAGGTGTGCACCGGTGAACACAGGTACACACAGGCATCACTGTCAGTCCCCTGCAGCCATGAGCCACCTCTTACCTTCTTCAGGCCTCATTGGGCCATAGCAAGACATTCACTGATGCTTAGGGGAGCCTCCAGCCCACACAGCAATGCTCACAGAAGTCTCTGGAACCTGGGTGACCTCACCCTCGTCCCTTCTGTCCCACTAGACCATCCCCTCGGCCAGTGGACACTTTTCCCGCTTAATGAAACTCACCCCCTCAGGATGGAAGATCTCAGACATGTGTCCGGTTGTCACCCCTTGCCCACCTCATGTCCTTTCCTTGCCCTGCACCCTCCACTCTCCTTCTCCTCCGTATCACTATGGGACTGTCTTGAACTCACCAGTGACTCCCAAACTGTGAAATCCAAAGGTCGGGTCTCTTCCCTCATCTTTCCTGACCTACCAGCAGTACCTACCAAGGTTGGCCATTCCCGCCTTCTGGAATGTTCTCTTCTGCTGCTGAGAAACGCTTGGCTATCTCCATCACTGCATGTTATTTGCAGATCCCTCCCTTTCTCTTTATCTCCCAACCACTGGAACATCCCTGGGCTTCCTAAGCCTTCTCTTCTCTGTCTACACCGTCCTCTTGGGTCATTGCTCAAGTTCCATGACTTCATATGCCAGTTTTATGCCCCAAACTGTGTAAACCCCTGATCTCACCGCCAAGCACCAGGCTTTTATACCCAGCTGTCTAATCAGTGCTTCCCTCCTAAATGCTGAGTCACCATCTCAGACTTCTCCTGGCCAAAGCAGGACTCTCAGTTTCCTTTGTGAGCCCGGCCTCCTCCCATCTCCTTGTTACAGTAAATGCCTCGCTAGGAACTCGGGCTCAGGCCAACCATTTTTGACCCCTCTCTTTTCCTCACTAGCTTCCGTCTCCCCTCAAAAGCATGTCCTAAACTGGTACCTTCCTCTTCTGTCTTGAGCAAGTTGAAGCCCTGGCTTTCTCCTCCACCAGCACAAGTCTCCCCTTCCCTTGTGGTCCCTTGTCCACAAAGTAGCCAGAGTCGGCCATTTACATCCCAAATCATATCATGTCACATTCAGTCAGTTCAGTAAGTCTCCAGGACACTTAAAATAACAGCCACACCCTTTCCAAGACTCTGAGGGTCTGCGTCACCTTGCTTTGCCTTTCCCTCAGCACTCTCCAGCCACATTGGCTCCTTCTTGCTCTTCAAATGAGCTGAGCTTTCTGGCCTCAGGGCCTTTGCACCTGCTCTGCCCTCTGCCTGGGGGCCAACCTGGCTCTTCCATGGTTGCCGCAAAGATTCAGGTCTCAGCTGAACTATCAGCTCCTCAGTGAGGTCTGCCTGACACCCCATCTAACATTCCCTCACTCTCCGGCAAACCACTGTGCCCCCTCAACCGTTTATTATGAAAGGTTTAAGATATACAGAAAACTTGAGCGAATTTGACAAGCACCCTTGTACCTATCACCCAGATTCTACCATTAACATTTTACTATATCGTTTTATCACCTATATGTCCATCTATCCAGCAATTCATCTTATTTATTTTTCATGCTTTGCAAACTAAGCTGCAGGCAACATCCACCTCCTCCCGAGTCTTCAGCACGCATATCGTTAGCCAGAGTTCAATATTTATGTCTAGCTCTTTTTTGCCGCAAGGTAAAATTTACATACAATGAAACAATTCCACGCACAAATATGAATGTACTAGTTGATGAGTTTAATCAGTGTCTCACCAACATAGCCTCATCAACACATTAAGATTCAGAATATCACCATCATCTCGGAAAGTTCCCTTCCCAGTTAATCCCAGCCTCCATTTCTGAGAGGGCACCACTGTTCAGATTTTCCACCATGGGTTAGTTTTTCCTGTTCTAGAACTTCATATAAATGGAATCGTACAGCACGGACTCCTGGGTGAGGCGTCCATCACTGGCAAAATCTCTTACGATTCGTCCACATTGTTGCAACATCAACTGTGTTATTTACTTATTGCCTATCCTGTCACAGCGCCCCCATCCTTTGGAAGGAAGCTCCCTAAGAGCAGGGACATTACGTTGTGTCTGCTGCATACGTTGGGTGCCTAGAACTGTGCTGGGCACATGGGGTCGGTATTGGTTGGGTGTATGAGAGTGGTGTTTACCCCCACCCACAGAGCAGGCCTCCTGAGGGCAGGGCCGGCTGCCCACTTCCACTTCTGGCAATGTTCCCAGACTCCCACGGCTGTGCCCAGAGCCGAGTAAAGACATGAGATGGACAGGCTCTTCCGATAGCACATCCTCTCCTCCCTAATTCCTGCTCTCTCTTCTCTCCTCCCTCCTGAAGAGGGAGAAGGTTCACCTTTTAGAGACACACTTGAAACCGGCGTTGGTTTGGGGAGAAGGCATCAGTCTGGAAGGGTGACCCTGGGTCGCGAGGCTTGGGAATTCTCCATGAGGTTAGCTTAGAGGATTGAGGAGGAAATCCAGAGCAGACAATTTTGTTGACTCTGAATTGCCAGAAGATTTCTTAATTTAGAGACAAAGTTCTCGGAAAATATTGTCAGTTCCAAAGAAATTAGGTCCCGTGGGGAATATTGTGCCCTTTGTGCTGAAAGAAGGGATTTGGAGAGACTCCTGTGGGGAGTCCCCAGCTCAGGTCCCCGACATGGGTTAGAGCCAGAGGGTAGGTGCCAGGACACGGGCTGTGGGAGCCCACGTCCCTCTGTCACACCAGAAATGTGCAGGGGCCCCACCTGCAGTCATCCTGCAGGGAGCTGTGGCCACAGAGCCCCGCTGGCACCTGGGGGCCCGTCTGACAGCCTGCGGGGGCTTCCTTGTTCCAGGGCGGGAGATAGAGCCATCCCCAGGGCAGCTACAAGGAGCCACCACCCCTAGCCAGGAAGGCCACTGGATGGAGAGAGTGGGGGAGCCAGGCAGGGAGCCCAGCTCGCCCCGCGTGGGCCTGGTTCAGCACCTCCCATGTAGGAAGTCTTCACTTAGTCGTGGGCTGAAACCCGTGGACTCCGGCACTGTCTGGGGCCTGAACAAGCAAGAGAGAGAAAGTGCAGACATTCACAGACCCGGGACTCCATGTACCAGGGCCGTTAGCAGCTCCCCTGAGAGACCGTGCAGGCTCCGTGTGCCCCTGTGTCCCCAGCCCCGGGCCAGGCTGTGTGGGAAGGTAGGTGCCCACCTCAGGGCCCATCCTTCTGCGCGTGGGTGCTGGGGAAGCCCTGCCGTCAGGGCCCACAGTCCTGGGAGGCCCAGCCCCAGGGAGGCCTGGAAAGGGCCTCTCTGCCACTTGCTCGGCTTTGAAAACAACTGTGAAGGCCAAGGGCTTGGCTGACCTGGGTTCGAATCCTATTTCTCTAGCCACATAGAGCTGTGTCACCTTGGGATAATAAACCCAAAACCTGGGACTCAGTTTCCTCATTCATAAAATGGTGCAGTGCTGTTCTAAGGATTCAAAGAGATTCTAGAGAGTTTTACATCGGGTCCAACATAGGCAGGCACTCAGCAAATAGCGGCTATTGTTATCACGACTGTTACGCTGCTGCAAACAGGGCTAACCCAGGCAGGGCCTCCCATGCCCAGCTGGGCCCCACAGAGCCTGGTTCTGGGTCCTTCCCTCCCTGACCAGCACGAGTCTCTCCCTCTGCCTCAGCCAAGCCCCTGCTTCTGGCATTCCCAGCCAGACACCTTGGCCGAGCCTGGGTCCATGCTCACCGTGCATGGGTCAATCCTGGCCCAGCTAATTCCAGCAACACCCCCAGAGCTGCCCAGACGTGGGCCAGCTCCTGCTGCTGCCTCCTGGAAGCTAGGATTCAGAAATCTTGCCCTGAGATCTCGCCCTGCCTGCGGCCTGAAGTTCAGGCCGCCCTCTCCTGGCCAGTGCCCTCCCTGCCTGCTCTCACCTCTGGGACTGAAACCAAGACACCTGTGTTCAAGCACCAGACAGCTGCAGTCTGCTGTGTGTCACCTGAGGCTCTGTCACACCCCCTCTCTGTCCAGGGTGTGTCCGAGCAGTCAACTCCAGTGCCCCAGGGGAGAGGGTAGGGAGGCCGGTCTCTGTCAGCCCTGACAGGACTCCATGCTGACAGCCACGGAAACGCTCCCTGACACACTGCACTCTGCTTCCTGGGAGCAGGTACCTTTGGTGGCAGCTGGTGGTGAGTGTTCGAGCCAGGCCCAGGGACAGCATGGAGCCACTTTAGCCAAGTCCGAATCCTGGCGAGTTAAGCAGTTTGGGCAGCACGGGGCACACAGCTGCCCCAGAAGGACAGTCCGACCCCCTAGAGGTTTGGGGCTCAGCATTTCCGCTCTACCATCCCTGGTCAGCGTCACTGACAGGCTTCTGGGGTGCCGGGATCTGGGAGGCTCTGGATGGCTGGTTACACCAGGCCAGGCCCCACTGGATTTGGGAGGTTTCAACTCTGTCAAGAGTAAAGCCCGGAGGACCTCAGAAACCAGCTGGCACAACCCCTTGTTTGCATAGGAAAGCTGTCACCAGGGAGGTCAGGTGACTTACCTCAGGGTGCCCTGAGTTAGAAGAAGAACTGGGCTCGAACCCTGCGTGCTGACTCTGGCCAGACCAGGCCTCTTTCCGGAACAACCCTTTCCGTGGAGACGGTGGGCAACCCACAGCCCTGGAATGTTGCAAGTCAGCACTCCAGGACACCCCAGCACACAGCTCAGCTGCCCGCCGCGGGTGTCTGATCAGAGAACGCAGGCTCACAGCATTCACCCAAGTCCACCTTAATTAGATCAAAGGCCATTCTGCCGCCAGAAACAGATCGTGCTGTCAGCTCCAAGAAGTGATATTGGAATATAACCAGCTTGGAGGGTGACAGCCTCTGGGTAGACACACAGCTGCCCCCTCAGTTGGTGTGGCCGATTGAGAGACGGCCAGATTTTTGCAGGTGTTAAGATTCTGTCCTGTAACATAGTGGTGTTCTGGTAAATGTTTAACAACCAGCTCTCCAGGAAAAAAACGAATACCTGATCCGTAGCGCTTACCAATTTCCATGGTGTAAATACTCCCACCATAGCTGATTTCAAGATTTCAATTTGATGTCCATCAGCTTGCAACGTTCCTGAAAATTTAGCAGCTCGCACACGCCCGTACGAGCCGGCTCCTGCACACCAGTGCCTCATGGTCTCGGCACAGACATGGAGACTGAAGCCCACAGCCCACGTCCCAGAAATTCGTTGGGCCTCTCCACTGCTTACCCAAGACCAAGGCTCATACCTTGAGGAATGAAAGGTAGGGTCTCCCACTTGAGTCTCCACTGGGACCAGTAAGCTGCCACCACGGAGATTTGTGAGGCTGGAAAGGGCCTGCTTTGATCATCTGAGACCTGGCCTCCTGGGTGGTCCCCTTTGTGTCTGTGGCTTAACTGAACTTCAGCAGCTCAGCTCCCCCAGACCTCCCAGTGTAATCCAGGGAGATGAATCACAACCGCCTGTGGACATCGAGTTCTCCCTTTTCGTCTGGCATCCACCACCGCTCCTTCTGCAGCTGCCAGGCACACAAAACCCAATCGCACACCGCGTCCTCTTCCTGCACTTAAATAATCTGGATTTGGAGAGGACGAAATTCACCCAACAGCTACTGGATGCAGAGCCCTTCCTAATGCAAAAAAAAGTGCTTCAAAAGGGTTGCAAGCATGGCGTGGCTTTGCGAAGTTAGACAGAAGGCGTGGGTGTCTCTAGCAGACAGCAGGCCCTGAAGAGGGAGAGGCCCTGCAGTGGTTGTGGGTGTTGCCTGGCCATGGGGAGAAGCTGTGACGATGGCCGGTCAGCCTCTCTGGGCTCCGTTTCCATCTCTCAGATGGGTGTCTCCGTGCTCAGAGAGGCAGGAGGGAGGGAAGGGGTGTCATTTCTTCCTGCCTCCTCCTCACATCGCTGCCAGCTCTGTGACTCTGCAATGAGATCCCCACACACACTCCTGGGAAGAGGGAGGACGGCTACTCGCCAAACTGCCTGCTTCCTGGTCTGGTGTGTCTTCCACTGGACTAGCCACTCCCCAGAGGACCCCTGGCAGCGCTACTCAAGGCTGGCGTGGAGGAAACTGTGCGTGAAAGGGTCACATTCAGCTTGGGCAGGACCCTCCTGTCCTCCCTGCCTCTCTGAGCACGGGGACACCCATCTGAGAGATGGAAACGGAGCCCAGAGAGGCTGACCGGCCATCGTCACAGCTTCTCCCCATGGCCAGGCAACGCCCACAACCAAAGTGCCTGCTTCCTGGTCTGGTGTGTCTTCCACTGGCCCGGCCACCTTGCCAGGTCCTGTTAGCTCTCAGCTGCCCCATGAAGTCCTATGTCTCCTCTCTGGAAGAAGGAAAAGAACAAAGCGTCCAGGGCTCCCGCACGGCCTGGCCTCAGCCTCTGCCAGGGACCGGATTGCTTTTGTTTTCCCAAACAGCCTCTGCTTTGTCTTGCCACAAGCCCCCGGAAGCCCTCTCCTCTGATACGGCTACAGAAACCAGAAAATGGTTCCAGTTGAACGTGGGGTCCACAGTCCACGAACCAGAGAGCCTCTGTGTCCGTGTCAAGGTCAGGTCACTGCCAGTGGCAGCTCTCAACAGCCATGCTCACAGTCCGAAGGCCAGAAATCTTGGGACTGGAGACCAGGGTCCAGAATAGGCCCCAGGTCCAGGCCAGGTGGGGGACTCCCTGGTGGCCCTGTGGTACTGCTGTCCCCTTCCTGAAACTCACCTGCACTGTTCACGCAGCCTGATAAGGAATGTGTCCAGGTGACCAAAGGGACCCTGGGAATGCTTTGTCCTGGAGATCCAATCCCACGCTGTGGGGGTTGGTGTGTATTACGAGGGGTTAGGTACCAAGCCACGTGCTGCGGACAGGGGGATAAATGAGGCAGACCATGTCCCTGTCCTTGGGGGGGAGCTTTCAGCCGAGGGGGTGGCACAGATAGCACACACACTCACAAGGGCCCCGGGAGGAGTCCTTTGGGAAGCAAAGAGTCCCCCTGGATTTATCTGTTTTGTAGGCACAGTAGCCCCTCCCCCCACCATCCACAGTCTGGCTTTCTGTGGTTTCAGTTGCCCATGGTCCACTGTCATCTAAAAATATTAAATTGAAAAATCCAAGAAATAAACACTTCATGCATTTTAAACCACGAGCCGTTCTGAGTAGCGTGATGAAAGCCTGTGCCGTCTGCTTTGTCACCTGGGACGTGAATCGTGTCTGTCCAGCATGCCCACGCTGTACGTGAGAGACAGCACATTTACATAACTTTTATGACAGTATGTTGTTGTAATTATTCTATTTTTTGTCGGTTATTGTTGTCCATCTCTTACTGTGCCTAATTTATAAATGATGAAATCGTTTGTCACCCCGCTCCATCCCGCCTGGGACGCGACTCATGCCTTTGTTCGGCATCTCCACGCCGTGGCCGCTCCCACCCGTTGGTCACTGAGGGGCCCCAGGGATCAAATCAGCCGTCGTGGTGTCACGCTGCTTGTGTTCAAGTCACCCTCATTTTATTCATAACATCCCCAAAGTACAAGAGCAGTGATGCTAGCAGTTGGCATAGACAGAGAGAAGCCGTAAACTGTATCGCAGGTATGTGTGTGCACAGGAAAAACCAGCGTCTGTGGGGTTCAGTGCTGTCGGTGGTTTCAGGCATCTGCTGGGGGTCTTGGAACGTCTAAGGGGGACTGCTGTTAGCCTCCATCGTCCAGACCCTCTGAAGTGGGACACGCCCTCCTGAGTCTGGTGTGGCACGGGGCCACCCATCCCCGCCAGTCCAGTCGTCCACTCCCAGCAGGACCGGGGTCCCTGTGAGACAGGGCAGCTTCCATGCCAAGGGCCCTGAGCCAACATCCGTGACCCAGAAGCGGTGGGGACGTGTCCCGCACATTGCTCCACACCTGGTCCCCTGAGCAGGGGGGATGGCAAGGACCAGCGTCGTCAGCTTGCTTCTGGCTGCTCAGCATACGGGGTGACTTTCAGCGGTTACAGGAGGACACTGGAATCCCAGTGGAGATGTCACGAGCGTGGACGCCGGGCCTCTCGGCCGGCCCTGCCATGTGTCTGAAGGTGAAGCCTGCTTCCAGGTGACTGCTTTCTCCTCCAGAAGTGGCTCAGGTGCCCTGGGTGTGGTGGGGGTACATGGCTCTTCCCCCAGACCCAGCATCAGTCTGTCCTCATCGTAAACCTGACATTGAGCTCCTCTCGCTGGGCTTCCTGGCTTCGTACGGGCTTTGGGGGCAGTTTTGAAAGCTTATTTCCATTAAGAGATGCAGTTAAAAACAGGTAGTTACTGTTTCTAGTACTGATTCTCCAGGAAGCACAACAGTTAGCCCTCAATGAAACCAGCACCATAATTACCAAGAGCAGCATTAAAAGCTGCCCTTCCACCTGTTGAGGGGCCGGTAGAACCAGAGGCATTGGCACCGAAGCGAGTCTGTTTCCCGCTGGGGTCAGTGTTACCCATAGGGGCTTCCCATCCAGCTGTGAGGACCAAGTACCTGCCTTGAGTCAGGTCCTTGGAGACAGAGGTGGCTTCCTCGGGCACTGCAGGCAGGAGGTGCAGGCGGGAGGTGCCACCCTCTCCCAGGGGGGACGCTCTTCCCAGGGGAGACCTTGATCCCTCCCTCCCACCCCGGGCCGAGGATACAGCACAGTTCAGGGCTTCTGGTTTTAGTAGCAAAGGCACTTCCCTCTGTCATGTGTCTCTCCACCCAACTAAGAGCAAACCCATCGACTGAGCTCCATTCCACCAATTGAGGCTTTCCTCTGCAAATGTCACTCACCTTGAACATTTGCATTGTTTGTTTGTTTGCAAATAACCTAATGAAAACCCCCTTTTTTTCTCTCCAAACTAAAAGGAGATTGTAACACATTTCACCTACACATCTGAACTCCTCCAAGCTTTCCTTAGCATTTCCAACTGCATGGCACCCCCAGACTGCCCTGTCCAGCCCTGCCTTTGTTTGAGTGGTTCCACACTCGACCCACCCCATCCTCCATCTTCCCTGCTCATAAAGACCTCAAGGAGCAGACTTTCCCCGTGTTTATTCATCTTCAGGGCTAAGGTGAACTCCTGCTCTGAACACAAGCCATAGAGGTGAAGCCTGCCTCCGGCACTTTCTGGGAACACGGGAAATAGCCCCGAATCCCCCGTGGTGGGTTTAGAGTAGACACGGGGGAAATGGTTGGTCTCTGATCTATTTGGTGTGCAGTACTGAATGTACAGTTGTTTAAAGTAGGATTTGGGTATGCATTGTTTCGGTCATTAGTTAACATATCTGGGTGGGGAGAAAGGGAGAGAGCTAAATAATTACAAGCACTTGGGTGAATTTTTTTCTACTGACTAAGGTTAAAATGAATAGTGTTGATCCGTTGCCCAGGCAGTAGCTAGGCTTGTTAAAGGAAATGGTATTTAAAATGATTTTTGAGCCAAAGCAATTTGGCTGCTCCAAGGCATCCTTTATCTTTTGCTTTCAAGAGGATAATAATGTTTAAAAACGAAGTCACTCATACCACTTCCTGTCGGGAAGCCAGCGCGGTGATGGGCAGCTCTTCCTCCGGGTTGGTTTACTGGCTCCACGATGGACGGAGAATGCAGACTTCCTGGCTCCCTTCGGTGGAGCCCTCGGTGCTCCCCCAGAACAAAGACCGACGTCTGGTTGAGTCTGGGCCTCTGGAGGAAGTCTTCGTCCTTTGTGCGTTATTGATGTTGGACTTCCCCCCAGGTGGTTTGAGATTCTGAACTGGGGGCTCGAGGCAACCAGCTGGTTACGGGGGTCAAGCAGAGGGCTCTGTGTACAGTGGGGTCCTCTCCCACTTGGCCAAGGAGTGCCCCCAGCAGAGACCGTGGCGGTCAGGCCAGTGGGCAGGTGCTAGGAGGGGCATGTCCTGTCATCCCATGTGCCAAGAGCTGGGGCAGCCCGCTCTCCTTTCAGAGTGAGAGGGGGAGGAGCCAGCTGCCCTGGGCAGGGATGGAGGGAAGGTGCTGTCCCAGAAGCCCTGCTCTGCGCTGGTCAGGGCTGGGCAGGGCTTATGAGGGCGGCGTGCGTGGAGCCTCCAAGCTGGTTCTGCTTTGTGAGGTCCTGGGATCCTCGGCTCAGACGGCGTACGGGGAGGCGTAAGTCCACCCTCCTGCCTCCTGCTCACAGACGCCCAGGGCAGCTCAGGAGCCAGCAAAGTGGGCTGAAAAGAACTTTCCACAGCTGCAAAATAGAGATGAGAACGGTGTCACCTAGCGCCTGGCATACAGTGGGTGCATACTTCTCTACCCTTCCTTTTATTACTTGAAAACAGAGCCTCCATCCCCCAGGGAACAGGGGACACGTTTATCTTCTGGGCCGTTTCCTGCACAAGTCTGGTCACAGAAAGCTTGTAAAATGTAGGCATGTGAAATGAGGACACTTTGGGAAATCTGCAGTCTTGCTGAGTGTGCTCTTCCTTCAGCTGCGGGGTCACGTGGCATCTAGAGGGGGCAAGGTACTACTGAGGCCTGGGCAGTGACAGACGTGCCATTGGGGACATGTGGTTTTGCTCCCCATGTCCATTTCCCAGGCCGTGTGGCACCTAGCGGCTCCCTCATCCTGTCTCGTCGGGAATGCTGGAAGCCCCCACCAGCTGCGGGCTGAGAGGGTAATTTAGGGTGGCTGCCGCTCCCTTGATACATTTTAAACACACTTCCAAACTCTGTTCATTTTGCCTTTGATGGGGAGGTGGCCTTCTGGGTTTTTCTTTCAAGAGATGCAGATTTAATGGGCTGTGATTTTTCTCCAGATCTGCTGTTCAAAAAAATAAAAAATAAAAAAGGCAGCATTAAAAAAGCAACTCAGAATTTCTATTTGCTCAGGAAAAAAAAAATCTGCTTGCTATTCAGGCCCTAGATTTTCCTGGGAGATTAGTGTACTTGCCTGCCAAGATGTTAGCTAAAGGAAAACACATTTGCTATAGATCAGAAATATTTATCCTTTTCTGGGCAGGCGACCCAGAGAACTTCATCTGAATGTATAGCACCTGGAAATGTGAATGAATTCAGTCTCCTGAGCTGCACCCGGCAGAAAGGCTGAGGCACTGCGGGCTCAAGCAGTCTGCAGAGTTGAAGCCATGGGGGTGTGGAGCGAGGGGGGGAGGGGACCGTCGGGGTCAAGGGTCAAGAGGCCCGGGTCCCAGGCAGGAGTCAGGAAGGATAACCCAGGATGGCAGAATCTGGTGGCTTTGACTGGCAAGCTTGCTTTGACCTGGGACAAAGTACGCTGACCCTGCTCCGGTCTGTGTGTCCTTGGAGCCAGTCGGGGGCCCGGGAGGGCAGGTGACTTGAGCCAACCCCACTCCTGCTTCCTGACACGAGAGAAGGAACCCCAGCTTCTGCTGAGCTCCATGCTGTCGCCCCAGAAAGTACAGCCCCAATCTTTTAAACCCCTATTTCAAACTTCTCAGCTCCTTTGGTGGCTGGCGACAAGTGAGAGATGCAAGCTCATAAATAATTAACAGTCTAATCCCTATTGCTGCTCAGACAGCAGGACCCTCATCCTGGTGCCGGCCAGAGGACCAGGAGCAGGCTTACAGGTGGTTACTGAGCTCTTTGCTCGTCTGGCTCCGTCCTTCATCTGTCGTTATTTTGGGGGTTCATTTGATTCCTGCAGTTGCGTGCTGGGTGTTTTGGAGGGGGAGGCTTAATTTTGGGATGTGGGTGGGGTGTGATGGGGACAGGGAGCAGTGAATCCCTTGCGACGTCAGAGCCCCTCCTAAGATTTTTGGGATTTGTCTTTGGGACCCAACTTCCCATTCATAGAAGTGATTTGCACTCACCGCCAGCCAGCGTCCACCCTGCTTGAGCCTGGCAGGGCCTGAGTCCAAGCTGTCGGGCCCTTGACATCTGGCCTTTCATCCCGAGGGTCGCCAAGGCCTGCTAGACCCCTGGGGGTGGGAGCAACACCCCGCACACTTTGGCTCCTTCCAGGCAAAGATGGACCTGTTGCCAGGTGTGGCCTGAAGATTAGCTGGTTCGTCGGGGAGGTTTCTAACAAGGATTCTGTTCACCAGAGGCCGGTTCCCTTTCGTGTGGGGCTGCCTGGATCTGGTTCAAACAGAATTACTCAAGGAGAAACCAGTCCAGGAAAGACTGCAAATCCTGGGAATTTATAGTAGGGCTGCCTGTTTCCAGTTATCTATTTGAGTCTTGTTCAGAAGCGTCTCCTGGCTATAATTTAATCTCAGGTAGATGAAAGCTCCTCTCCTCTCCCTCACACTGGGGAAGCACTTCCTGTCTCTCCTGGGCCAGGGCCAGCTCTCTGAGCTCCCCCAGGAGCCAGTGGGAGCGGCGTGAGCAGAGCTGGCCGTCTGGACCTGGAGGGACGGCTCAAAGCAGCTGGCCGTCCTCCTCTCTGCTTGAGGTCGGCCTCAGACGGTTGCCTAAATAGGCTGGGGCTCCTTTGTACTTGAAAAGTAGCTCACGTGTGGGAAGGTGCACAGGAGAAAGAGAAAGGGATGCGTGTGAGCCAGGATCAGGCTCTCTGCGGGGCAGGCCGTGTGTGCGTGACTTTCCGCATGTGGAGTGGCCTGCAGGCAGCATCTCCGTGTGGAGGGTACGCCCGTGGGTGTGGCTATGTCAGCCCCAAAGCCGGGGGGAGGGCATAGTATGCAGTGACTGTGATGAGCCCATCACAGCCTGCATGAGCTGGTGTTCAGATTACACACATGTACACGTGCGTGTCCATGGCCCTGAGCAGCAGACAGGGCAGACATGGGCTCATTGGTGCAGCGGCCGCTGCAGCGTTTCCCAGGAAGAGCTCGCCAGCATCTAAGTCAGGACTTGTCAGCTAGTCCCAGTCGTAATTAAAAAGTGGGTGTTTCAGAAAATAAAGGCAGAGAGAATAGAGCCTCCCAGGTCCCTCCTGCTGTTCCCGTAGAGGAAGGCGCTTGGAGGTCCTGCTGTCCTTCCGCCTGCCTCCCAGAAGGTGGCGGCCCTGCTTTCCCACAAGTGTGCTGACCCTGAGCGGCCAGGGAAGGAGGCCCCTCCTGCCCCAGCCCCACCGCCCAGGGCCGCTGGTCTTCCTCAGGGTCAGGCTGGATGTGGCCCAGGAGCCAGTATCCTGAGGGGCTGCAGAAACACCTTTTTCGCTGGGCAAAGCCTGGGAGATGCAAAGAAGCCACACCAGGTGCCACCTCCAGGGGACAAACAGCCCAGCCCACCAAGGCCACTGTCCTTTCGTTTCACTTATCACTCAAAATAGGCAGAAAGAAGAGTGCCAGTCACCTGAAGGGCTCTCGGAAGGATTTATCAGGCTGGGGGAGCAGCCGGTGTCCCCACCCTCCCCAGACGGAGTCCCGTCAGGCCTTTTCCCCATCCCATGAGCCCCAGTGCCTGCCACGGGCACTGCCCTGTCCCCGAGGAGGCCTGGAGCTAGAATCCAGCCTCTCCCTTCATGTCAGCAGCCGATGCAGTGACCAGAGCCCAGGCCCGTCCCCCCTGACCCTCTGGGCCACTTGCTCTGCCCTCACTGACTGGGAACCCGTGGACAGTCACAGCCCATCTAGGGAGTAGGAATGACAGCCCCTGGCCCTGCGTGACCATCTCAGGTGCTGGCCACTGTACCGTGTCCACAAATAAACCATTGCTTGCCTGTCTGCGTGTTCTTGGTCTGACGTGGGAACAGTCGTGTCCTACATCACCTGGCCTTCTAACACGCTCCTGAATATTATCTTTCATTTTCCCTGCTGCACCTTATCTCAAAGGATTTATCTATTTCAGGAGATAACTACACAAAGTCAAAGCCCAGGAGACAGTTATAAGAGAGCTCGTCCGTGAGGGCAAAAAGCAGAAAACAGCCCAAAATGCACCTTAATAAGGGGGGAAACGCTAGACATCGGGAGTGGGGGGTGTCTGTGTTCATTCCAGAGCATTCCACAGAGTGGGTCAGTCCTAACGTAGAAAGATAAACTGCTACGGCATAGACGACGTAAGCAGCCCACCTACAGCCGGGGAACATTAGCCCGCGGACAGAGGACGTGGGTTGGCAGCAGTGGTCTCGTGGGCCACCTGCACGCTCCTGGAAGCCCAGCCGTACATTTCATGCCTCCAAGTCCCAGGTGAGAGTTGGCTCCTTTGAAGACCAAGGCTCTTGTTGGTTCCCCCTTCCCCTTGTGGTTTGCAGTGAGCTTCAGAGAGAAGGAACTCAGTACTGTTTACTTTGTCATGTTAAAGCAGCGTGTCTGGGACATGCGACAGCCCAGAAGGGATCTTGCATTCTCTGCGGACCCCAGTAAGTGTCAGGGCTTCATGTGCAACTGGCCAGACCCCGCTGACAGGGGGGTACCAAGCGGAGGCTCTGCAATCCTGTAGCCCAGAGAGGCGCCGTCTGCAGGGATCCAGGCGGGAGCCTCACGACCAGGCCTGCCTCCCATAGACCTCTCAGGACAGCCGGTTGTTACCCACTTGTGACACGTGCTGGAGAGCCAGGAACTGCAGCCAGGAGAGAAGCAGCTGAGTAAGCCAGTGCCAGAATGTTGTCCCGAGACCCTCCAGAGAGGACCTCCCTGGAAAGCTGCTTTGTACGTGCTCTTTCCATTAACAGTCATCCCAGAGTCAGTCTGAGAAAAGACTAGCAGAGGTGAATCACAGCTGGGGGCCCTGGGCTGCTTGCACAGGACGAAGCGGGAGGCCTGGGAACGCTGATCCGTTCCTGCATCCCCGGGCCAGACGCTCCCTCCCAGCTGCAGGCCTTGTCACACTGCCATTGTGTTTGGTGGGGTGTGGGTTTAGTGGGACAAGGAAACAGGCTGTGCAGTGAAGCCCGCAGGCTGGTGCACGGGGCGGCCAGATTTTGCCAAAAACATTGTGGATGCCCAGTTACACTTGAATTTCAGATAAACAATACATTTAAAAAAAAAAATCAGTGTAGGCCTGTCCCACGCCGTATTGAGGATGTACTTACACTAAAAATGTATTCACTGTCTGTCTGAAACTCAAATGGAACTAGCGCCTCTGTCTTACCTGGCAGCCACCGCCCCGCCCCGGCTTCCCATCCCTCTGAACACTGAGCAGGAGTTTGGTGATTAG
Organism: Rhinolophus hipposideros; assembly: GCF_964194185.1. Lineage (NCBI taxonomy): Eukaryota > Metazoa > Chordata > Mammalia > Chiroptera > Rhinolophidae > Rhinolophus > Rhinolophus hipposideros. The sequence goes on along the minus strand of NC_138054.1, from coordinate 90,964,792 downwards.
GTGATGGATGGACACCTGCCAGAAACCAGATTCCTCTGCCACCTGCAGCTCCCTGGGGATCTCCGGGTCCTGCAGAGTCTTTCCTGATTCCCTGGGGCCTCCATCTGAGGGCATTGGGCCCTTGTGCCTCTGGAGGCTGCAGAGGGGGCTGGGAGCAAGCCAAGGGGGCCTCCATCTCAGCTGTGACCCCGCGCCCCTGGGAGGAGAACACCACAAAGTGGCTGGTGGGTTTCCGCTCTGGGTCGGGACATGTGGTGCAGCAGCCAGGAGCCTTCAGGTTGCGAGGACACGTCCAAGGTCAGCAGAAGCCTTGGACGGGCGCTGGTCAGGACGCACTATGATCAGGTAGAAGGAAAGAGCCGACCCTCTGGAGCCCCAGTTCTCGGCTTCCCCCACCCCTGGCCGGTAACAAGCCCAAACCCGGCCTCAGTGCACAGAAGTGGCCTTGGAGACTGCCCTCGGCTGGGGGAGGGAGCATGTGCAGTCAGGTCTGTGCACGGAATTTTTATTCCTCTAATACAGCCAAGGCAGGATTTAGTACACAAGTTCTCCAGAGGAAATGCATTCAATAAAAATGTGATGGGCTCCGGCAGCTCAGCAGAATCTCCTTACGAATTCCAAGTGTTTGCTTGGTCCCCAGCCTGGGCAGGAGCCCAGCTACAGGCTGCAAATGGCCTCTCCAGTGGGGTGCGGGGAGGGTCTTAGAGCAACGACCTGTCCCCAGCCCCCTGCTTTCCTGGGGAGGGCTGGGCAAGCTTCTCCAGATCTGGTAGTGGGGTCTCAGAGAAGGAGCTGAGCCCAGGGCCCTGGGGAGCTCAGGGAATCCTAACAAAATGAGGACACTGGACACTCGAAGGGGACCCAATACATATGAAGACCTGAAGTCAGTTAAGGAACAGAAATAAATTGACTGTGGATAGTGGGGAAGTGTAATACATTTTCATTTATTATCTTCTGACATTTCTTGTTGCTCAGCACTCAGAAAAAGACTTTCAGGGCTGAGGAGAGGTTCACGGACCCTGCTCGGCCTCCCTGGTCGCCGGGCACAGAGGAGCTTGGAGGGAGGAGCTGGGATTCCTGCCGGCCAGGCTGCCAGTGTTCCCCTCACCTCTCTACTCCTGGCTCTTAGCCCAGGCCTGGCACAGAGGGCGAAGCCAGCTAGTGGCAGGTAAAGGAGGGAGGGAGGGAGGGAAGGTGGGCCCTGTGGGATAGGAGAGCTTGCTGGTCGCCCTCTGGCTGGTTAGGACACCCCAGGTGTAACCCCAATACCCTGCACCTTCATCCTGGTGGAACAGCACCTGGTTATTAGAAAAGGGCTCCCGAGCCCTGCTGCCCCCCTAGCACCAGGGGGGACAGGAGCAAATGCTATAGGCACGGACTGCCCTCCTGCCTGGGCCTCTGCTGCAGAAACTGCAGAGAGAGAAGGGGGGACAGTAAGGGAGGGGTACCCCCCCAAGTAGCCCTCAGGTCCCATTCACACAGTGGCTTCCTTGTGTCCTGGAGAAACACTGCTGGCCCTGGTGGAGACCAGGGGCCTTGGCCTGGGTCTCCCCGTGGCCGGGCCCTGAGCAGACACCTCACTGCAGGGATGGGAATGGTTGCCACCCTTACGCTTTACTCCCTGGGGGCAGCTGGTGAGGACACCAAAGTGTGTTTGAACCTCAGACCCGGCGTTTAGGACTGGGCAGCCCCCAGCGAGGAACTTGACTTTCTTCTGCCCACTTACTCAGCTGTGCATGTTCGGTGGGACCACCTTGGAGAGCAGGAGGCCAGGCTCAGGCCCAGCTGCCATTCCTACTGGTCGTTGTGGATAAGCTGTGCTGGTGGGGAGGAAAACACAAAGCACAGGCCTGTCCCTCGGCCTCCCAAAAACCATCCCAGCTTTCGTTCTGGCAGTGGCTCCCCCTTCCTGACAGGGCTCGGCTCAGCTCACAGTTGCTTGGTCTGCCGCCATCAGAAGGTGGGGGAGGCCCCCCCCTTTGCAGTTGGCCCTTGTTAACCCACACAGTGGCCGAACACGGAATGCTCACACCCGTCCTCCTGGCAACACCTCCCACCCACGTTCCCTGCACACGTGACCCATCCAGGCCTTTCCACGTCCCCTCCGCTGAGCCTGGCCCTCCTGTGTGCGTCGTGGCCCCACTGGGCTTCAGTGTCATGATTTGGGGCAGGAGTGGAATGAATGTCCAAAACCAAAGGAAATATTCCAAGTGCTTGGGGGCGGGGAGGCGAGTGAGGGTCCTGAGCAAGCATCCCTGAAGAGGGCAGGTGGGCCCAGAGCTGGCAGCCCGGCCCCGGGAGCTCCAAGCCAGGCTTGCCTGGTGACGCTGGCGATCTGGGCTTCGCAGCACACACACACACTCATACTCACACTTACACACACACCCTCACATACACACACCCTCACCTATACACACAAACACGCACACACACACATGCACACCCTCACACATGTTCACATGCACACATACACACCCTCACATACACACACAGAAACACGCACACACACACTCACACGCACACCCATCCTCTCACATTCACATGCTGATTACACACACACTGTCTTTCACATTCACCCACACACACTTGCGTGCTCTCACTCACTATCACACTCATATGTACTCACACTCAGTGCCTTTCACCTGCCCTTACACACTCACATGCACACACATACTCACCCTCTCACGTTCACACTCACATGCACTGACACGCCCCGCTGTCCCAAGCTCTTGGGCTCCAACTGCCCGCCTCCTCTGGCCCCTCCACTTCAGGGGAGCTGGGGTTTCCGAGTGAGGGTGCCCGCAGCTTGCAGCTCGGGGGTGAGGGCACAAGCCCAGCCCTGGGTCTATTGAAACCATTTGCTCCTCCAAGCAGCACTTAGCTCCACTTCCCTTTTCTCTCTCTGTTGGCGCCTGGAAAACCCCAAACATTCCCAGGAGGAAAAGCAGGCCCGTTATTACCTCATGGGCTCAGAACACTGCATCGCAGTAATTGAAAGTGGCTTGACTCAAATTGCATTTTGCTAGGAGCCTTGAGAGGGAAGAAGGGAGGGAGGTGGGGATGGGAACATGGCAGTAACAGGCACGAAGTGTTGGGCCCCAGAGGCAGGGACCTGTCCCCAGAGGCAGGACCCGGCCCCAGAGGCAGGACCCGGCCCCAGAGGCAGGACCCGGCCCCAGAGGCAGGGACCCGTCCCCAGAGGCGGGACCCGTCCCCAGAGGCGGGACCCGGCCCCAGAGGCAGGTCCCCGCCCCAGAAGCAGGACCCCTGAGGTCTCCCTGGGGCTGCCACGCACTGAGCTGGCAGCACGCTTATCCACACCCACAAAGAGCATCCAGGCTTCTGCTGGGCAGGTGAACTGCCACCGACGCCAGCGCCCTAACATGCTTTGCCCACCAAGGGCCTTTATTATCTCCCCAGCTGGTCACACGCAGGCACCTCTGCCTGGCACGCGGCAGCCATTCAGTACCTTTTGTTGACTGAATGCTGGTTCAAGCCTCAGGGCCTTTGCTCACGTGGTTCCCTCTCCCTCGTTCCTTTTGCAAATCTTTACAGTACCAGTGAGGTTTATTGAATACTCTGTGTTCAGACAAGGAGCTGAGCCTTATTATCTCCAAAACCCGTCCAACACCCTTGGGAAGTAGGAATCGGTGTCATTGCCAAATCACTGAGCCGAGGAATGAAGCCTTCGTGTAAGAGGAAGTGAGCTAGTGTTTGACTCAGCTCTGAGGCCGGGCAGGGACCCCAGGTGGCCCTCCCTGTGCCAGGCCCATTGGTCCCCCGACACCCCTGCACACCTCTGTCCTGGCCGTGGTGACCCCCTAGCAAACACTGGTGGTGGGATTCTCCATCAGAAGAGGCATTTAAGAAACTTCTGGAAACTGGGTGTGGTCTGGAAAAGCCTCCTCAAAATGTCTGTGCCTTTGATTCGTGGGTAGTCATTAGAGTTGTCTTGAAGTTCCATAATTAAAGGAGAATGGCCGAAGGGGGCATGGGTTGAAATGGTGGGGAACGCTGCTGTAGTCTCTGTGCAGCTACAAGCCAGGCTCCCCACAAAACGTAGGTTCCCCAAGTCATCTGTGTACCCCACACCCAGCGGACAGCAAATGCTCAGAAAAAATCTGTTGAATGGAATTAACGAATGAAGAAGAAAGGAGGGTGGGAAGGAGTCCCTGGACAAAGGAGCGAGTGGGAATGTCACAGGACACCCCGCCCTATAGCCCTGGAGGAAAGAGGAGGAAATGGTTACATTCCGGTGACCTCCATCCTGATTTCTGCAGTGAGTAAGAGTCAGCAGAGAGCTGAGACCAGGAGCTAAACGGGTGGGACGGAGCCTGGCCATCCCTCCCCACCCCCCGGGACCCGCAGCCCCTGCCTGGCCTGCAGCTCTCAGTGACCACAGCCTGGCCGCCTGCCTCTGCCTCAAGGCCACCCTGAGTCCCTCCCCGACAGGAGGGCAGGAGAGTGGCTCCAGTGAATGGGGCTTGTCCCTAGAGGCACAGCCCAGCGAGTACGGGGCTCCCACCACCATTTCGTGATACACCTGTGTCTCCGATGAGGTCACACAGCTTCCTCCATCATTTTTTTTTCAATTTAAACCAGAGCACATTGGGACCTTCTAACAAAGACATGTCCCGTCACACCGAATGGTGGTCCATTTTTTCCCCTCTTCCACTCTGCTCAATCCTCATGCTAAAAATACAGCTGGGAGGTGAACAGAATGGCACCCGGCCAGATGACACAGCTACACGCCCCTACTAGGGCCCGTGTCACTTGGGGAGGGGGAGACACCAGGATTCAGGGTAAAGACCAAAAATTGTGACAGTGGGTTGATTTCTGAACTGTCGGCCGCAGTGGACTTAATAGTCCACAGACACTTGTGCCATTTTTTTCTCCTCCTGGTTACTCTATTTCTGGATTATTGTCCATAAGTTTCAAAATGGCCTGGGATCCCTGTGTGGTTTATAAATTAGGGCTATATTCTGGGAGCACCCAGCAGTGCTGATATATTTCAGGTGGTGTCAGAGTTTCCATTACAAACCCCATATCTCAGAGGTTTATAACTCAGCCATAAATGTGCACCAAGGCCTGAGACTCGGACTGTCCAGGCAGCTACCTGGGTCTTTAGGAGGGGACAGGGACAGGTGTGCCACACAACAAAGACTGCCGTAAGAGGGTTGCACATTACACTATGAGGGGACATGAAAATAGAGCCACCCTCCAGCCAGCCAAAGAGCTGCCTGTGTCGCACGGCTGCCCATAGGAATTGTCACGAGTTAGCGAGGCCAGGATGCCTTTTGGGGGACGGGCCACCAATGGGGAAGAAGCCATCCTGCCCACCAATCAGTCTCCCAGGCCCAGCATCTCTGACTATGAAGTCATCCTGCCCTGAAATACGCCTCCTTCTGACCATATGGGCTTCCTTTCGGCAAGTCCACTGACCGGAGATCAGACAGATACTTTTCAGACCCATTCTTTCCCTGGGGACAGTTCCCACGCCTGGTACAACAACAGGTGAACTAACACTCCCCATTTTAATTAACGTGCTAGTTACAGAGTCGCCCATTTTAGGAAGTGAAGGAATGAAGACCAGCGTTCTCAGGCCCCGGGAACTTGTAAAAGAAATGTCAGTGCCCCCTTCCCCCCCGCACCCCCAGGAACTGATTGGATTGGTCTAGGCTGATTCATTCTGAAGTCCTCACCTGAACCTCAGGCTGGTGTCAGGGAAGGGCACATCCCTGGAGTCAGACCCCAAAAGGCTGGGGGTGTTTCCGATCCCTGTCTGTCCTGAGAACCTTCCTGTTGCTGGGACTCCCGGGCGTCTGGAGCCTGTGCCAGGACCGTGGGTCAGGTGGCTCTCCTGGTCCCTGAGTCCCACTTTGCAGAGGAGGCACCTTCTGAACCTTCTCCTGGGAGCCCCAGGGCCAGTGCTGGACAGAGGGAAGGTGGGCTGCAAGGAGCCCGCACTGTTCTTCATTTCTTCCGAGGCTTCCAGGATTGCTGACCCAGACTCGGGAATATGGGGCTTGTCTGGGTGAGTGGGGCCACGTCCCAGGGTTGCCAGCTCAGAGCATGGCTGAGGCCCGTCCTCAAGGGGTGCCCACTGCCGACCCCGACAGTGAGGGTGGCTGCATGACAAGAGGCCTTGCAAGCTGGGGGGCTGATGAGACATATTTTATGTCTCACTCCGATCATAGCAGCTGCGGTGGCCCTGCCCACGTGGGGGGGGACAGAGTTGGGTGTCTTCCGTGTGCCTCACTTAGGATCTGGCCTGAGTGGTGGTGTATTGGGGAGTCACATCTGCCCCCATTGTACTGGCCAAAGCAAGTCACTCTGCAAGGTCAGCATTGGGGGCACACACAGTGGAGAGAGTGGCATTTGATGATAGACGGTCATTGTCTCAGTTCTGGAGGCCGCAAGGCGGAGATCAAGGTGATGACAGGGTTGGTGCCGCCCGAGTCCTCTGAGGGAGAATCTGCTCCAGGCGTCTCTCCTGCTCCTGGACGTTTGCTCAGCCCTGGGCGTTCCTTGGCTTGTGGAAGCGTCACCTCCGCCGTCATCCTGACTTGGCCTATCCCTGTGTAGCTGTGTCCACATTCCCTTTTTTGTAAGGACACCAGTCGTGCTGGGTCAGGGCCCACCCTCCTCCAGTGACCTTATGTAAACTCAACCAGTGACATTGGCAGTGACCCTATTTCCAAGTAAGGCCACATTGTGGACTGCATGTTGGTGTCCCCCTAAATTCGTAAGTTGAAGCCCCAGCTGTTTGGGGATCACAGGTGGGTCGGCTCCCATTGGGCAGAGAACTGTCACCAGAGACGGGGGCGGGGACTGGACAGTAGGAGGAGGGGAGCGTCCTTTCCCGGGGACACCCCAGGTGCAGACCCGACAGCTGTGAGTCCTAGGGTGTCTGAGGCTGTTTCACGCAGGCTCTCTGTTTATGAGCGCAGAGCACACCAACTGAGATGTATGACTGACATTCAGCACATCTGTTGTTTTCTGCTTTGAGAGCCCAGATGGGTCCTCGCAGGCTCCCCCCACCTGAGATCACATCCCTTTGCTGGCATCACCCAAGGGCACTTTTACCTGCGCTCGCAGTTCCTTGCTCTTGTGACCTTGGGGCAGGTTTCTTGAGATGTGAGAAAGAAAGAGGCCGCAGTGAGCCGCATCTCCAGCACAGAGACGGCCCGACTGCCCGAGTGTCTAGGTGCTGCTGCCTTCCAGCTGTGTCACTCTGAGTGGGTCACTTAACGTCTCTGTGCCCCTGTGTCCTTCCGGGGTTACATATGTGAATACTGAGCACAGAGCTGGGCACCTATGTCAAGGGCTCAGCCAGGGGCAGCAACCCAGGTTTAAACTCCGTCCAGGGCTCTTTCTGGAACATCGGGCTACCCCTATGCAGGGGTCCATTCTCCCACATGCCACTCCTCCCCATGCCAGCGCGTCTTGAAGTTAGACACCAGAGAGCGAAAGGGGAGTCCAGGCACCACCTGCCTCCCAAGTAACTCTCCCTTCGGCCCCTACGTAGCAGACCCCTCCTGTGAGCCTCAGACACACCTAACTTCGCCTTTGCCCTGACTCTGCCGGTCTCTCCAGTGGCCCTGGCTCTTGTCTCTCCTTGAGACCGAACAGGTGCAGCAGGTCAGAGGAGCACAGGTTCCAAACAAGATGGGCTGCCAATCCCGGCCTCTGAGCCCGGGCGACTGGGGTGGGGGTTGTGGAGGCTGGTGGCTGAGACCCCGGGGCCCCGGGGCTTCATGTTGGCCCCTGTCAGAGAGCCCGAGCTCTGCACCAGCCGCCCCCAGGCCAGCCCCTGAGCCAGCCAGGAGAGCCCTCTCCCTTCCTGCGTACCCAGGGACTAGGAAATGCCTGTCGCTTTGCTAAGTCTGCCACTGAACACAGAGTTGCAGGCTCCCTCACATTGGGGTTTTGTCTGGAACTTAAAACACTTGCTCAAATTAATGACCAAAAATGTCAGATGTGTCCACAGCTAATTATTCATTAGATGCTTAATTAGTGTGGGATGATCATGACATTTTAATGTTATTAATTTTTATACTATAATAGGAATTAAATTGTTCTGCTGTCCTGAAGACTCCTGCTGGAGTTGTGCTGTGGAATTGGGGGCTGGGAAGAGGTGGGGGACATGGGGGCAGACAGTGGCATCCTGGCAGCTCACTGGCCAGCGTCCAGAGCCCCTCCTCTGGCCTGTGTGAAGCTTCCCCCAGGCTACAGTGCAGCCTCTTTGGAGCTGGACCCTTCAGATGGCCGGGCTGACAGCAAGAGCAGCTGCAGTGGGGAAGAGGGTCGACCAGATGGCTTCCCAAGGCTTCCGCCTGTTCCAGGAACCCGTGTTCCCCACATCCTCACCTCAAGATGGGAGGAACTCCAGGTCTCTGTCCCAAGAAGCACACATGGCACAGAGAAGGGACCAAGGCTGTCCCACCCCACGGGGCTGTCCCACTGTCACACACCTGCTCCTACGCCCCACAGTCCAGAGAAAGGGACCCACGTGAAGGAGACAGTGCATATTTTTAGGCAAATGAAAGGGAGCCCTATCTGCTGGCAGAGGGAGTCCTGAGTGTGACACTTAGTGGTCTCTTCTTTGTAAAAAGGACTTAGCGCTATCATTAGGCTCTAATTCTGAAAATCATCCGTGCCCATGTTTAAAATTCCAACAGTGCAGAAGAGTCAAAAGCTATTTGAAATCACATGAAATACCACCATCCAGATATAATAACTCTTAATATTTTTAGTGTATGAACTTCCAAGCGAGTTTTAGGCATATAACGATATATGGACTTTCATTAAAATATGCTCAGATTACATAGTGTTACTTGGAACCTGTTTTCTTTCTCACTAGATAACATCTCATGAGCATCTTTTCAGGCTAATGGATGGAGAACTGCATGACCCTTTTTAGTGGCTACATTATATTCCCTTCCACAAATAGACCGTAGTTTATTCCCCAGTAATGGTAGTTGGCCATTTGATGACTTGTAATTGTTCGCCGTTCATTCCCAGGACTCCTCTGATCGTGCTTTCTTACGCTGGTCTGGTTATACCCGCGGGATAAATCCCTAGATGGAATTCTTGGGTCACAGAGAACTTCTTTGTAGCAGGAAAAGCTTTGAGCCCACTTCTACCTGTGACTGGGCCAGGGGTTGAAGCTGTTCCTCCACTTACAAAATGGGTATAAAACTGTTGTTCTTCCGAGTTGTGGTGAGGACGGCCAGGCCCGGCGCACAGCCTGGCACTCCCTCTGTGCTGCTGTGGTCATCAGCTCCTTCCTGCAGTCGCCACGTGCTAACTCTCTGTTTACAAAGCACGTATCAACTCTTCCAATCTTCTTATTTCAAAGGGAAGAACAAGTGAAAACGGCTTGGCTGAATTCCAGTTGAGCTGGTAGGGAGAGGGGGTGATATCTGGGGATTGTCCTTGACCTTCAAGGTCAACGCTTCCTGGGACCACCAACAACACTCCCATATATTGTGTCTTGCCACCACCACGGCCCCAATCGGAGAGAGAGAGATGGAGCCCGTGTCGTCTTGGGACCTACTTTCTGATGATGAGACCCGGCCCTAAATGGACAGGGCAGTCAGTCCAAGCAGAGGTTTGAGCGGAGACCCTGTGAAAGAAGTCCTGCTATGGGAGATGGCAGCCCTCCCTGGAGGCCCGGGGAACACTTCCTGCCCCCTGCACCCAGCCCTGCGTGCCCGTGACTCTGGTCTGACCCAGGGGCGCTCTCGCAAGGTCAAGCCGCTTGCTTACAAACTTGGGCGATCCTCAGAGTGTGGTCCGGAGAAGAGGGCCAAGGGCACAGAAGCTTCTGTGGTGGAAGGTGGGGGTAGGGTGATGACGGAGCATTCGGGCCACCTCAGGGGTCGTTTATCTAGGAAGACATGTCAGAGATAGAGACCCTATCAGCAACTCCCAGAGCCAGTTGTTGACTCTCTTTCTTATGCAATTTGAAAACAATACCTGGTAAATGAAGCTGGCAAGACCCCAGACTTCCAGCGGCCACCCCAGAAGTGTGGCTGGACCTCCAGAGGCTGAGCCACCCTCGTTCTCTCCTCTCCATGGGCCTCTCCCTTCTGGGCCTGACCTTCATCCATGCCGACCTCATTGGGTGCCCAAGTGACAGCCACAGGGCTGGGTGATGAGGTGCGAGGGTGGAGAGGCCCCGTAGGTAAAGCCCACGCTGTTAAATCAGCCGGGTTGGGCAGCCTGGTGGCCGGTGGCCTGGACCCTGTCCACTGCCCTCAGGGAGATGGGCCTTCACCACCCGGAGCTGCCTCTGGACAAGGGGCCAAGCTGACCCTGCTTGGTGAGGACTGCATGTCTCACAGCTTTGTTTAGCCAACTCTTCCTGAAATGGAAAGTGCTCCTCACTCACTGTGGCTATCTGTCTAGAAGCCAAATGTGACAAAAACTCAGAGGACCCACATCCCGTGGGTAGAGGGAGCCTGGTGAATACTTATCTCGCTTCTGAGGTCGAACTTGGCAAGACCCCTCCCCCCCAGGTGCTCTGTGATGTCTCCAGCCTCCAGCAGCCTGGAAGAGGTGGGGGACATGGGGGCAGAGGATGGCCCAGGGGCCGAGCGGTGGCGCCCTGCGCTAGAGCCAGGAGCAGAGCCCTACCAGAGAGAGGAAGGCAGTCCCCAAGAAAACCTCCTGGCCTTTCTCCCTGCCCACCTGCCCCTGCAGAGAGCCTGCTCCAGCTGAAGAGGGAGAAGGAAGGGAAAGTGTTCATGTGCAATTGAAATAGAGACAGTAAACAGGCGCTCTCATTAGGAGTCTTCTCAAATCGTCCAGAGCTCGTTTGCAAGGTGAGATGCCAGCAGCGTCCTGGTGCCATGGAGCTCTGTGCTGCTGAGGCGGTGGGGGAGGGGCCTCACCTGTCTCCTCGTAGCCTCGGCAGACGGGCAGGGACTCGGAGAGGTAGGAGCCAGCCTCAGGAAGGGAGGCTCCTGCTTGTGGCACGTCTGCAGAAGAGGGACGGAGGGAGAGGAGGAGGAGAAGCGGGCCACCACCGGGCCTCTTGGCAGCAGGAGCACCACACACCTGGAGCCCTCATGAGCAGGACCAGCCGGAAGGCCGGCACAGGGATCCTCGGGACTGGAGGCAGGGCTTCCACCCAGCTTCGTGACCCCCCCTGGAATGTTCCTCGGCCAGGGGCCGTCCTTGTCTCCGACTCACTGTATTCACCTGAACCACCTGGGCGCCACTGCTGGTACCTGGGCACTGAGGCTCAGGTCTCTGTCTCTAGCTTTGAGTCACCCTGAGCTGCAGACCTCACAGCCAGACACCTGCTGGGCTCCCCTCAGGCAGCCCCGGACCCCCGACGCATTAGGGTGACGCTGAGCTCACCATCAGCCCGCCCTCTCCCCCCACTGCTCCCCCTCCTTCCTCTCTCACCCCCAGCTGGACCACTCAGCCCTGCTGTTCTATCCTACACATCCCCAGTGGTCCCAGCTCTCTGTCCACAGAGCCACACCCTCCCCGCTTTCCCACCTCGCCCTGGGGTTGTCATTTGCCGCCCCGGACGTCAGACTCCTTCACTGCTCCACAGCGCCCTCAGTGGTGGTCTCTCCAAACTATGTCACTTCTTGTCATTCCCCACCCAGAAGTCTTCCAAGGCCCCTTGTCCTCTAGGAGAAAAGGCAGCTCCCCCGGCCCTCTGTGGAGCCCGCTGCACCTGCCAGCAACCCCAGCTCCCTCTCCAGGAACACCAGACGTTGGGCTCCCAGACCCACCCCGCGGTTCTCTGATGCACCGGAATGTCTTGCAGGCACAGTCTCCCCCTCCCGGGGCCTGGACCACCCCTGTCCTTCTCTTCTTCTACCTCTTTTTCAAGAAACAGCTCAAAACCAGAAGAGCCCACTCTGGGCACCCTGAGCCCACCCGTCCCAGGCTCCCGTGGGTCTGTGGGCCGCTGCAGCAGAGTCACTCAGGACAGGATTTAAAATGCAGAGTCCTGGGCCCATGGCAGCCCTACAGAACCCTGCAGGCGAGCCCGGAATCGGCCTTTCAAATACCTCCTCACTCTGAAGTTCAGAAACCGCCGTCCTCTGCTGTCACTGGGGGCTAATGCACTGTAAATAACGGCCAGGACGGCGTCTTGTCTTCTCTGCTCCCCAGAGTCTAATGAAAGGTCTTGTGTTTGTCTTGAACGTTCTCTGAGGGGTTCCTCTCTCATGCATTGTGTTAGCTCTTTGCCTGCATTAAATCATGCACAGCTGACCCGTGAACAGTGTGGGGGTTAGGGCCACCAACACCCCCTAAAGTCAAAATTCTGCATAGAACTTCTGCCTCCCCAAAAGTAATCTACTACTAGCCTACAGTTGACCAGAAGCCTGACTGATCATATAAACAGTCGACGAACATGTGTTTTGAATGTTATATGTATTACATACATTCTTACATTACATTCTTACAATAATGTCAGCTAGGGAAAAGAAAATGTTAAGAAAATATAAGAACGAGAAACTACATTTACAGTATTTATTGAAAAAAGTCTACATGTAAGTAGGCCTGTGCTGTTTAAGAGGCAGTTGTAATTTTCAAAACAACCCTAGGAGGGAGGGATGCTGTTATCTTTACCTGACAGGTAAGGAAACTGAGTCACTGAGAGGTTGAGTGACTTGCCTAAATTCACAGCTAGTAGGTGGTAGAGCTGGGATTTGAACCCCAGCAGTCTAGTTCCAACTCCGAGCTCTTAACCATTCTGATGGATTCCCTCTCAGTGCCTGGGATGTACTAGATGATGGATGGATGGAGGGATGGATGGATGGATGGGAGGACAGGCCACTTGCCTGGGTGAAGGGACACACTTTGGTGTTTAGGACACATACTCAGCTCCAACTTCAGGCCTGGGGCTCTGAGCCAAAGCAACATCAGTCCCCCTACAAAATGGCTGCTTTAGAGGAGAATGTGGAAACAGGCCCCTTGCTGGCTGAGGACACCTCGGTCCCACGAGTGTCATTCTGCCTGCCCATCATGCCACCTGAGGACTGTGAGGTGCTGAATTTGTCCAGCCGCCTTAGCACCTGGCCCTGGCCCTCAGCCACACAACAGTCCAATCAAGGAAAGTTCCAGCCAAAGCTCGCCCTGTGTTCAGAGGGAGTCTGGCTGGAGCATGGGGCTGGTGTCTGTCAGCACACCTTGGGCAGATGCAGGCTGACAGTGACCTCCTCCTCCGGGATCTCTCCTCTGTAAAGTTCTGCTCACTCGGTGCCTGGAGCTAGCTGGGCAAAATCGAATTCCTGGCCAAATGGAATAACTTGGAGCTGAGAGTTATTTAATTAGTGGCCAGGCACTGGGGTGAGGCGCTCGCAGAAGTGCTGAGTGCAAGCTTCTTGGCAGGGAGGTGCGGCGAGCAGGACACTGTACGCTGGGTTCCGCTCTCCCTGAGCCATCAGTCTCCAGTGCCACCGGGCAGACGTGGATCCACTGAAAGGGACACTTCTCCTGCAGTGAAAGAGAAGCACATGGGGACGAGTGACCGGCCCGCTGGCCTCTGGGGCAGCTGCCCGAGAGGCCAGCAGGGGGGGCTCACCGGGCACCATGGTGGGGCGCACTGGCTGCTAAGGGTGGCCCCCCCACCCGGGCATCTGGGCTCCCTGGCTGAGCCCGCTGCATCTTGCTGCAGAATGTGGAAGGAGGGCGTCCATGTCAATCCCTCTGCAAAGGCCCTGGCACCTTCCGCACTCCATTCCCCAGGTGTCCCTGGTACCTAGAGCATTGTGGCCGGTACCAGGCCTTCCCTGAGTGTGCCGGAGACTGCCAGATCCCCTCCGGACAGTCCACCTGATGATAATATCTGCCTGGCCAGTATTAATGTCAGTGGTTCCCAAACGCTTGTCATCAGTCCAGTGCCGTTCGGGATGAAGTTCTTACCAGTGCACGGAGAAACGAGAGAAATACAAATAATGGAGTGAGCTTGTCGTGAGCTAAATATTCATTTTTAGGGGATGGTCTTTTATTCTGCAGCTGTGACCTTCCGACTCTTTTTATGCTTAAAACACCCTTTCTCTTATGAAAGCATGGTGACAGTAGGTAGGGTGATTGTGTTTTAATGCCTTATTTGGAATAATTAAAAGGCAATATTTCTGTCTGTTCTCAATCTTTAATTGAACATTTTCATTGAGATCATTATAATACTGTTAAAAAAAAAAAACTAATACAGAGAGATCCCATATATCCTTTACCTAGTTTCCTCCAATGGTAACATTTTGCAAAACACTAGTACAATGTAACAACCAGATTGCTGACATGGATACAAAGCCACCCGTCTTACTCAGCTGTCCCCATTTGCACTTGTTCTTATTTGCGTTCACGTGTGTATTTGTTTAGTTCTGCACAGCTTTCTCACGTGCACCTTTATAGCTCCAACACCACCATTGAGGTACTGATTGGAAATTCACCCACGTTGTGTGAAGCAATAGCTCACTCCTTTTCGTGGCTGAGTAGTATTCCAGCGTTTAACTGCTCACCTGCTGAAGGATATCTGGGTATTTCTCTAGAGTATCTGGCCAAGAGTACAACTGCTGGGTCCTCCAGTAGCTGCATGTTTAGCTTTATGAGCTGCCAGACTGCACCCCCTGCGCTCCCCCCAGCAGTGTACGAGGGGCCCCTTTCTCCACTTCCTCACCGGCGTCTCATGTTGTCCCTGTCTGTTATTTGAGCCTTTCTGACAGGTGTGCATAATGTCTCATGGTTTTAATTTATATTTCTTTAAAGCTAATGGTGGTGAACCTTTTATTTTGATATGTGTATCATCTTCAGTGAAATATCTGTGCACGTCTCTCGCCCGTTTTCGAATTGGGTTGCTTGATGGCTTCAACTGTTGAATTTTGTGTGTCTGTATATTTCCTTGATACTAGTCCTTTGCTGGATATGTGGTTTGCAGGTATTTTCTCCTGGTCTGTAACTTGCCTTTTCATTCTTTTCAAATAAGCGTTGGCAGAATAAAAGTTTTTAATTTTGATGAGGTCCAGTGTTTCAGTTTTTCCCTTTGTGAATCATGCCGTTGGTATCCAGTCTCCAAACACATTGCTGAGCCCTCGGTCCCAAATATTTTCTCCTTTGTTTTTTTTTCTAAAAGTTTTATAGTTTTACTTTTTACGTTTAAATCTACGGTCCATTCCTGGTTAATTTTTGTATAAACTGTGAGATTTAGGTCAAGGTTTATTTTGGGGGCCGACGGATGTCCAGAGTCTCCAACACTGTTTGTTGAAAAAATTACCCTTCCTCCATTTCATTGCTCTTGTACCTTGGCCAAAAGTCAGTTGGGCATATTTCTGTGGGGCCATTTCTAGCTTCCGTGTGGTGTTCCATGCTCTGTGTCTGATCCTTCTACATTATACTGTCCTGATTGCTGTAAACATATGTAGTTCGCATTAATATCAGGTAGAAGGATTCCTCCTACCTTGTTCTTCTTTGTCAAGGTTGTTTTAGCTACTCAAGGGCCCATGCCTTTCCATAGAAATTGTAGAATACGTTTGTTTTCATCACTATTGAAAACGTTGCTCCGATTGTGCTAGGAACTGCGTTAAACCCATCGATAAATACGGAGAGAATCAGCATCTCCACTGGGTGGAGGCCTCCACTCCATGAACAAGGTATGTCTCTTCATTTATTAGCTCTTCTTCGATTTCCTTCGTCAGCATTTTGTAATTTGCAGCATACGGACCGCGTACGTGGTTTGGGAAGTGGATGCTTAAGAATTTCATTTTCCTTGGAGCTGTTGTACCTGCTGTCGTGTTTGTAATCTTACTTTCCACGTGTGTATCATTAGTATCAGAATTGCAGTAGCTTTTTCTGTGTGGATCTTGTGTCCTGTGACTCTAATGCCTTCACTTATTGCTGTAGGAGATTTGCTTTGTAGATTCCTTGGGATTTTCTCTGCAGACAATCATGTCGTCTGCAAATAAGGACCGTTTCTTTTCCTCATGGCCAATCTCTGTGCCCGTTATTTCTTTTTCTCTCTGGGTTGCATTAAACCTCTGTGTGCTGTATCACGTAAGAGTCGTGAAAGCAGGTATCCTTATGTAGGGGAAGCATTCCACCCGCTAAATATTATATCTGTCGTGGGCTTTTTGTAGACGCTTTTTATCAAGTTGAGATCATTTCTTCCCCTAACTTGCCGAGAGTGCCTTCATTTGTTAACCTTTGCTGTCCCCCAAATCTGACGCTTTGGGATTCACTGCATCTCACAGCCTTGCTCGCGTTTGACCTTCAAGGGTCCACACTGGCAGGAAAGGGGCCCCGGGCGCTCACCTCAGGTTTTGACTCGAAACCCTATCTGGTGCCCCCCCCAGTCCACGCTCTCCTGTGGAGTTCCCTCCCTATGCCGAGCTGCCAGCCAGTCAGGGGAAGGAACTCTGCAAACCAGTGTAGGCCACTCGCTGATTCACTCATTCCCTCAGCCGGTCATTCAGCAAGCCCCGAGCCCCGGAGTGGTGAAATGAAGGAAGGCACAGCTTGCCCTTGAGAAACTCGCTCTGACACACTGTAACGCCGTCCCACTGTATGTGACTATCCGTCTCCCTTCCCCTTGGGGCTGCCCAGGGCTGTTCTGCTCTACCATTTTCTTCTTCCAGGAAGCATGTATCCCAAGCAGCCCCCCGGAGCCCACCCCTCTCCTGGCTGTCCCCATTTCACTGCCCTCTCCTGTGCCAGAGCCTCCAGCCCGTGGCAGGCAGAGGACAGACCAGCCTGTCACATCATCTGAGCTCGAGCCAACACGGGAAGCGTCTGCAGAGCCACGAGCTGCTTTGCTCCCCACGGCCACAGGATGATATACTTTTGATGTTCTTGTCTTTTCTTTCTTAATCAAGGGAACAATTTCTCTATATGCAAATCTCCTCAATAATAATGCTAGTACTATCAGGGTGGCCTCAGGCAGAGTCTGGCTAAATTGGAGAGCAGCCAAGTTTATGGTTTTCAGCATCACGCCCGAGCAGCATGGTCACCCGGCTCCTGGGTGTGCAGGGAGGCTCATTTCCCCTTGAACAGTCTCAGCGGGGAAGGTAGTAGCAGGTGTCAGGAGATACCTAGCTATTAAGTTCTCGTTGGAATGTCTGAGAAGTCACCCACCCTCCCCTGCTCCCTGCACTACCTCTCCTCCTGCTCAGACCAGGGCCAAGGTCGGAAGGAACACCCTGCCCCGCAGGCAGCTG